>NC_056624.2:185165631-185525631 GCF_002870075.4 Lactuca sativa
ATTTTTAAGATGTTTGAACTTTGAAAGCTAAAGTTTTAATATTTGTATGGTCACAAAATATTTAGTTTTAAGTGGAAAACCAATTTATCTAGTTATTCTTAGAATGATAATAAATCAATACTATCATCTACTAATCAATATTCATATGTGTCTAATCTTATATTAGACGTAATCTAGATAAAAAAGGGTCCATATTCGATGCAATCATTGTACCACTTGTAATGGTAAAGAGGAAACATAAGAACATCTCTTTCTAGAATGTTTGTCGAGCAAGGAAATTAGAGCAAAGATTAATGGCTAGTGGAAGGAGTTTTCTCTCAATGCTACCTCTTTAATTTAGTGGTGCGATGAGACTGCTTACATGCAGATGAAGAAGGAAAAAATGATGCTGAGGGTCATTACCAAGACATATTTGTGGTATCTTTTGAATCATATGAATTGAAGGGAAAATGAATTATAAGCCCAACGAAGTTTTCAAACTGTTAAAAAAAACCCCAATTATGTTTTGTCTGTTCAAGAAAACTCAATGAACTTAACATTTTGTCTAAAAAAACCCAACTAACTTACACTTCTCATTTATGGTCAATCGGCTAATGAAAGTCAACGAATGACATGGATTATGACGTGTAATTAAATATCGGAAAATGAATTGTAAGAACAATGAAGTTTCAAAACCGTTCACAAAACCCCAATCATGTTTTGTTTGTTGAAAAAAACTCAACAAACTTATACTTTTGTTCAATTCTCATTAGAGGCAACCAGATTCATTAGGTATACAACTAGTTGACAAATGACATGACATTATATTTAATAACATGGAATAAACAGATTAGAATTGCCCTTTATATCTCGATTTAGGGTTTGGAGAAGAGAAAAACAAACGACGTCTATGTTCGATCTCTTGTAATAACTATTTCTTCTTCTTCTTCTTCTTCTTCCTCTCAATCGCTGATGTCCAACTCAAGATCTACAAAGAAGATATTGGATGATGCAATCTCTTGTGGATGTAGACGCCCTTCTCGAATTTGGACATCTAGAATGGAGTATCATCCAGAGATAATGTTTAGGGCTTGTTCGAACAGATGGGTAAGTGTAACTGAAAGCTTTATCATGTCCATATTTGTTTTGTTTTTGAAAGAAACCAAACAAATAGATAGAATATGAACATGATAAAGCTTTCAGTTACACTTACCCATCTGTTCGAACAAGCCCTGAACTTTGTTCGAAAAAACCCTAAACTTTTTTCTCTGGATGATCCTCCGTTCTAGATGTCCAAATCCAAGAAGGGCGTCTACATCCACAAGGTTTTTCATCGTCAAATATATTCTTTATAGATCTTGAGTTGGACATCAACGATTGAGAGAAAGAATAAAAAATAGCTATTACAAGAGATCGAACACAGACACCGTTCGCTTTTCTCTTCTCCAATCCCTAAATCGATATATAAAGTGCAATTGTAATTTGTTTATTCCATGTCATTAAATATAATGCAATGTCATTTGCCAACTAGGTGTATACGTAATGAATCTGGTTGCCTTTAATGAGAACTGAACAAAAATGTAAGTTTGTTGGGTTTTTTTCAACAAACAAAACATGATTGATGTTTTTTGAATGGTCTTGAAATTTCGTTGGTCTTACAAGTCATTTTTCGATATTTAATTACACGTCATAAGCCATGTCATTCGTTGATTTTCATTAACCGGTTGATCCTAAATAAGAAGTGAATGGAAGTGCAAGTTAGTTAGGCTTTTTTAGACAAAATGTTAAGTTTGTTGAGTTTTCTTGAACATACAACATAATTGAGTTTTTTGAACAGTTTGAAAACTTCATTGGACTTATATGTCATTTTCCTATTGAATTGAATAGTCTTTAACAACAAATTGGCTTTTTTTTTCCCATGAATTGAATTGTCTTTTAACAACAAATTGGCTTGTTTTAGACGTGAAAATTGTTGCTTTTTATTGGCTCAAGTCTAGAGAGGGGTTAAGGTTAGTTTGGGAGAGTCGGTTGAAGATCCAATGTCCGTTGTGTTGTAACCTTCCCCTAGCATCTTGTTAGCGTTTCTGATTATATTTCTAGATGTTAAAAAAAATGATATTTATTTTATTATAATTTTAATAATAAATAGATAAATTTGTTTTCCGATTAAAATTAAAGATTTCATGATAATAAAAAAAATTAAAACTTTCGTCTTCAAACATCTTAAAAATTTAGTTAATTTAAGATTAAAAACATAAAATTGATTTTATTATCATAATAACTAATTGTATAAAAGGTTTTAACATTTATTAATATGTTTGGTATCTTTGTTACATTTTAATAATGTAGCAGTTAGAATAATCACTATCAGCCAATTCAGAACTAACAATATCCACACGACACTAATCTCAATGTACGTACCTTATCTTTCTGATCAACAGGAGGCATGTTCCGGCCAAAAAAACTTCCTTCACCACCGGCACCTTCATTGAAAGGATCAGTGAACTTTCCATCGGCTGTTCTGAACGGAAAGTCAGCAGCATTGAACCGAACACCCACAGGAGTTTTCCCAACGTTGACTAAATTATACTTGTCATGAAGACGCCGGCGTATAGCCAAGTACGACAGTCCCAAGAAAACCGGCAGACGGTGCCACCCGATGCCTGACTTGTCAACGCCGTGAACGTTCTGTACAGATGATTGATCAACTTTTGTGTGGAATTAATCAAGATTTAGTTAAGCAACATGCATGCAGCATGAGAATACGTACCAGGAAGAGAACTTTGTCTGTCAGTGTCATTCTTTGAAAGACTCCATGGAAATCAGCATGGATGAAGTTCTTGATAGGTGAAAGAAGATGAGATTTTGCAGAAGACATGAAAGGGATCATGGGTTTGGTGGTGCGATTTACAACAATATCATAGCCCTATATATTAGCTGTGTTTGTGTGTTTGGGTCTTCAAAATAATAGTAAAAAATTGACTGGAAATGAAGATGAGATTGGTACAGGAAGGCGGTATCCGAAAGAACCAGAATTGGCGACTTTTTAACTCGAGATTGTACAACTAGACGTCATTATAACCACTAGAAGGGTTAGATCAATGGATAGGTTAAAATATATAATATATAGTAAACATAGCATATATTTAAATTGCATACAAAAATCATGTCGAACTTTTACTTCGAATTTAAAATAAAGTCGACTTAAACGTCATTCTTGTTCATTTTAGTTTCATAACATATTATTATTTTACCTCAAAATACTATATTTCAACTTTCGATGGTAGATACATTAATGTAACTATGTCGTACTTAATATATGTGTGTTAGAGTTTAAGCACTTCAACAAATGATAAAAGATTTCACACAAAGTGATAATCCATAATGAAAAATAAGAACACAATCAATTTATGTGGTTCATGTGATCAGAATGATTGACTATGTCCATGATGATCACGAGAGCAAAAGATTTTATTGCTTTATGCCGAATGAATTTTTGATGCATTAGGTTACACAAATTTAAGAGGTATAAAGACTAGTTGGTTGATTTAAAACTCTCAATAAAGCCAAACCTAAGTAACTCTAACAATAGCTGGCCCATGACGATAATGAAGGTGAATATGATATAGGAACAAACCTATAAATAATATATTCTTGGGGAGCTTCCCATGTCCCTCGCAAGGAATGCGACCCCATGCTTGGTCTGCCTAACGACTATATATGGTCAAATGGTGAATCAGTCTTCACAACATAATAATTTCCCACTGAGAGGATGACAAACAAAATTACTCTCATCCAATCTAAAAAATATGTAACCTCCTTTATATATCTCTTTCTTTCTCTTTATTTCTTTCTTTCTCTCTCTCTCTCTCTCTCTCTCTATATATATATATATATATATATATATATATATATAGGGTTATATTATTTTGTTTTCACTATCTATTGTGTGCATATATGATTGATTATGGACCAATCATTTTAGTTATTTTAAGAAAGTAATTAATGCATATTACATGTTGAAGACATAATGGATATTAATTACATCTTCAGCATTTAATATACATTAATTACTTTCTTAAAATAACTAAAATGATTGGTCCAGAATCAATCATACATGCACACAATAGATAGTGAAAACATTTGAACCTAACTCTTTCTCTCTCTCTCTCTCTCTCTCTATATATATATATATATATATATATATATATATATATATATATATATATATATATATATATATATATATATATCCGATCCACGCCTTATATTCAACTTTAAATACCAGGAAGGTCAGTTGAACGCGTACACATTTAAAAGCATTAATATAAATCATTTCAACCAGAGAAGCACTCGAAACAACCTGGGAAGTTGAATCATATGGAATAGAATTAACAATAATGACCGTTATCTCCGTGTGGGATGTACGAAATACTCTACATCTAGCACCAAATAACTTGCGTTGGAAAACAACCATAGCAAAAGGGATGGCTACAGAGGTTTCTTTTGGATGCATATCAACAACAACTTGGTTCAATAACTAAGAACCCTCCACTTCTTTTGATCCCATAATATCGATAGAAGAAGTGGAAAGAGAGTCCTCGACATGCAACAATTTTAGGTTTGAAGTAATCGGGCACTCATGAAGCTTAACTACTTCGTTTGGAACCACATGCAAAACGGGAACTGTATCCTCAGTCTGGGGTTTCGAAGTTAAAGCTTCATTAAGCGTTTCTTATTCTCCACAACCCGTATAGTCCTTTTTTGCTTTAGAGGAGGAAGGTCAATCGCGGGCTCGTAACGGTACGTTACATCTTCCAAAGGTAGGGTTCTTTTCCCTAGACACATCTAGCCCTAATTTCCTCTTCGAGGAAAGCTTTTTCCAAACACCTAGGACGAAGAAGAGGGTGGTTTCCCACTAGCATGCTTTGCCTCAATAATTTCATGGATAACCTTCAGGGAAACAAAAATGGAATCGTTACCTGAGGCATTAAAGGAAGAATCCATGCTTGACTTCGATTGAATGGGGGAATTTGGAGTAGAAGCATCTTCCACCACTTGACTGGAACTGGCAAGCCGTTTCTTATGCAACCGCTCAACAGTTTTTCTATCTATGGTATGCAAATGTCGTTTCCTCAACTTATTCCAATGGGAGCTCAAACTAGCAATCCATAACATCGTCTCGTTAGGATCCGAACATTTCACATAATTTACAAAAATACGATCTACGATAACCCGCTTATCGTCACTCAACTCAGGAGCCGCATCGGCAACTATATCAGCCCAGACACCATAAGTCATAAGGACCGCGAAAGTAGAGGCGTGAACAAAGAAGAATTCTTCCTTCCGCCTCTTAATTGAAGTTATGAGTCCATCAAGCACATACCAAAAAATAGTTATGGGCTTAGACAATTAATCCAACAGTCTCCCACTTGGATAAGTCTAATAACTATTATTACGTACGACTTCAGAATCTGATTAGCAATCGTAGCTTTCAAAAGCCGTTGTTGGACTCTGATCTTATCAGCAATGCGTCCTTTAGATAAGGGATCATATATTTCTCCATTCTCAAGATATCGTATAGACATAAGACATGGATTATTACCATTCTCTTTGTCTATGTGTTGTTTCCCGATTTCCGATTTAATACGACTTACAATAGACTTCAGTTGAACACATCAACTTAGTCCAGGCTTGGCCAAACGCTTAGGTGTCATCACTAAATCATCGAGGGGCCCACATATATCACTTTTATCCCACTTTGGGTAAAAGGAACGGATAAACGTCGACTCATATGCTTGCACTATTTACTCATCAAATCACACACAACAATACGTTTTATAACATTAAGTTACTGATGCGTTTACGTATTATCAATGTACAACCGATTCTTAAACAACAACTCATATCTCTCAGTTTCAAGAATATAAGATATTATCGTCTCACAATCACTCGTGATAAAATCTATGAAGTGATTCACGTGAGCGTGAGTTTAATCAAATACTCAAATCTTATTTCAGGAGCACTCATGAATACTGCACCAAACTTTTGCTATGTCTAAACACTTTAGACAATCTACAGTCGGATTCATGACATTCTTACCTCATTACCTACTTCCAAAGTATGATTGACTGTGGATGTTTGAATAACCTAGTTATTCTGGAAGTCAAAACATGCGAAGTGAAACAGAAGAATAATCGAATCTAATATGGCCTCAACACTTTGAGTAT
Source organism: Lactuca sativa (assembly GCF_002870075.4). Lineage (NCBI taxonomy): Eukaryota > Viridiplantae > Streptophyta > Magnoliopsida > Asterales > Asteraceae > Lactuca > Lactuca sativa. Next base: position 185,171,841 of record NC_056624.2, read on the forward strand.
AAATAAAACACTTATTATTTAATCACCATATTGATTAGACATTATTCATTATATAATGTTTCGGATAATCAACTTAATACTTGAATTATAACTTTAATTATCCCATGCTCCAATCATACATACTATGTTTACATCTGGTCCTTACTTTGTGAAATAGATCAATTGAATACATTTCCAATTAATGCTCATTTCACAATCCCTAATCCTTATCACTAGTGTAAGAATACCTAATTCTTGCTACTAGTAGAATGTGTTAGATTCTAAACTATCATGCAATGATCATTTTGTAATCTCGAGACACAAAAGTCACAGAAACTTGGTCATATGGGTTGATACGGACCTGACACAACCACATGCTATTATATATATATATATATATATATATATATATATATATATATGCGTGTGTGTGTGATATGTGATATTTTGGGAACTCACTAAGCTCTGTGCTTACGGTTTATTGTTTATAATTTCGGGTACTTCTGGTATAAAAAAGAAGGATCCGACGTGACTACAATGCATTCACCCATGTTTCTGCAACTTATTGATTTTGGGATTGTACTTTGATACCATGATGCATTTTTGAATGATTGGTAATAGTAATTGAATTAAAAGTGAAATTTTTACCTTACAAATTTTGAAATGTTACAAAATTATAATCATCTTTCTCAAACAATGATCACCATTAATTCCATGTGATATTCAAGTGTTCCTCCTCAGGATCTAGGATATAAGTTTCGAGTTGTTTGGTTGGTGTACATAACAATTAACAGTACTAGCTTTCATTCACCATGGTTGTAAATAAAATTTTCCGTTTAGAATTATATGAATTTATTCCTATTTATTTTGAGCTAAACATTTAATATAAAAAATTATCATTTACCACATGTACGGACATGTGGTTTGATTTACCATTTAAACAATTTCTTTTCAGAAGATCCATGCAATAAGTAAACCCTAATACATATATATACAAAACATGAATAATTACTTAATTAGGGACACGAAAATATATTGGTATAGGATTATGTGATTCTGGTGCAGCATCCCAAACAGAAAAAGCACTCGTTGAGTTCATCCAACGATCGGTCATTCCCAGATAGTGCCGATCCAACACATCTTTCAAACTCTCGGTTGTGTTCACCCATTCAAACCCTTTCTTCGTGTACACATCTTCGTTAAAGTCACTTGTGAAAAATCTATCTGCCTCGAGTCTCCTACAATTGATGCACAAGTAAATTAAAGAACCAATTAGTATATTCATATATATGGTTTCTTTATTTTTAGTTTTTATATTTTCCATGTGTTTGAGTTAATTATACCTTGATGCCATGATTAAGAAAATTATAAACGCAGTCTCACTGATGGCAAATCCTTTGATCTTTTTCTCTGCCGCCATTCCTACCAAAAGATCGAGTTGCTCCACATCATCACCATACACGTCATGCAATGTGTCAATAGCTTCTATATCGTCCGTTAGATCATCCCATTTTGAGATCGGGATCAAGAGTAGTGATCTACGGAAGTCATTGTATCTTGCTACATTCCTTTCCCTATCCCTATAAACTGCATTATCATGCATGTATTAATTAGGACCAAAACCATTATCCCAACTGTAATTGTTTTTATATAAAATTTCAATATGCTAGACTTGGTACGTATGAACAATATTAAAATTAAAAACCATAATATTATGTGAAAGAAAGATGATACTTACTATCGAGTGATGCTAAGTCGATATGATCTGGGCGATCTGTGCCATCAACGTTTTGAGGTACAATGTTCCTCAACCACACCGGATAATTCCATAACTCAAGTGCCCCACATGCTTGATGCCCCATTGATACCATTTGTGTTGTAAATCCAATATCTAACAATTCCTTTTCCCCACTCTTTCCAATCAAATTTATCATATCAATCCTGTAAAAGTTATTCTAATTATTCCGAAAATCCATTAAAAGTATTTTTTTGAAGGAGAAAATTACTCTAGCAGATAATTTTTATCATTGCATAATGAGATATGCATGATGTTTAAAAATCATAGCGATAGACTTGGTCCAGTTTATAAGTTTCGGATTCATATATATCCTAGACACAATTTTGAGTGAGAGTACATGCATATTCGACGTCAATTTACATGGGTCCAAATTAAAGAGTCTTACGTTTTGCTCAATTTTGGAGACTTATTAGGCCCTGGCTTTGAATTGACATCCCTAATGAAGAGTTGATCAGGTAAGAGAGAATGCATTCTGTAAACACTCGTAAATTCTTCTGTTAGTGAGTAAGGTACACCATGATTAACGGGTTCCTTTAACCCTACAAGACCTCCCAAAATGGCTCCTCCAACATGCCCAAATGTGTCCTTGAATCTTTTTCCTAATAGCCCATACCTGTAATTGAATATTTTCAAGAGAATTTCACGTTACAATATTTTAACAATAGTATATTCTAGCTAAAAGAAAAACAGGTTTATTACCAGTTAGCTCTCATTCCAGCGACAAGTGTGTCGGTTTTGAGAAGCTCAATAGTCCAATCAATGGTGTGTATCTTTGCAATAACTGCCGAAGTTACCAGTCTTGCGTGACGATACAGATCTTCATCTTCCAAATAATGATATTCTTTCTGATTACCATAAATATATATTAATATAAGTAAGAAATATATATAGTACTAGTGAGTTAGTGTACCTTTAATGCATCACAAACGGCGTTGTGCTCGAGGATGAATAGTGCTTGCAAGGTTGATACCCCAATCCAACTGTTACGAACGTCGCCGGCGATGGGCAATCCGTCGGTGTTATGTTGCAGGAGGCCGTCTTTTTCGATCTTCAACTTTCCATCTTTGAATGTTCTCACTTGGCGCATCTTCTTCGAATTGCTTCCATATACTACACTCCCGTCCCTGTATGTATTATGTATCCCAAGCTCTGTTAATTACTTCATATTACGCAAAAATGTTTGGGTGTTTTTTAATTGATATAAACCTAAATCTGGGTGGGGCGTTAGTTATTCGATTGATAATTCACAATTTTTAATTCATGAACTATCTATATTTTGAGTTTTAAATTATATGAACATTTACTTTCAAAGCTACAACTATTTGGTTCAAGGTATATATGTATATTGAAAGAGAACGAAGAGAATAAAAGCGTCGCTAAAAATCATACCACCATGGAGTTCTGATGTTACGATGACCTTTCTTAATGTCGGGCAAACCAGTATCAACTTCTTTAGTCTTGTAAAATTTGATGGATGTAAGAGGACATTCATTCGCAACTTCCACGGGTGCCTTGAGTTCAATCTGCATACGATGCAAAAGCATGATCAGGTTCTAATACTCATGCCTCATGTATTGTGCATTAGAGTTTAATTATGGGTTTACATGCAATATATATTCTTGCATAAATGTATATATGTTGGTCAAACCTGTTGTGTTGACTCGAGGTGATCGATCCAATCATGAATCATGAACTGAATCCAAGAAGCAGCAATCATGTTGAACTGTTTTCCAGTGTCTTTAAGTTCTCTGCGTGCTAGAAGCTTTGTTGCCACCACCATAGGATCTGGCTTCAATAGCTGCACAATATTAACTAGAGCTTAAATGTCTTCATCTCACATTGTATCTCATAAAACTTCTGTTATCGCTTTTGAAAAACTACATAACCTAAAGTTATCTAAACAAGTCATTCTAGGAAATTCAACAGCAACAACAATACCCTATTCCCATGACCTGGACCTTCATCCATCTTTTTCAAATCTATTGTACTTGATATCATATGAAAAAAACCGTACTTACATTCTTTTTTATTATAATTAAATTAATATCATATGAGATAGATATTGCAAATTAACATTTTCTTTTATCATTTTAGCTATAGATGTTCGAACAACTAATCATACTATTACAACTATATACTAATTATTTTATTTTTATTTAGTTTTAGTAAAATTAAGATCACTTGTTAATTAACTCCGTACACACAAACACAAGAGGCATACGATTTGACGAATAGGAAAGCATAATTATTTCTTATGCCTGAATAAAAATATAAATCATATATACTTACATATTTACATATTTATGTAGAACTCTATGTAGAACTCGACATTTAATTAATAAAATTGGCGTTGTTTAGTTGGATAAAACATAAAGTAAAGTACACAAACTTAACTGGACTATATTGTGTGATCCTCCTTTAATATTTTGTAATCATTTTGTATTTTTTTTTTGCCATGCCTCTTCTTTTGACAGTGGGTTTTAATATAATTCCGTCCTTAAAAAAAATGATTGCTCGTGTAATCATCACTTAAATTAGTGAACTAATTAATAACTTGAAAAAAAAGTAATTTAACCAAATAATAAAAAAAACTCCCATAGTGATCAAATACATCATTGTCTATGTGACAGGATTGTTCCAACTTTTCCATTAATTATATATCGCATTCGCAGTACGTAATTGCATAAAAAGTTTTATTAATAAATATTAAAATTGCTATATATTGACCCTACCTCCCTACATGGCGTATTGATTTATATTTAATCATTTAATGCGTAAAGTTGAAGTAGTAGTTCGAATGATTACTATCCACTGATAGAGTACAAATGAATCAGGAATACGCACGAGTTGAATCTTCGTGGACCTTGCTTCTTATAATAATCTTGTACGTATTGTATATTTATTTAACACTTGTATTTTTTAAACAATCTACACATGTCTTTATCATTTTCAAAAAAGATTATGTTTTTAATTTTTCTTCTTAAAACACCCCAATATATATATATATATATATATATATATATATATATATATATATATATATATATATATATATATATATATATATATATATATAATTAATATCAAATTATATCGATCTATTAAATGATGCACATGTATAGAAGTAAAACTTCATGAAATTATTTTGATCGAACAAGACGTATTCATGTGTATAATTCTTCAACATACCTTATCTTTCTGATCAGCAGAAGGCATGTTCCTGCCAAAGAAAGACCCTTGACTTCCGGCATCTTCCTTTTAACGGATCATTGAACTTTCCGTTGGCAGACCTGAAAGCAAAGTCACTGGGATTGAATCGGGACCCCACAGGAGTTTTCCCCACGTTCATCAAGTTGTACTCCTCATGAAGACGCCGGCGTATAGCCAAGTAGAATAGCCCCAAGAACACCGGCAAACGGTGCCACCCTATCCCTGACTTATCAACACTATGAATTATCTGCATAGAAAATAAATTAATCCCTTCAGAATTAATACAGTACTATTCTCTTGAAGTGATTAAGGATCTAGAATTCTAGATAACAACATGCATGCAGAATTTCAGATACCTACCAGAAAGAGAAACTTGTTGACGAGTGTCATTGTTTGAAAGATTTGGTGAAAGTCGGGATGGATGAAGTGTTCCATAGGCGAAATGAGAAGAGATTTCGCAGAAGACATAAATGAAATCATATTGGTTGATTAGAGTGTTTGAGCTGTTAGGTAGGTATACAAACACGAATGAAGATGTACTATTTATATACTTAGTATTAGCTAGCAAGGGAGTGGGTGAGAATGGGTTGACTTGAAATATTCAACAAAATGAAACAAGAAAATGACGAAGAATTAAGAGATTTAGTCCATAGTCCATACAGGAAACTCAAACTCGTGTTCCTACTGATAACCACAACTTGCTCATTTTTGAAGTCCAGCTTGTACAAATGGGTATAAAACCACGACTGACTTGGTAAAAATTTGCAATACGTTTTCTATTTCATCACTAATGAGAAGGATCGATCAAGCTGACCAACAAAATAACAAGTTAATTAATCAAATAAACTATAGTTCCAATATATATATATATATATATATATATATATATATATATATATATATATATATATATATATATATATATATATATATATATATATATATATATATATATATATATATATATATATAATTGTAATAGTTAGAAACTCACTACAAGAAATGAAGGTATTAGCCGTGATAGCCACCTTTAGCGGCGACAAGTAATTTCTGCGTTACTTGTCGTCGTTAAAGGTGGTTGTCGCCGCTAATACCTTCGCACTGTCGATCCGCATCAAAAGCCATATGTGAACCCTGTCCATTTGATCTACATCTAATCCAACGGTTGAAAATCACTAAAATGCATACTATTTGCGGTGACAGTAATTGCGATCACGTCCGATGCCGCTAATGCTCCGAAAAAAAAACATGTTGACTTTTCCTTCCATGAGTGTCGCCGCTAAAACCTACTTGTCGCCACAAAATCCCTTTGTAGATACCCCCTCTCCCCCCCCCCCCCCCCCCCCCCCCCCCAACTTCAGCTCTTTCCTATGTTAGCCTCATTTGCTCTTTCCGAAGGCGATTTCCTCAACTATTGTTCCGACCACCAACGATTGTTGTGACGTTCTATCACCAGTCGGCGAGATTTACCGCCGACCACCACAACATCTCCATTACCGGCGACGACAAGGCGTCTCAGGCGACAGAAGCATCTCATCGGTGAGCTATTCCGACCCAAAACGAACGAAAAATGTCTGAATCCTCTCTTATTTTCTATTTCTCTTCTGTTTGGTGTTATTCCACTGATTTTAAGCTTTTAATTTAACGATTTAAAGATTGTTGCCGGAAAAATAAAATTTCTGAATTGTTATCGGAATTGTAGAATCCTCACCGAAAAACTTCGAAATTATACCACCACAAGCTCATTTTCATCTTTTTATCTTTCATTTTGTATGTAGAATGTATATATTGTGTATATATGATATGTATTTGTATGTGTATGATGCATGTATGTGTTTTTCCATGTGTACTTTTTTTTTTGTATATATGTATTTGTGTGTAATGAAAAAAACAAAGTAGGATACTATAATGTATATATATGTGTATTATATTATATAGTTGTATAATACAACATTTTAAAGCATCAATTGTTGTGTACGGAGAAAAATTGTTGTGTATGGATCAGTTCCCATAATTATATATGTATTTGTATGCATGGAAAGTGAAATTTATCATCGCATTACCTTGAATTTCATACATACAAAATGTAGCCAAAAACACCATTTCATCATGTTGAACATTTTTATAAGAATTGCAAAAATTATAGTGGTTTTGTTAGGTAGGAATGAAATGGTGTTTTTGGCTACATTTTGTGATGCAAAAGTTTATGTATATATGAAGTCAAGTTTATGTATGTATGAAATTCAAGGTAATGCGATGATAAATTTCCCTTTCCATGCATACAAGGTGGTTTTGTTAGGTAGGAATGAAATGGTGTTTTTGGCTACATTTTGTATGTATGAAATTCAAGGTAATGCGATGATAAATTTCCCTTTGCATGCATACAAATACATATATATTATGGGAACTGATCCGTACACAACAATTTTTCTCCGTACACAACAATTGATGCTTTCAAATGTTGTATATATGTGTATTATATTATATAGTTGTACAATACAACATTTTAAAGCATCAATTGTTGTGTACGGAGAAAAATTGTTGTGTACGGATCAGTTCCCATAATTATATATGTATTTGTATGCATGGAAAGGGAAATTTATCATTGCATTACCTTGAATTTCATACATACAAAATGTAGCCAAAAACACCATTTCATTCCTACCTAACAAAACCACCTTGTATGCATGGAAAGGGAAATTTATCATCGCATTACCTTGAATTTCATACATACATAAACTTGACTTCATATATACATGAACTTTTGCATCACAAAATGTAGCCAAAAACACCATTTCATTCCTACCTAACAAAACCACTATAATTTTGCAATTCTTATAAAAATGTTCAACATGAAATAAAAATACCAACATCAAAACACACTAAAACATTAATGGGTGTAATAATACCAAACAAAAACACATATGAACCAAATAAGAGCAACTTCATCTTCAACACTTCAAACTCAAGGAGTCTTGCCATATTTGGAGTCTATTCATGGCTCTAAGCAAACTCAAAATCACCACCACTACCCTAGGGCACATTGGAGGGTCAACCTACCAAACCTTGAAGTACTCCAAAATTGCCTACCTGGGTTACTATCGATCCAAGATGCCACCTTATAACACCCAAAAGCTGGTATGTTTTGAGACCCTCAAGAATTCATATTTTTGCATTTTTGGTCCCTTGAGTACGCTAGGCGTACCTATGGGTACGCTTAGCGTACCCTACCTAAGTGATCGCGGAGGAGCCCCACGTATGTTGGGCGTACATGAGGGTACACCGGACGTACGCAACAGAAGGACTAAACCCTAAACCCCGGACTTGTTCCCTATTTAAACACCTTTTGGCCTCTTGGACCAAACCCTGTCTGCCTCTTTAGCCCCATTTCATCTTCCTACAGCTGAGTTAGAGTGTGAGTGAGTTTTGGAGCTTAAGAAGAGGGTTTTGGTGGTTATTTTGGAGTTCTTTCAAGAAGGAGAGTTGTTAAGCAAGCTTGGATCGGTTGGGTGCTTCAAGGATCCACTTTTGGGTCATCTTGCAATGCTTTTGGAGGTAAAAAGCTTGTACTTTTCCTTGTAAATCTTTAGATCTAGCTAGGGTTTTCTAGTTTGGTCCCTTTTGTGGGACTTTAGACCTCTTTTGGCAAGATAAGCAACTCCATGAAAGGAGAATGGCGGATTTGAGGTCCCTAGGTCGTTTTGAGGTATTAAAATGGAGTCCTGATGGATTTATTGGTCACATGCATGGGTTAAGGGCCTTGGAAAGGTCTTAATGAAGGTTTTAGGTGTATGGGAGGCATGCAAAGGCATAAAGTTGGCAACTTTATGCCTTACGACGTATTAATCAACTCAGATCTAGCTTTTGGACGTAAAAGAATTGGATATTAAGCACTTAATGGAGAACGTGCTTAACCTGGACGTACGCTAGGCGTACTCAATGTACACTGCACGTAGTCCTTGAGACCCCAGTACGCCGAGCGTACGCTTTGCAGATTGGGCCATTTCTGTTTTGGGTTGGCGAACTTTTGGCTCATTTTGATTATTGGACTGATTGCATTCTGTGAATTATGGACTATCTCATCAGATTTGGGCCTTGATGGGCCAAGTGGCCCATTAGTAAAATTTGGACTTAGATTTTAGGCCCATTATCAAGGATGGAATAATTGGGCCTCATGGTTAGGGTTGGGGTTGGGTTTACCTTTTAATAATTTAAGGTCCTAACGTAATTGATATTATCATTCATCCCGGGATATTTCAGACAGTTAGGAGATCAGTTTTTGCATTTGGCAGACGGAGGTGATTCTCCTCACCATACCAATGGGTCTAAGGCACCAAGGCCGGCCCATTATGTGTTTACGATATATGCTTTAGCCATTCTGTGCATTTATATGCTTGTGTTTGTGCTTTCATGAAAGACCTTAGGGGGTTCCCGAGGCACTTAGGTGTAAGACCATGGAGGGTTTCCTTGGCATCCTAGGTCGAAGACCTCGGGGGGTTCCCGAGGCACTTAGGTGTAAGACCTTGGAGGGTTTCCTTGGCATCCTAGGTCAAAGACCTCAAGGGGTTCCCGAGGAATTGAGCTAAGACCATGTGGGGGTTCCCATGACACCCGAAGTAAGACCCTAGAGGGTTTCCAGGGCTTCCTTATGTGTTTAGCATGCATGGTTTATATGTTCTTTATAGCTGATTAGCTGGTGTGACTTGTTGTATGCGTTTGTGCGTGGGTGTGCTCTAGGGAACTCACTAAGCCTCCAAGCTTACCGTTTGTGGATTTGTTTCAGGTACATCTGAGCCCAAGGGCAAGGACAAAGCGTGATGGCGCAGCGTGCACTCTATCTCTCCTCTATTACTACGTTTGGGACGCTCTGATAATTTAAACATGATGTAATAAATATGGATTTGAAAAAAATTATGATGGGATTTCATGGTTTATGCAAGTATGTTTATTAATTAAAAATGAAAAATTTTCTTTGTAAAATTGGGTTGTTTCACACCTTCCTTTCACGATCTCCACATCGGCAAACCACCATTATGTTGAATTCATCACATGGGAAGTAGCATTCGAGAAGTGGAGGAAGGAGATGGATTGAAAAATGTTGTTGCAAGCATTAACTAGGAGGGGTTTAAGTGAATTGACAAAATTTCCCTCAAGTGACTTATCGGTCCCAATTTGACGGAGTAAGCCAAAATGACAATCCATAAAAAAGTTTTTCTTCCACAAGGATCATACTTGAAGACAAAAAAAGTTAGAGACCAAACATGATATTCCTATAAACCATATGGACCATTTTTTAAGATTTGTCTTTACTAAAAAATTATGTAAACGTAATTAAAACAAATTTATTTTAACTTTTGCACAATCAAATAAAAAATAAGTTTAATTCAAAGAGAACCCTTAATTCATCAATGAAACAATTAGGGCCCTTGATTGTATTTCAATCATATTTTTCCACATTTAGATCAAAATGCAGACATTATTTTCTCCAAATAGAATTCAGAGGCAATTACATTTAACTATAGAATCTTTAAATTCAATAATTATGTGATCAATTGATGCATATCATTCTATATATATACAAGATATAAGTTTCTTTAACTAATATTGCTCCTAATTTAACTCCCTTATTTATAGTTTTTGGCTTCAAAATTCAAACCTGTTATTATTATTTTTTTGTTTGTAAAAAACTCATTAAATAAGCATATTAATAATTCGGTTATTAACTTATAAAATCTAATCTAATCCCGTTAAATCAACAAAATATTTGAGAGTCAAAATTAATGTAACGCCCGGATTCCCAGGTATATTAATTATTCCTTTATTTTTTTGGAGGTTGGAAGGGGACTTGGCGAGTTGGTGTTCAGACGCGTCGAGTATGACCGCGGTTTCGTATCGGGGTTCACAGCTGGACTCGACGAGTTCATGAGTGGACTCGGCGAGTCCACGTTGTTTAATGAAACCCTAATTTCCTGGGTTTGGGACCTATTTAAAGGCCCTTAGGGCCGTCATTTGCGGCTACCAAACCCCAGAGAGAAACCCTAAGAGACCTAAAGTGTTTGTGAGGAAGGAGAGACCATTCTTGATCATTTTGTTGGTGTAATAGCAAGAAGGAGGTGACCAAGGCAAGAGGAGGCTGAAGGAGGTGTGATTCTGGTGATTTCAGAGTCCAGAGACTTCATCTTGAGGTATTTGTTCGGACCTTCTTCAGATTTGGTGTTGATTCTTAGAGTTAGGGTTTTCTAACCCATTTAGAGGATGGATATGTGGAGCAATTGGTCCCCTCTCGAGTTTATTCTTTGGATCTGGACTCAAAGAGGTCCAGAGACCTTAACCCTTGGATCTTTATGAGCTATTTTGGGAGCCATGAACTTAGGATGTTGTTTTTAGGGCTAAATCACCAAGTGAGACCATCTAGATGTTATATTTGTGTCAAGGTCTGAACTTTACGTGATTAGCATGCTTGGGAAGGTCATATCTATGGATTAAAGGAACATATCTGACCTCAGGAGGTCTATGGAGTTTGTGCATGGCATGAACTCACCGAGTCCAAAGATCAGACTCGACGAGTAGGATTAGGGTTTCCCGTAAATCACTCAGTGAGTAGACTTGCCGAGTTGGGGAAATAACTCAGTGAGTCAGAGGGGGATTAGGGGACTGGAGTCTAAGACGGAACTCACCGAGTTGTTCTTGAGACTCGGCGAATTGAGTCGGGGTGGCCCCGCGATTCATGCCAGGTGTGACTCGTCGAGTATGGGGAGGAACTCGACGTGACAAACGGGACTAAAGAGTTAGTGGACACGTGTAGACTCGCCGAGTCGCCCAAGTGCACTCGACGAGTCGAGTCAAAGTTTGACCGTTGACTTTTGTTGACTTTTAGGGTTGGGTTAACAATGTGGCCTTTGAGCTAAAAGAGAGGCAAAATGGTCTTTTGCCTACTGAGGGTGCCTAGAGAGGGTTGAGTCTAGTCCCGAGAGTTATATTTATGAGAATATTTACTTTATGTGATTAGGCGGAGGCTAGATCATATTTCTACCGAGTCAGAGATTTACCGAGACATCTGAGGTGAGTCTTCTCACTATACTTTACCTAGTGTGGTAACAGAGTTATGTGACAGAGTATTTTAAGAGTTATATGTCAGTGTATTTGCATGTTATTATGTGTTGTGATTTATTGTGATATGAGATATGCATGATTTAGAGTTTACAGAGTTAGGACCAGTGGGTCCACAGAGTTATGGTGCCCAGAGGGTTCCACATAGGTATTCGACCAGAGGGTCAATAGAGTTACAGCCTCAAGTGGCTGATATGTGTTTATATGGTATTTTGGGGAACTCACTAAGCAAATATGCTTATAGTGTGATGTATGGTGTTTCAGGTACTAGCGATGATCGCGGGAAGGCGCGGGCATGACTCGTACACACGCACACTGGAGCTTATATATTTGATCTTGGGGTTTTGTATTAAGATAATGATGATACAATGTTTTAAAACATGGATGTGAATGAAATTATATGATTTTTAAAATGCGAAAAATTGTTTAAATTTTTACGGTGTTACAACTTGGTATCGGAGCCTTGGTTTGAGGGATTCGGATGCATCTTCGGGCGTATCTGAACTCAAACTGAGGATTTGAGGAAATTTTTTGATAATAAAGTAAAGATTTTGAAAAGAGTAAAAAGAGTTTTGAGACAAACAGAGCAGAGCCGTGTGTACGATCAGCCAGCGCCCGAACGGTGATTTCCCAAAATACCCTTACAATAAGTGCTATTAGATATGTTTTGTTATATGACGAATTATGATATGCATGCTAGAGTAGACTACGTATTCTTATTAGGACTAGAGTGGCCTAATGTATGATGCCTTAGTCTAGGGGCTTTTGCTGCTAGAAATGTTCGAGAGTGTTTAGATAGCAGCGAGGTGCTTATGAGATATTTGTTTGTGAGTAGCACATGATTTAAGAGAGTAAAGTGCTTGGAAATTTGGGACTCTAGGAGGAGGACTTGGAATGGGTGCCGAGTCGGTGTGGTCGGTAGTATTGGGCCCGTACTACCGAAGGCACCGGGTCAGTGCGCAACCCAAGTAAGAATCCTTAGGGTACCAGGAACCAAGTAGGATTGGGGGTATCGGGTGTGTGCACGCTTGAGCGAGTCTTTGATATCTTGTGTTGTATTTCAGAGAGGTATCATGGTGGGAACACGCCACATACCAGGGACCAGTGGAGGGGGTGTGAGTGACGAGGAGCTCCGCCAGATGATTCATGATGAGGTGGCTGCTGCCATCCGCGCTGAGATCCCAGAGATGTTCGGGTCTATCAAGACCACCCTGATAGAGACATTTGACGAGAGATACGCTGCTCTTTCTGATGTTGCTGTTGCTGCGGCCACTGCAGCTGTAGCTGCGGCTAGACCGCATGGTGGTGATGCGTTGTTGTTCCGGGAGTTCAGCAACACAAAACCACCAGAGTTTGATGGGACCCAGGACCCGATTGCAGCGATCAGGTGGATTTCAGACATTGAGGGGTGTTTCTTTACTTGCTCATCTCCTGAGCATTTGATAGTCCGGTTCGCGCTGAACCAGCTTCGCTTGGCAGCGAAGGACTGGTGGAAGTTTGTGACGGTGCACTATACGCCTGTTGAGCTTGCTGCAATGACCTGGGAGAGGTTCACTGCTATGTTTTGAGACGAGTACGTTCCCCAGGTGGAGAGGGAGCATCTGGCCCAGGAGTTTTTGACCCTCAAGCAGGGTACTGAGTCTGTCATAGTGATTACGAGGATATTCCATGAGCGGGCGATGTTCTGCCCAGAGCACGTGTCCTCCGAGCAGGCACGTATGAGCCGATATCTGAGCATTTTGAGGAGGGATATACGGGAGTTCGTGGCGAACTCAACATACCGGACATTTGTTGAGCTTCAGGAAAATGCCCGAAAGAGGGAGATAGAGCTGGAGACTCAGGCTAGGGAGGAGGATGAGTCTCAGGGGAGGGATCGACGACCAGCACAGTCTCAGCCGGCAGCCAAGCGGGCCAAGCCCGCCGATTCGAGATCTGGGAGTAAGAAGGGCCGCACTTGTGGTAAGTGCAGCAAGAGCCACGATGGGGTGTGCAGAGCTGGATCTTGCTACAAATGTGGCAAGGAGGGGAATATGGACAAGGATTGCCCAAAGGGGTTTGCAGTATGTTTCCACTACATCCAGACCGGACACCGCAAGGCAGAGTGTACACAGTTGCAAGGGACAGCCCAGGGAGCACCTCAGAGATCTGCCCCTGCTGCTATCAGAGCTACTGAGAGCCGGCCAGTGAAGGCCGAGGTACCGAAGGCGCGAGGGAGAGCCTTTCAGTTGACTGCGGAGGAGGTCTGCGCTGCGCCAGACGTCGTGGCTGGTATGTATCCTTCCTTGTATTTATTTTGATGTTGGGATATTGTGTTTATTTCGTGTTATGCGTAGGTACTTTTCGTGTGAATTCTGTACCTGCCTTGGTGTTATTTGACTCGGGTGCGAGTCGGTCTTTTGTATCTTTGGCTTTTAGTCAGCACATCAGTATTAGCCGAGAGGCGTTGAGTCGACCTCTGAGAGTTTCCATAGCTGAAGAGAGGATGGTGTATGCCGCCGAGGTGATCCGAGGATCTGTACTCGAGATTTTTGGCGACGAGTTTCCGATTGATTTGGTTCCTATTGCGATGGGGGATGTCTGTGTCATCATGGGTATGGACTGGTTGAGAAAAGTAGGAGCGGTTATCGACTACGAGAGACAGCTGGTGACCATACGAGACCCTAGTGGGGGAGTTCTTACGATGTTTGGCGAGGGTACACGTTCTGGATCAACATTTTGTTCGGCCGCCAGAGCAAGACAGAGTTTACATCAGGGCTGTAGGGGATTTGTAGCATATGTGATGGATGCGAGGGTTGATTCAGAGAGACCGAGGTCAGTTGATGAGGTCCCGATAGTGCGTGAGTTTCTAGATGTATTTCCAGAAGAGTTGTCGGGTGTGCCTCCGGAGTGGCAGGTAGAGTTCAGTATCGATTTGGTTCCGGGGGCTGCGCCTATCGCCAGGGCGCCTTATCGCCTCGTGCCTCCAGAGATGCAGGAGCTGTTCTCGCAGCTTCAGGAGCTGCTGGGGAAAGGGTTTATTCGGCCGAGCAACTCACCTTGGGGAGCGCCTATCCTTTTTGTCAAGAAGAAGGATGGTTTACACCAGATGTGCATTGATTACCGGGAGTTGAACAAGCTAACGATCAAGAATCGTTACCCGTTGTCGAGGATCGACGATCTGTTCGATCAGTTGCAGGGAGCATCTTGGTTCTCCAAGATCGATTTGAGGTCTGGATATCACCAGGTGAGGGTGCGAGACGAGGACATCCAGAAGACAACATTCAAGACTCGTTATGGACATTACGAGTTCATGGTGATGCCTTTCGGACTCACCAATGCACCGGCGGTGTTCATGGATCTCATGAACAGAGTGTGCAGGCCGATGTTGGATCGCTTGGTGATAGTGTTCATCGGCGACATATTGGTGTATTCGAGATCCAGAGGGCAGCATTAGGAGCATTTGAGGGAGATCCTCAGAGTCCTAAGATCGGAGAGGCTTTATGACAAATTCTCCAAGTGTGACTTTTGGTTGCGAGAGGTCCAGTTCTTAGGGCACCTCGTTAACCAGAAAGGGATATTAGTCGACCCGGCCAAGATTGAGGCAGTGATGAGTTGGGAGGTGCCGAGGTCACCTACCGGGATCAGGAGTTTCCTAGGGTTGGCTGGTTATTATCAGAGATTTATCAGAGATTTCTCCAAGATCGCTGTGCCACTCACCAAGTTGACCCGGAAGGGTGTTGCTTTTTCATGGGGTCCAAAGCAGCAGGCCTTCCAGAGGAGATGGAGGACTTCGTAGTGTATTGTGACGCGTCGATATCTGGGCTGGGAGTAGTGCTTATGTAGAGGGGTCATGTGATAGCATACGCATCGAGGCAGTTGAAGCCTCATGAGACGAGGTATCCCACCCACGATCTGGAGTTGGGGGCGGTGGTGTTCGCCCTCAAGATCTGGCGTCACTATCTGTATGGGGTTTGATGTACCATATACACGGACCACAAGAGCCTGAAGTATCTAATGGATCAGCCCAACCTGAATATGCGTCAGAGGAGATGGTTGGATGTGGTGAAGGATTACGATTGTGAGATCCTGTACCACCCGGGCAAGGCTAATGTGGTAGCCGATGCACTGAGCCGAAAGGCGGAGGGCGCCCCGATGTGAGATGTTTGTTTGAGATTGACAGTGATGGCTTCGGTGTTGGACACTATTCGTGGGGCCCAGGCTGAGGCCATGAGGCCAGAAAGCCAGAAGAAAGAGCGAGTTGTTGGGCTGGTATCGGAGTTCGTTACCGATGGTCGGGGGCTTATGACATTCCAGGGTCGGATATGGGTACCGTTTGTGGGCAGGACGCGTACCTTTTTGATGGAAGAGGCTCATAGATCGAAGTTCTCGATCCATCCTGGGGCCACTAAGATGTATTTGGACCTGAAGAGGGAGTATTGGTGGCCCTGTATGATGAGGGATGTCGCATGGTTTATAGAGAGATGCTTGACCTGTCGCAGGGTTAAGGCCAAGCACCAGCGTCCACATGGTAACATCTATGTATGCATTCTCTTTACCTGAAATACCCCTACCCCTACCACTGTTGCACCCCTTCTACTGCTAAAAAATTTTTCTTTAATATTTGACTCATTTAAAATTGGATATATGATAGTATACGTGAGAAATATGGTCACTTTGGATGTTAAAGTTTGCTATCTATATGAACACAAAAAATAATTTATATTGCTATATATTGTTGTCCATTTCACAAACCATATTTTATAGATTATAACAATGTACTTGAAAGTGCATTGTTGTTTTAAATTGTTTTTGTAAACAAATAAAAAAGTTAAAACTACATAGTCAGTTTTTTTAGGTATATAAGTCAAAACTACGAATCTATAAATTTTTTGATAACTTACACGTAAATACCAACTTTTTATTAGATAGAAAATGGCTTTAAAAAATAATTTATTTTGCTATATATTGTTGTCCATTAAAAAAAATATTTTACAAATTACAACAATATGCTTTGAAAGTACATTGATGCTTTAAACTATTTTTATAAACATATATTTTAAGATAAATACTCAGATTTGAAGAGTATCACACTAAACGAGTAATGGTATATACTTCTTGATATGTTTTCTGATTAACAACAACAAAAACTATTTATACTTACTTTATTGTTAGGTTTACATTACAGGGTTTTTTAAAAGTATATAACATCATTCATATTTGGATGATAAAAATTTTATTTTATTTTTATAAATTTTTTTATTTTGATTACATACAAAAGACTTTCTACATTATATGTTTTAGAATAAATTACATCCGGCGTCCTTGAGTTATGTCAAAAGTTACAAATTTCATCCCTAAAACTATATTTCAATTATGACACTATGATTTTGAATTGTTCCTGTTTTGCCTATTTTACCCGGTCCACATTACTTGTTTAGTCACATGTGTTTAACAATCATTAATTTTTCACAAACAGAAACATGGCTCAAGGCAACATTACCTTTATAGACCAACTTGATGTTTCAAAGGGTGTGTTTGACACGAAACTTTTGGAAGCGTTTGAGAGCTTCTAGCTTTTAGCTTTTGATAAAACGCTATAGTTTAAACAAAAAGCTCCGTTTGGCAGTACGAACGTTTAGCTTTTAGTTTTAACAAAACGCTCCGATTCTAAGGGAGTGTTTGGCAAAAGTAGCTGTTAGCTGGAAGCGAGTAGCGGTTAGCTGGTAGCGGGAAACTGTAACTTTTATTTGTTATATGAATGTTTGGCAAAAGTACCTGGAAGCTTTTGAAATATATAAAATTACATAAAATGACAATATATTAAAAATAAATAAATATATAAATATATTTTTAAGGGTAATTATGGAAATTGATTTCAAAAGCTTAGGAGCGTTTTGTTAAACGCTACATGAAGTAGCTTTTAGAATCGGAGCGTTTTGTTAAAACTAAAAGCTAAACGATCGTACTGTCAAATGATGTTTTTTGTTTAAACTAGAGCGTTTTATCAAAAGTTAAAAGCTAGAAGCTCCCAAACGCTTCCAAAAGCTCCGTGCCAAACACGCCCTAAAAGCTACTTCATGTATCGTTTAACAAAACTTTTGTGAACTTTTTAAACCAATTTCCATAATTACCTTTAAAAATATATTTATATATCTATTTAATTTTAATCAATTGTCCTTTTATGTAATTTTATATATTTCAAAGGCTTCCAGCTACTTTTGCCAAACATTCATATAACAAATAAAAGCTACAACTTCCCGCTACCAGCTACCTGCTACATACTACCAGCTAACCGCTACCCGCTTCCAGCTAACAACTACTTTTGCCAAACACGCCCAAAATGTCAATTTACCATGAGTAAGAATAACCTGTCTCATGAAACATCTTACATATGGATCTTCAATAAAGACTTACAAAATTGATATGATTCTCATTGATGAATAGGTAATAACAAATTTTTTTATTTGTGACTTTTCTTACAATTTCATTCTAACCACATATAAAAATATATAAACTAGTTTTTTTTGTGCATTTAGAGAAGGAAGATCGAGACAGAGGTTACTAACAGATGGGTTGAAAGATTTAAAGTTTGCTTCATGGGGATGGTTGTTACTACATCCAAAATCCACAACTTGGTCTTAATCAAAATAAAAATAATTTTGTGGATAATGAAAACAAAATAAGTATTTATATCACAATCAAAGTTACACCATGCAATGATTGGACTAAATCACTTCACAAGCATAACTATGACAAAAGTTGAGGATGGATTGTATCTCATGTTCTTCAACACATTTTCTTATTATCTAATCTGCACAATGTTTCCAAAGGTAAGGTTCATCCCAAATGTACCTTTTCACATCTTTCTTGATCTTATCTCTCTGTAACCTTGTGAGATCGGGTGGAAACTTTCTCGTGACCATAGAATTGCATATGTCCACATACCAAGGTGGTGTTCGGATATCAAACAAGTGATCATCTGGGAATGTGTCTTGAATGGGAGTCACATCTTCAGGTTGAACTATTCAGCTCAAATGATCGACGACCAGGTTCTCCTTCCCACTTTTATCTTTGATCTCAATATCGAACTCTTGCAAAAGCAACATCCACCGTATTAACCTCAGCTTCGAATCTTTCTTAGTAAGTAAGTGTTTTATAGTTGCATGGTCCAAATACATGATCACTTTAGTTCCAAGGAGGTATTATTGGAACTTCTCTAGTGCAAAAACAATAGCAAGCAAGTCTTTTCTGTTGTGGTGTAGTTGCTTTGTGCATATCAAGGGTCTTGGACGCGTAGTAGATGACATGATGTGCTCGGTCCACCTTTTGACCCAATACCGCCCCAACAGCCGTGTTGCTCGTGTCACACATGATCTCAAACGGGAGATCCCAATTAGGTGGTTGGATGATTGGAGCGGAGGTGAGTAAATCCTTCAAACGATCAAAAGCATCCTTGCGTGGCTGAGTAAACATAAATGCGGCATCTTTTTGTAGTAGTTGACACATCGACACCATAATCCTTGAGAAATCATTGATGAACCGTCGATAAAAACCTGCATGACCAAGAAACGAACAAACTTCCCGAACATTTTTTGGGTAAGGAAGACTCTTGATAACATCTATCTTGGCTTTGTCAACTTCCAAGCCTTTTTGGGACACAATATGTCCTAATCCTCTGTCCACCATGAAATGGCATTTTTCATAGTTAAGCACAAGATCTATGTCAATGCACCTTTGCAGAATTTTTGTTAGATTGCTTAAACAATCATCAAACAAGTTTCCATAAACCGTGAAATCATCCGTAAAGACTTCAATGATGTTTCCAACATATTCAGAAAAAATGCTCACCATTTATCCCTGAAATGTTGCAGGTGCATTGCATAGACCAAAAAACAGACGCCTATAAACTAATGTGCCAAAGAGACAAGTGAAGATGGTTTTCTCTTGGTCTTCTAGGGCTACCGGAATTTGAGGAAAACCCGAGAAAGCATCTAAGCAACAGTAGTGGGATTTTCCCGCTAATCTCTCTAACATTTAGTCAGTGAGTGACAAGGGAAATTGGTCTTTTCTCGTTGAGGCATTCAACTTTATATAGTCAATACGAAATCTCCACCCATTTTGCACACGGGTTGGCACCAAATCTCCCTCGAAATTCATGACAACTGTGACCCTAGCTTTTTTTGGGACAACCTGAATGGGGCTCACCCCTTTACTATCAGAGATAAGGTAGATCAAAGCTTCATGATTTCTTTCTTTACTATCTCTATCATGGGTGGGTTCAATCTTCTTTGTGCCTCTCGGATTGGTTTGAAGTCTTCCTCTATGAGAATCTTATGCATACATAAGGAGGGACTCAACCCCTTTATGTCAGCAATTTCCACCCAATAGCCTTCTAATACTTTTTCAGCAAAGTCACCAATTCATCTTCTTCTGCAATGGACAACTTTTTGGAGATTATAACAAGCAAAGTCTTCTCTTCTCCAAAGTATGTATACTTCAAATGATCTAGAAGAATTTTCAATTCTAGCTTAGGTGCCTGCACAATAGAAGTAAGAAGTTTTGTGTTAGAAATGGACAATTTCATATTGATATTATCATACCTCATTTTCCTCCCTTCTTCCATGAACTCCATGATTTCTAGCAACTCCTCATTGAGCTTGAAATTTTATACAATCTCTTTGACTGAACTATTATCAAAATTCTTGCTCAAAACTAACTCCAAAAAATCATGGTTAGTCAACTCAAAACACTTTTCAGTCAAAGGCTTGATCATATCAATAAAATTTATACAATGGACATCACTTGGGTACCGCATTGCTTCATAGATATTGAAGTTGATGACCTCCCCCATCGAATTCCATAGACAATGTACCATTGTAGACATCAATTTTTGTTCTTGCTGTTTTTAAGAATGGTCTACCTAAAAGTATGGAACTCGAGGTTGGGTGGTCATCATCTCCCATATCAAGCACATAAAAATCTGCAGGAAAGACAAGTTCATTAACTTGCACTAAAACATCCTCTAATAAATCTTTTGGGTGTACTATAGAATGATCTGCAAGTTGGATAATCACCCCTATTTTTGTTAAAGTGCCTATGCCAATAGATTTATAAATAGAATTTGATAAAACATTAATTGAAGCTCGTAAATCTAGCATAGCACGGTGGATATAAAGGTTTCCCAATTTACAAGGAACGGTGAAAACACCCAGATCCTTGCACTTTGGAGGCATCCTTCTCTACTAAATTGCAGAAACATTTTCACTTACTTTCACTGTCTCATTACCTCGCAACTTCTTTTTAAATGTGCAAAGTTCCTTAAGAAACTTAATATATCTAGGTACCTGTTCGATCGCGCCAAAGAGAGGGATGTTGACTTAAACTTTCTGGAACATTGCCATGATTTCACTATCTTATCTTTTTTTGTTGCTCAATCTTGATGGAAAAAGTGGTGGTGTGATCTTTGCTTTTTTCTTTTTCGGCTTCTTTTTCTCCACCATTTTTCTTTCTTTTCATCTTTCTTTGGTGGTTCTTCTATCATCGACTTCTCTTCTTCTTCTTCTTCTTCAGGCATCTTCAGGCCACCATATTTCCTTCCACTCCTCAAGCTAATTGCACAAGCATTGTGCTTTGGGTTTTTTCGGTTTGAGGAGGCAACTTTCCTCGATTCTCCATTTTGCTCACCGATTAAGCAAGTTGTGCCATTTGGTGCTCAAGATTCTTGATGCTTGCCTTGGTTTCTTGTTGAAAACTTTGAGTGCTGGTGGCAAGGCTTTTGACTATGTCTTCTAAGGACATGCTTGAGGATCCAACTTGTTGAGGATGAGGTTACAGTTGCCTCGGTTGGTAATTTTGTTGTGGAAATGGTGGCCTTGCTTGGTAATGTGGTGGTTATCTTATTTGATAGCCCATGTTTTGATTGTCGTTCCACCCTTGATTGACTCGGGGCTGATCATAAGTTCTTTGATTGTGCTTGGAATAGCCTCCCATAGCATTTGCTTCTTCATATTCTTCTTCTTGCAATTGAGGACACATATTGGCCGGTGTCCCACTTGAGTGCAAATACCACAAGGACAGGTGTTGTTTTCACACCTTTATCCTTAGCAAGCATCATTACCACCTAAGTCAACTCAGATAGTTGAGCTTAAATTTGAGGAGTGTGCACCTCTTTTACACCTTGAGGTGCATCCGTGTACCAATCTTCATCTAGACTCGTATGCTTTGAATCCCCCATCATGTTTTTTATGAGATCACGAATCTCAGTTGGGGTCTTGTCGGTCAAAGATCCTCTACTTGAAGCATTAATAAGTCTTCTTACCCAAGGAGGCAGGCCTTCAATGAAGTATTTGAGGATTTGATACTCACTAATACCATGCTTTAGGCAACGAGCACAAAGTTTTTTGAACCTATCCCAATATGTATGAAAGGGTTGTGTTGTTTGATCCCAATTAACTCTCTTTTTAGGGCTGAGGCTTTTATTTCTCTGAAGTATTTGTCTAAGAAGGGGCGTTTAAGGTCCACCCATATGCTAACCATCCCCGGTGGAAGGTCATAAAGCCAATATTTTGTTGAGTCTTGCACTACAAAGGGGAATTCCCTAAGCTTGATTTAGTCCTCTATGACATTGTGCGGTTTCATGCCAACACACACAACATCGAAATATGTGAGGAACTTGTGGGGATCTTTGTTTTCAAGGCCTATAAAGGTTGGGAGGAGGTGGATTAGATCGGATTTTAGTTCAAGGTTTGTGGCTACTGGATATGTGATGCAAAGAGGTTGTTGAGTAACCTCTTGCCTCGCCCATTAGCGAAGTGTTTATTCGGGTGGTGGATTTGGAGGACCTTGATTCCATCCACGGTTATCTCCCATGGTATGAGTAGGAATTGAGGTTTCTATGGGTGTGGAGTTTGGGATGTGATGAGCATGTAAAGAGGGTGGAGTGGTACTTCTGGATGAGGATGGTTGAGGTGAGAGTGAGAGGGTTTCTGTTTCGGTTTCTAACACACTTGAGAGGGGTATGTCCTCCCAAATGTTAATGACCGGAGGAGTAGACGATAAAGAAGTCTCGAAACCCGGTTGCCTCTTACGAATCTTGGCTTGTTTCTGTAACCTCTTTTCAGTCTTCTCTATCTCCATGTCAATTGGCAATGGTGTACCTATAAGAAAAGATCTAGGCACAAATAATTAGAAACACCGTGTCCCCGACAACAACACCAATTTCTTAAGGGTCTGTCAGACCCAACAAATAATAGGGGTACAACAGACTCCAATACACTGCTTTAATGCACTAAAAAGTAGTACAAGGCAAGCAGGGTCAAACCACAGAGACATGGGATAACAATCTATATCTCTTTGTGCAAGGTACTTTAATCACAAAATGGGGTTTTGTTTGCAAAATTAAAATAATAAAATAACAATTTACTTTAAAAACATGCAGAAAATGAAATAAACTTGTAAACAATTTGATTGAATGGTTCTAGTTCTAGTTCTTAATGTCATTGTTCAACTTGATTATGACTTGATGTAATTCATGATTGCTATTCTAAGTTGGTACTGAAAGATATTAAAATACCTCTCTCTTGACAAATTATCTAACCAAAACATGCTCTTTGACTAGACCTAGCTTCACTAATTTAACCTAAACACGCTCTTAGATTGTATTGAAAAACTGCATGAAGTTTTGTACAAGCTTCCAACAATGTTCATTTCTTCTCATAAGCTCGGAAGTGTGAAAACATGTGATATATGTTTTATAATAAGAAAACTTATTGTTTGTTACCAATTATTAACTTAATAGAACGATTAGTTTCCCTAAAAGTTAATTAACTACACAAAATTCAATTCATGAAAGTGGCCAATCAAACAGAAGTCAAATTTATGGGTTCTAGTTTAAACAAAAACATAATCACTAGAATAGAATCACAAATCAAACATCAAATCATATGCTTCAAGTCAAGCAATCAACATATTTTGAATAAGAACTAGAAATTAGGGCTTCTTACCCACACATGGCTAAGAACAAATCAATCAAAAAGAAAGATAAAATTGAAAATGTTTAATGCTTACAAAAGAAAATCAAAAGTGTTTGCAATGATTAGTAGCCTTCAAGAATTCCCAAAAATCTCCCAAACTCACCAGAGAAAGCTCCAGAAACCGTCTCCTTCTGATAAGTGTCGATCCCCCTTGTTTTATTAATTGCTCACGTGCTTGCCGTAAGACCATGCGTTTTTAGCATGGCCATGCCTTTTTCCCATGTGTTTTTGGCATGGCCATGTTTTTTTAGCATGGCTCATGTATTTTGCTAAAAGTCCAATAATTCTTCACTATTGGCTCATTCTTTAGTCTAGCTTCACCACGAGTCATGTTGCTCGAATATAAGATGAGAAAGGACAAACACGACCAGTGACGATGTGAGAAGAACCGTGTTCAAACGTAGTCCTTTTCTATGATGATAATGCAACAATGACTCAGGTTATGTCTTCATGTTTTCTTCCATGGTGTGATCGGTCCATGTTCTCTTCATGTTACAAAGCACCATGCTCCATGCATCCAAGCTCCATGCTCCATAATGCCTGCAAAATAAATCAAAAATAATAAAGTACCAGACATTCTTATTGAAATATGCAATTGCCCAAATAATTAACTAAATGCACAAATTATGAAGTAGAATGCTATGAAAGGACATAAATAAAATGCAAAATAGGTGCATAAAATGCACCTATCAGTCGGATACCTCCAAGACAATAAGCAAACAATAAATTATAAGTAATTTCACAATATTGTATTTTTTTATTGGCTTTAAATGAACAATTACTTTTTTCACTTACTTTAGATTATTGATTAGTCATATAGGGTTGTAATAATTTTTTTGATAAATTGAAAAAATTGTTCAGCAAAACCTAACATTTTGAAATTTGTTGAAAATTTGGTTATATGTCAATTTAGGCTTCTTTTTATGTTGTCATGTTTGTTGATTTGACTATGTAGGCTTTGATATTTCATTTCTCGACAAGAATGTTAATGTTCACATCTAAGTGGAAAAAACCACTACTGGTAAGCATTCTAAATGATTTTTCACTTACATTAATTAAAACTATTACTTTAAATGATGTGTTCTCATAGATGCTACATTGGTTGTCACCATAGAGACCTTCTAGTGGACTATAGAAGAATCCTAGCGGCTCTATGAAGAATTTTGTTGCAATTTCAAATAAGGATCAATCTGTCAACGTTCGTTCTCTATAGTTCTTTCTCTTATTTTCGATATAGATGCGTGTCATAATAATAAGGCAGAAAGTGGTATTAGTCACCATTAAAGATGAAAAGATAATTTATAATTTAAGAATATTATATAAAGTGTAAATCGTAGATTTGTGATATTTATTTCTATGAAAATTATGTTGTTTGATTGTTAGGTTACATATTTGAGGGTTTTTTTTTTTTTTTTTTTTTTTTTTTTTTTGTAATTTGATTTTGACAAGCTTGATCTAAATTTGATAATTGAAGCAGGTAGGAAAGATATGTGCTAACGATTTTGAATTTGTATTACTCTCTAGAAACTAATTGTAGCCTCACAGACCGTTCCCGCATATCTTAGTAGGTCTTAGCATTTTTCCAAATTTAGCTACAACAAGTCATGGATGCACTTCTCGAATCAATCCTCCAAATTGAATTTCATTTATTAGTTGAATGTAGTGACCAAAATGCAAGATCTGTGAAAGTTCATTATTATTTATGAGTGTTAACCTTTGACAAATTATGAAACTAATATTATATTTTTGTTCATCACATTTTTTTTTGTAATAATTTCTTTGATCGAAATATGTATATGTGATTGGGTTTAGCCTGAAAAATCATATTTTAATTCTTATAAGGAAAAAAATACTTTAGAAATCGACCAAATTACAATGTCAGAATTTGATGTTTATGGTTATAACAAGACACTTTAATTGTAATGTTTATTAAATTTCTTTGCAGAATTTAACGTTGCTAGTACATATAACAACTTATTGTTGCTTTTCGTATTACAGGGTCAATATGAAAAAAGTCATATGAGCGCTTCATGGGGGTTGGTACTGATGGGTTTTGGTCATAAGACATCTTATGTGCTCATACAAACCCTAATGCTTGGATCTAGGTTTCTGTATTGTACATGCTTTGAATCCAAGACTATAAACCCTAACTCTAGCATATGGAAATCAATATTAACATATAATTAGGTTTAAGATATTACCTTGATTGTTATGTAGTAATAACAATCCCAATTCCTCCTTGAATTGACTTTGGAAGGCTTAGAGTCACAAGTGTCACTCCTCTAATGGCTTACAAACACCAAGAGCAAATGGAGAAGGTATAAAGAGAGAGGGGAGAGGTAGGAGTTCGTCCTTAGGACTTCTTGGGAAGGCATAGACGAATTCATGAGCCTTAGGGGGTTTATATAGGTGTAAAGATTAGGGTTTTAGTCCTTATCCTTATATAGTTGCTTGCCCACCAAGCAACCATAAAATAAGTCTTAGAAACCCTTATCCTAGTCGAATTCTAAGGCATTATCACCTTAAATTCGTTCACCCTATATTTAAGATAATCCTTACCTTATTTTGTAACTATCACATAATTACAATTCAGCCCCTCTAGTTTAATTAATTACACTTGATCACAAAATTAATTCTTAATTAATTATTGACCAATATTAATTAAACAAATATGATTTCTCCTTTAATATATTATTCTTATAACATATTAATAAATCATAATAACCTCTCTCTCTATTTATTTCTCCAATCAAGTTGCTTTGGTGAAGGCAACCCAAAAGGACCATGCACCATCGGGTCAAGTACATACCAAAATAGTTATGGACTTAGACACTAATCCAACAGTCTCCCACTTGGATAAGTCTAATAACTATTATGCGTATGACTTCAGATCCTGATCTGCAATCGTAGCTTTCCAAAGCCGTTGTCAACTCTGATCCTATCAGATACGCGTGTCCTTAGATAAGGGATCATATATTCCTCCATTCTAGATATCATATGAGATATGATTTCAAATCATTCTCTTTGTACTATATCTCGATTTCTGATTTATGACGACTGACTAATTGAACAAATCAAATTAGCCCTAGCCCGGCCGAGCATTTACGTTTGTCATCACTAAACCATCGAGGGGCCCAAAAGATATCGCCTTTATCCTACCTTGGATAAAAGGAACGGATAAACTTTAATACAATGCTCGCTTGCACTCACGCACAGAATCACACACAACAATATGTTTTATAACACCAGGTTACTAGTGCGTTTACATATTATCAATGTGCAACCGATTCGCAAGATACAACTCACACATCTCGGTTTCAAGAATATAAGATGTTATCGTCTCACCAATCACTCGTGATACAATTCATGGAGTGATCCAAGTGAGCGTGGGTTTAATCCAATGCTCAAATCATATTCATAAGCACTCATGAACGTTGTAGCAAACATATGCTTATGTCTAATGCTCTTTAGACAATCCACACACCAATTCACGACAGTCTTCATTCATATCTACTTCCAACATATGAACAACTGTGGCCCGTTCGAATAATTCGATTATTCTTAATAAACTCAATTATTCTGGAAGTCAAAACATGCAAAGTGAAACACAAGAATAATACTAATCCCATATGGCCTCAAACCTTTGAGTATAAATAAAACACCTTTTATTTATCACCATATCGACTACTCATTATTTGTCGTTTCGGGTAATCAACTTCTTACTTGAATTCCAACACTTGTCCCATGCTCCTAGCATGCACACAATGTTTACTTATGGTTCTTACTTTATGAAATAGATCACATTGAACACATTTCCAATCCTTCTCATTTCACAACTCCAAATCCGTTTTTCATAAGTTAAAGAATATCAAATTCTTGTTACTTATAGAATATGCTAGATTCTAACATTCTATGCAAATATCCTTTTGTAATGTCACTGCACCAAAGTCACAAAGACTATTGCCAATGATATTACAAAGTCCTCTATTGGAGATTGTTACAAGACAATTCCTTAGATATGATGTCTCTCACTCAAAGTGCATTCCTTTGAACATCCTTTTGCATAAAAGTTTCTAATCTAGACATAGATTTTCAATATTCAATTCCCAATATGGACACGCTTCCATATTTTCCATATGACAACTCATTCTTAATAGAATCTTTTCTATTCATAATAAAGTTGATATGGTCCATCCAATACCATGCTTCCAACTACTCACAAGCGACCAATCCTCGTCGAACTTTGGATTGTCCTTTGATAGTTGTTTAATTATTTTAGTCAAAACCGATTCTAGTCCCTTTTCCCTCTAAATGCGCTAGACATTTGGAAAATTTTAGAATGGTCAAACATTAAAGCATTCTCAATCGATCCTATACCCGAAGCGTATGGGACACGACGCATAATGTTGTATTTGCTATGTTCTCAAAGTTCGAATTGTGAAGAGGAATGTCGTAATCATAATCGAAATTTTTAAGAACACACTATGTACCCTTGACTAAATTTTATTAACATTCCACAACCTAAGCCTTTAGATTTTAAATGAAGCATAATATTCTATCCCTTAATTATAGCAAAACAACTTTACAACCCTTACGACTATGCAAGGTATAACTCTTGTTTTCTATAATTAATATTGCCAACTTGCAATACGTGCCTTAATAATCATGCAATCATAACATTTATGCTCCCACTATCATGATGATTAACATAACACTTATGCTCCCACTAGCTTCGACATGTATTCATAAACATCTTAACTTTCAGAAAGACAATACTTATTGAATTTCTTAAGTCCATGTTTCTAATACTTAGTGCTTTGATAATCTTTTATCAAGGCTTCTTGAAATTATACACCTTTGCCTTCGATAGTTTATATTTGTGTCTAAACACTTAAGACTAATTGCCAAACCTCACAATTCAAATCATGGAAAGGGATACCATAACCATAATCGAATTCGAGAATGCAATTTTACAATCACTATCTTCTTAAAATCTTTCTTAGTTAAAGCATTTTCTCACAATCATTTTCATGAAGGAGGAAATCTTATGACACTTAGATTTAAACGGTGTATTTGTTCCTATCCATGTGAATTTGTCAAAACCAAAGTTTACGACGAATTCAAACTCATATGGATCGATCTTTCTTAATCTTGATTTCTTGCCTTACGGTAGCACATCAGCCCACCATGTCTTCCAAGTAGTTAAGCAGCTCACCCTTTCCTATCAATGTACCTTTCATTGATTAAGGTGCTTTGCCTTTTATGCGTTCAACATGAGAACTCATAGAACTCTCATGCATAATTAACTCGATTGGATTTGCACAGAACCAAAATAATGTCATCACGATAGGTTGTAAACCTCAACTCGTGTGCTAGTGATGATCGATAAGGTTTATTTGATTTGTTCTTGAACCTTTTCAAGACCATTAAGACTCCCACTGACTCTTTGACATATAAGATTCTCTTGTCAAAACATTTATTGACAAACAAATATTCAAGAGTTAGTGTAGCTTTTATCAAGACTCTTCATAAATTGGTCCTAGTTGGTCTTTGTCTTATCTAAGACATCACAACTTACCACATTTAATGAATGTTTTAAACCTTCTTAATACTTTTCACTCATTGTCACAATCTTAACTCTAAGACTTGTTTTGGAATGAAGTATGATTGACTTCTTGATTTGACCATTTCTTCAATCTTTGATTCCTCTTCTTGGACATACAATTGTACCAAGACTCACTTAGAGGATCAATTGAGATATGGTTCTTAATCATTAAGACCTATCATAAAGCATAAAAGGTACTCTCCCTTCTTCTTAGAATGGAGAAACTTTTATCTCTCTGCCTACTTGATTCTTGTTATTCGTTCTACTATTGATTTAAACTTTTTCAATCAATTCAGAATTACACTTAATCTTATAAGTATAATCATATTTACTAAACCTTTAGTAAATCATGACGAATATCTCGTTACTCTTATGGTGGACTTTGATCAACACACAACTTTGTGTACTCGATCTCCTAGTCCTTCACTTGGCACTTTGTCAATGAATTAGTCTAATTTCCAAATACGAAATTTCTCATTCATCGTGCATCCACGTTGCATGATTCCAAGTTTCTGTCCACTTGAAACTTGGGCGATGAGAAACTCTCCCTATTTGGTAAATTCTCGACTTTCACATAACATAATAAGAACCAAATCCATTATTGCTAATAATAGAAACATTTTAACATCAATTTTTCATACACGCCATTGTAAGGATAAATAAATAAAATTTAAAATCAAAATTTATTTTATTGCGGAAAAATTTGTCCTTACAATGCAACTCATTGAAAAACTTATGCTAATACATCTTTCTTAGCAATCTAATTCTAACTCTAAGTAGTAGCTCAAGAATCTAATCTTCGAGAAACGCGATCGAAATCCATTCCTTCACGGTTAGATTCTGCTCACTTCTTCCCTTAAGCTTCCTTTCTTTTCTTCGATCCTACAAAAACATCAATTGTAATCTGATCACATTATGTATTAAGAATCTAGAATAGAAGCTTAAAAGAGTTAGTTAAGAATCTAGACATAGATTTTCAATATTCAATTCCCAATATGGACACGCTTCCATATTTTCCATATGACAACTCATTCTTAATAGAATCTTATCTATTCGTAATGATGTCAATATGGTCTATCCGGTATGGAAACATTTCCATAATTTCCATATGACAACTCATTCTTAATAGAATCTTTTCTATTCATAATAATGTCGATATGGTCCATCCAATACCATGCTTCCAACTACTCACAAGCGACCAATCCTCGTCGAACTTTGGATTGTCCTTTGATAGTTGTTTAATTATCTTAGTCAAAACTGATTCTAGTCCTTTTTCCCTCTAAATGCGCTCGACATTTGGAAAATTTTAGAATGGTCAAACATTAAAGCATTTGCAATCGATCCTATACCAGAAGTGTATGGGACACGACGCATAATGTTTTATTTGCTATGTTCTCAAAATTCGAATTGTGAAGAGGGATGCTGTAATCACAATCAAAATTTTAAGAACACACTATGTACCTTTGACTAAATTTAATAACATTTCTCAACCTAATCCTTTAGATTTGAAATGAAGCATAATATTCTCTCCCTTAATTATAGCAAAACAACCTTTCAACTCTTACAACTTTGCAAAGTATGACTCTTGTTTTCTATAATTAATATTGCCAACTTTGCAATACGTTCCTTAATAATCATACAATCATAACATTTATGCTCCCACTATCATGATGATTATTATAAAACATAACACTTATGCTCCCACTAGCTTCGACATGTATTCATAAACATCTTGACTTTCAAAAAATCAATACTTATTGAATTTTTAAGTTCATGTTTCTAATACTTAATGCTTTGATAATCTTTTATCAAGGCTTTTTGAACTTATACACCTTTGCATTTGATAGTTCATATGTGTGTCTAAACACTTAAAACTAATTGCCAAACCTCACAATTCAAATTATGAAAGGGATACCGTAACCATAATTGAATTCGAGAATGCAATTTTACAATCACTATCTTCTTAAAATCTTTCTTAGTGAAAGTATTTCCTCACAATCATTTTCATGAAGGAGGAAATCTTATGACACTTAGATTTAAATGGCGTATGTGTTCTTATCCATGTGAATTTGTTAAAACCAATGTTTATGACAAATTGAAACTCATATGGACCGAACTTTCTTAATCTTGATTTCTTGCCTTATGGTAGCACAGCTGCCCACCACGTCTTCCAAGTAGTTAAGCGACTCACCCTTTCCTATCAATGTACCTTTCATTGATTAAGTTGCTTCGTCTTTTATGCGTTCAAAATGAGAACTCATAGAACTCACATGCATAATTAACTCGATTGGATTGGCATAGAAACCAAATAATGTCATCACGATAGGTTGTAAACCTCAACTCGTGTGCTAGTGATGATCGATAAGGTTTATTTGATTTGTTCTTGAAACCTTTCAAGACCATTAAGACTCCCACTGACTCCTTGACATATAAGATTCTCTTGTCATTAACCATTTCTTGACAAACAAATATTCAAGAGTTAGTGTAGTTTTTATCAAAACACTTCATAAATTGGTACTAGTTGGTCTTTGTCTTATCCAAGACATCACAACTTGCCACATTTATTGAATGTTATAAACCTTCTTAATACTTTTTCACTCAACGTCACAATCTTAACTTTAAGACTTGTTATTGGAACGAAGTATAATAGACTTCTTGATTTTACCATTTCTTCAATCTTTGATTCCTCTTCTTGGACATACAATTGTACCAAGACTCACTTAGAGGATCAATTGAGATATGGTTCTTAATCATTAAGACCTATCATAAAGCATAAAAGGTACTCTCCCTTCTTCTTAGAATGGAGAAACTTTTATCTTTCTGCCTACTTGATTCTTGTTATTCGTTCTACTATTGATTTAAACCTTTTTTAATCAATTTAGAATTACACTTAATCTTATAAGTATAATCATATTTACTAAACCTTTAGTAAATCATGACGAATACCTCGTTACTCTTGTGGTGGACTTTGATCAACACACAACTTTGTGTACTCGATCTCCTAGTCCTTCACTTGACACTTTGTCAATGAATTAGTCTAATTTCCAAATACGAAATTTCTCATTCATCGTGCATCCACGTTGCATGATTCCAAGTTTCTGTCCAATTGAAACTTGGGCGATGAGAAACTCTCCCTATTTGGTAAATTATCGACTTTCACATAACATAATAAGAACCAAATCCATTATTGCTAATAATAGAAACATTTTAACATCAATTTTTCATACACGCCATTGTAAGGATAAATAAATAAAATTTAAAA
Source organism: Lactuca sativa (assembly GCF_002870075.4). Classification (NCBI taxonomy): domain Eukaryota; kingdom Viridiplantae; phylum Streptophyta; class Magnoliopsida; order Asterales; family Asteraceae; genus Lactuca; species Lactuca sativa. Next base: position 185,204,816 of record NC_056624.2, read on the forward strand.
TCAAAATTTATTTTATTGCGGAAAAATTTGTCCTTACAATGCAACTCATTGAAAAACTTATGCTAATACATCTTTCTTAGCAATCTAATTCTAACTCTAAGTAGTAGCTCAAGAATCTAATCTTCGAGAAACGCGATCGAAATCCATTCCTTCACGGTTAGATTCTGCTCACTTCTTCCCTTAAGCTTCCTTTCTTTTCTTCGATCCTACAAAAACATCAATTGTAATCTGATCACATTATGTATTAAGAATCTAGAATAGAAGCTTAAAAGAGTTAGTTAATGGATTTTACCTATATTAGAGCCATACGTTTCGACTCTCCCATCTCTTAGATCTCTTAGGTAAATTGGGCAGCTTCGTCTCCAATGCCCCTTCTCTTGGCAATAAAAGCAAATCGACTCTTTTGGAACAGGACATGGAACTACTTCAGACATCGCCTTTTTCTTGTGATCAAACTTTTTGATCATAGCATGTCTTTCGTTGCCATTGTCTATATCCATAGAGGTCTCGAAGACAGATTCACCAATCAACTTTGCTTTCCTATTGCGCCAAATCATTACTGATTCAACATCAATAAGCATATAGGTGAGATCTATAAGGGTCACGTCGTAGTTCATCATGTAGTACTCTCTTACGAACTCACTATATGAGTTGGGAAGTGACTGAAGAACCCAATCAACAGCCATTTCCTCACAGACAACGGATCCTAACATTCTTAACCTATCAATGTGTGACTTCATCCCTAGGACGTGTGCACACACGGACTTTTATTCTTTATGTTTACTTGCCAAAAGGGCTTGAGTGATCTTGAACTTTTCAAGCCTTTGATCTTGTGGGTTAGGGAGAATAATAGGAGGAGGAGGAGGAGGAAGTGAAGCATGATTTCTTGTTCCTCGATCGAATCGTGGAATATCATCTTCATGTGGAATGCTTGTTCCACGGGATTTGGGAAGACCATAGTTGTCGAACTTTGACATTTACAAAACGGGAGAAAACGAATTCAAGTTAGTTGATAGATAGAGTCCTTAGTAAATCACCCAAATGAAATACTAAGGCTAGGACCCAACACAATATTCTACAACTCGGGAGAGGGATGCCGTAACCCTAATTGCAGAATATTTGAAGGTAAGTGAATGACGATTCACTAATTTCCACCATGAAAAACGAAAAAGAATTTAAGTTTTAAATCTATGAAAACTCCTAGATCCTTTGAGATTCATTGAACTTTCAATGGCATGTTTAAATCTCGATATGCCCCTCTTGTTTGTGACTGTGATGCCGAGGATCACAAAGCGGGTGTGAATAACCATGCAAACTTACATGGTGCCGTCACCTGTTACAGTCACCTATTCGATGTGCCGGTAAACCACACACGCTCCACCGAACTATGAAAAACATTGAGTCACCCTTTGCTACCTTTTCTTAGAACCATTTAGTGTGCCGGTAAACCACACACGCTCCACTAACGTCTTCGCAAGGGCACAAAGTGCAATTTCATGGAATTGCATCAATTCACTTTTTCCTAAGTAACTAAGATTGGGAATTTTATGAAAACATTTAGTTACTTTTATACTTCATTATACTTATAATGGAAGGTTTTGTCCCATCCTACCCGTTCGGCTAACGACCCTCCACTAGTCTAGAGTGCGGTGGGTAAGAGTGGATACCCATTCAATCGCCATTTTATAGGCAATTTCCTTAAACACCCCTTATAGACTAGCTTCGTGAATGAGGCCTACTAACGGTAAGACTGACTTTTACTCATACATATATATAATGTTAGACTTTTAATGTTATATATAGTACAGGGTGTATTTTATACTTTCAAAATACTAGGTGGTCTAATTTAACAATTATACTTTTAATTCAATTAAATTGTAAACCTAACTTTTATGGATTTATTAAACCTCTTTTAATTATACACCTTAATTAATTAATAAAACCATAAGGGTGTGATTTGAACTTTTTCAAGACTATACTATAGTTTTAGAATTTAACATTCCTAATTAAACTTTTAATCAACTTTTAAATTCCAAAACTTGAGGGCAAATTTTGAAACATTTCAACACATTAGGGTTTAGAATTTAAATATACATCAAAATTAAACTATTAATCAAAATTTAAATTCCAAAACTTGAGGGCAAGTTTTGAAACCTTTTTCAGAAGATTAGGGTTTTAACTATTTAAATTTCAAAACAACAAAACTTTTGGGTTCAAATTTAAACTATAAAACCTAAAGGGCAAAATATGAAACTTTTCATAACAACAAGGATCAAATAACAAATAATCTAAACTAACATTTAATTACATAATTATCCATATTTGATTTGTTTAATGATTTCTTGTAGAATAATTTATCAATTTACTCAAAATAATTAATCAATTATCTTATAAGGAAACAATTATCTTATTAATTGATAAATATCTTCAATTAGATCAAGAATATAGTCAAATATATCATATAATCGGATTAATATAGATCTAACATGATAAGGTAACTATCCATGAGCAAAAACAGCAAGAAATCCCGGATATACCTCTGTCTGACGCTCAAACTCGCCGAGTACCACACTATACTCGCCGAGTTGAGGCCTACTCGCCGAGTACACTGTGGTACTCGCCGAGTTGAGGCCTACTCGCCGAGTTCAGGAGGCAGAACCACAAGAAACGAATTTTTCAAACTTACAATGCATCAATACAATAGAAACCAATCATGGCTCTGATACCACTGATGGGTTTTGGTCATAAGACATCCTATGTGCTTATACAAACCCTATTGCTTGGATCTAGGTTTCTCTATTGTACATGCAAGTTATCCAAGACTATAGACCCTAATTCTAGCATATGGGAATCAATATTAACATATAATTAGGTTTAAGATATTACCTTGATTGTTATGTAGTAATAACAATCCCAATTCCTCCTTGAATTGACTTTGGAAGGCTTAGAGTCACAAGTGTCACTCCTCTAATGGCTTACAAACACCATAAGCAAGTGGAGAAGGTATAAAGAGAGAGGAGTGAGGTAGGAATTCGTCCTTAGATGCTCTAGGGATCAAGTGCACGAAATCCTAAGGCCTTAGGGGTCTTTATATAGGGTTGGGATTAGGGTTTCAGTCCTTATCCTTATCTAGTTACTTGCCCATCAAGCAACCATAAGATAAGCCTTGGAAATCCCTATGTCTTGGACCTTTGGACGATTTTAAGGATATCCTTATCCTTGAATTCGTCCATCCTTTAACAAGGATAACCATTGCCCTATTTTGCAACTATCACATAATTACAATTCAGCCCCTCTAGTTTAATTAATTACATTTGATCACAAAATTAATTCTTAATTAATTATTGACCAATATTAATTAAACAAATATGATTTCTACTTTAATATATTATTCTTATAACATATTAATAAATCATAATAACCTCTCTCTTTATTTATTTCTCCAATCAAGTTGTTTTGGTGAAGGCAACACAAAAGGACCATGCACCATCGGGTCAAGTACATACCAAAATAGTTATGGACTTAGACACTAATCCAACACTATATTGCTAGGCATGTCATATTCAATGAGGATGTGTTTCCCTATGCTTCCGAACTGCATTCCCATGAATATCCAATTATTCCGCCCAACTCCACTACTGATCCTACACTCCTGCAGTTAGCCATTATGATCCCTCCTAACTCCAATCCTTCACAGTCACCTTCAACACCACACTCCCCTGTTTCCCCCTCTCCCACAAATATTCAACCTTCTCCTAGCACCTCTCCATCTCCTCCCACTATTCCTCAACACCAACAATCCACCATTAGCTCTCGTGCCAAACAAACCTGCCCATCAACTTCTCATTATCGGCCATCCATAACTAACATTCATCCTATGGTTACTCGAGCTCGCACCAATTCCATAAAACCCAAAGTCTTTTCTGCATCTTCTACTTCGTTATCTCTTATTGAACCGTTGAACTTTACACAGGCAATCAAACATCAATGTTGGAAAGACGCCATGCAGACTGAGTATGATGCACTCGTGCGAAATAGAACCTGGTCCTTAGTTGATTGTCCCACTAATGTTAATCTTGTAGGATGAAAATGGATTTCCAGGATCAAAAGGAAGTCGGATGGTACGATCGATCGATACAAAGCCCGTCTCGTTGCTCAAGGCTATAGTCAAAAGGAGGGTATCGACTACTTTGAAACGTTTAGTCCAGTCATCAAGCCCACCACCATTCGCTTGGTTCTGTCCCTGGCTATCTCAAACAAGTGGTGCATTCGTCAACTAGATATCAACAATGCCTTTTTAAATGGCGATTTGCAAGAAGCTGTCTACATGAAGCAACCGCGAGGCTTTGCAGATCACACCAAATCAAATCAAGTATGTCGACTACATAAGGCAATCTATGGGCTTAAACAAGCCCCTCGAGCCTGGTTCACTAAACTTAAAACCCACCCGCTCACTCAAGGATTTCGTGCCTGCTACTCTGACACCTCATTGTTTGTTCACCACTCAAAGACAACAACTATTTATATTTTAGTTTATGTTGATGATCTCATTATCACAGGCACAAATGAATCACTCATTACAAGGTTTATTACTCAGCTCAATAATGTTTTTGCCCTCAAAGATCTAGGGTCATTACACTTCTTTCTAGGCATCAACATCAAGAATTCTACAACAGGTCTTACAATGAGTCAATCCAACTACATACAGGACATTCTCATTCAAACTCGCATGGATGAAGCATCTCCAATTTCAACACCCTCTGATAACAACCTGCGATTAACAGCACATGGAGAGCTGTTTTCAGATCCTACACTCTATCGCAAAGTTGTAGGTTCTCTCCAACACGCCACCATTACGCGTCCAGACATATCCTATGCTGTCAACCGGGTGTGCCAATACATGCACAAGCCTACCAATAGCCACTGGCAAGCTGTCAAGAGAATTCTAAGGTACCTTAAAGGTACTATTAATGAATGCTTGCATTTTCAACCTACAAACCATACATCTCTTCTCGCATATTCAGATGCTGGATGGATTTCTGATCAAGATGACAGTCGCTCTCAGTATGGTTTTGCAATTTTCCATGGCCCAAATCTCATTAGTTAGACTTCTCGTAAACAACGGGTCGTTGCGCGTTCAAGCACTGAAGCAGAGTACACGTCTCTAGCCTATACAGCTGCTGAACTCATATGGATCAGGCAACTCTTAACAGAACTACATTCTCCTCTCTCCGGTCCACCATTATTGCTGTGTGATAATATCGGTGCTATATTCATGACACAAAATCCAGTTATTCGTACCAGATCCAAACACATCGCCTTGGATTTTCACTTCATCAAAGAGCAAGTAGAAGCAAAAGAACTTGTCATCAGTCCCATTTCTTCTGTTGATCAGGTTGCGGATATCTTCACCAAATCTTTAAACAAACATCGGTTTTTGTCCTTAAAACACAAGCTTCACATTCGTCCCGATTTTCAGCTTGCAGGGGGGTAATGAAGTGTATCACACGTGTTCTGAAACATGTGCTTAGACTTAGTATTAGTCTTCCTATTGTACCTGGTCAGTTAGTTGTATTTTCCTTGTATTTATACTCTCTCATGTACACAGTATTAGATTATGAAATACACAAGAATATTCAGTATATTGTTTATAAATATAAATATTAAATACTTTTATTTAATAAATTTGGCGCAAAAACTTTAAAAATGAATTGACATTTTTATTAGAATTCCACTTAAGACAATACCATATTTTAATATGATATTTATTTAATTTATGCTCCATGCATTTAACCTCTGTCATAATCTAATTTATATACAAAAGAAAAATCATTTAGGCACACGAAAATATATAGGGATGGGATTATCAGGATCTGGTGTAGCATCCCACACCGTAAAAGCACTTGCAGAGTTCATCCATCGATCGGTCATCTCAGGGTAGTGTCTGTCCAATACATCTTTTAAACTCTCCGTTGTATTCACCCATTCCAACCCCTTTTTTGTGTAAACATCTTCATTGAAGTCACTCGTGAAAAATCTATCTGCCTCCAGTCTCCTGCAAAACCATGCAATTCATTAGAATATCCGTTCAGTTTGTTAATTTTGATCATCAGTGTCAGTTTTTTCGTATGGTGTTAAGTCGTTGTACCTTGATGCCATGATGATAAATATTACAAAAGCTGTCTCGCTAATGGCGAACCCTTTAATCTTTTTCTCAGCTGCCATTCCTACCAACATATCGAGCTGCTCCACGTCATCATTGTACACTTCACGCAATGTATCGATAGCTTCTTTATCATCCGTCAGATCTTCCCATTTGGAAATGGGGATCAAAAAAAGTGATCTACGAAACTCATTATATCTTGCTACATTCCTCTCCCTGTCCCTGTAAACTACATCACCATGCATGAATGTGTTTTGATCAATAAGTAGATACACAGAATAATACAGATCACTGTTGCAAACAAGAACATTAAGTAATCATTCTTTATTCCATGTTAAAATTTCACGCCCTTTGACTAAAATCTAATAATTATTCTGAATTTTAGTGAGGAAAGAAGATATTTACTCTCAAGGGATGGTAAGTCGACATGATCTGAGCGATCTGTGCCATCAACGTTTTGTGGCACCACGTCTCTCAGCCACGTCGGATAATTCCATAGCTCAAGAGCCCCACATGCTTGATGTCCCATTGATACCATCTGTGTTGTAAATCCAATTTCTGATAATTCCATCTCCCCTCTCCTTCCAAGCAAATTTATCATGTCAACCCTGTGAATTAATGTTGATCAAAATTTCCATCACTATTATTTGCTGAATACATTATCGGGACTGGATACCAATTGACATACAAGTAAGTTATTTGAAGCTGTAACTACTGAAGATACATTAATTTGGCTCCAGAAGGTCTTACTTTTTGGTTAATTTTGGAGATTTGTTGGGGCCAGGTGTTGAATTAACATCCCTAATGAAGAGTTGATCAGGTAAGAGAGAATGCATTCTGTAAACACTCACGAACTCTTCAGTTAGTGAGTAGGGTACCCCATGGTTATTGGGTTTCTTTAATCCTACAAGACCTCCCAATATGGCTCCTCCAACGTGTCCAAATGTATCCTTGAATCTTTTCCCCAGTAGCCCATACCTGAATAAATCAATTTAAAAAATAATCAAATATATTAGTTAACTAGTTAATTCCAACTAATTTGATCAATTACCAGTTTGCTCTCATTGCTACATGAAGCATGTCAGTCTTAAGAAGCTCGACAGTCCAGTCAATGGTGTGGATCTTGGCAATGACAGCAGAAGTTACTAGCCTTGCATGACGATATAAATCTTCATCCTCTAAATCTTGATATTCTTTCTGATATATATTATATACATAATTAATTTGCAAATGAGAATTACTAGTGAATTTAAAGTTAATTATGTGAATGGGTTTTGTGTGTATATATATGTACGTACCTTCAACGCATCACAAATGGCATTGTGCTCGAGGATGAAGAGAGCTTGTAAGGTTGATAAACCAATCCAACCATTACGGACATCGCCTGATAATGGAACTCCGTCACTGTCATGTTGAAGGAGGCCATCGTTTCCGATTTTGAGCTTTCCTTCATTGAATGTTCTCAACTGATTCAATTTACTTGAGTTGCTTCCGTATATTGCACTCCCGTCCCTAAAAGAATTGGTTTCTTAAATTCATATTATTGATTCAGCAACTGTTTTTAGTCGCAAATAGTTCTAAAAATAGATTGATTGTTCATACCACCAAGAAGTTCTAATGTTAAGTTGACCTTTCTTGATGTCATAAAATCCCGTGTCAACTTCTTTCGTCTTATAAAACTTGAAGGATTTGAGAGGACATTGATTGGCTACTTCTGGAGGTGCCTTTAGCTCAATCTGATCCATGCAATTCCATGATCATGTGTTAGTTTTTCTTGCATCATGTCTTGTTTGAAATAATATATACGGATAAATATATATAAACTAAACCTGTTGTGTTGTCTCAAGATGATCAATCCAATCGTGAATCATGAACTGAATCCACGAAGCAGCAATCATGTTAAATTGTTTACCAGTGTCTATGATTTGTCTACGTGCCAGAAGTTTTGTTGCCACCACCATTGGATCCGGTTTTAGTAGCTGCACACAAAACTTGGTGTATTAATATATTTTCCTTGCAGTAATATTGTTTCTAGTTCTTGAATATCGTTCTTAATTAGCTTAACATCTGTTATAACAAAGAATGATAAAAAGTTAACAGATATATAGAATAATGAACATTTGATCGATTGTATTTCTTCAATGTATATGCGTAATATTGGTTTTACCCTTAGACGTGTTTTATATCCAGTAAAGCCCGAAGTTTTGTTTAATTAATTTGTTCATTTTTACCCTTGTAGCCGGTTTTCAGGTAACCTACCGGTTACCTAATGCCATTAAAGCCCTTGAATTTTAAAAAATATTTGGATTTACCCTTACCTAATACCATTAAAGCCCTTGAATTTTAAAAAATATTTGGATTTACCCTTAAGTTTTTAAAAAATGTTTGGATTTACCCTTACACATTGATCGATTGATTGATTGATTGTTGTTGTTATTATTATTATTATTATTATTAAATTTTTAATTGTATAAAAATATTTTATACATACATTTTTAAATGTATAAAAATATTTTATACACACATTTTTAAATGTATAAAAATATTTTTACTAATATAAATATATTTTTAAAAATATATGTACTTGTATTTGGTATTTATACACATTTGAAAACCCTAAATCTTCATCTATAGTTGTTAAATCGAACAGAAAAAACTTGATAAAGTAAAAAATATCGTCAATGACTGATTTTGCAAAAACAAATGCTTCAGATCAATATTAGAATTGATGCATTTCCTGATCTTTTTGTGAACTTACAACAATCATAAATGAAGTTTACACTCGTATTTGACATTACGTTATCAATTTTTGAGATAAAAACAGTTAATGAATTATTTTTAGTTGATAATACTTATTTTTTACAGTGATCTAGTGTTTTTGTCGAGGTTTTTTTGAATTATATTCTGTATATTTTCTATTTATGAGTGTTATTTGTTGATCATTTATTGTTATCTACTCACTATTAACCTAATATAGTTGAATAATATAAGTTTTTTCAAATTTATACTAAATCTTATCTGTAATCGAGTGGTTTTATTGAGGTTTTCTAACTACGAAGGTTTTATAATTGTTACATTATGTTTTTTAATTAATGAATATTTATTTTGCTTATCTGGTTAGTATGATGTTTGATAATAAATACTTATTTATACTTGGTAATATGTACAAATACATATAATTATATCTTTTATATAATATAAACCACATAAATACATATTTTTATATTTATATGTATATAATATATTTTTATATAAAATAAATATATATTTATACTTATACCTACTAAATACAAATAAATACATTTTTAATATATAAATACATTTCTATAAGAATACATGGGCTTTCAAATATATATATAAATATTAAATACAAGTATATATATATTTTTAAAAATATATTTATATTAGTAAAAATATTTTTATACATTTAAAAATGTATGTATAAAATATTTTTATACAATTAAAAATGTAATAATAATAATAATAATAATCAAAATAAAAATCAAGGTAAGGGTAAATTCGAACATTTTTAAAAAACTTAAGGTTAAATCCGAACATTTTTGAAAATTTAAGGGCTTTACTGACATTAGGTAACCTAGGTAACCGATAGGTTACCTGGAAACCGGCTACAAGGGTAAAAATGAACAAATTAAACAAAACATCGGGATTTACTGGACATAAAACACGTCCAAGGGTAAAACCGACATTTTTATGAAAACTTAAGAGCTTTTATGTCATTTTCCCTAAGAACATTAGACTCTTTGTGATTGTTAGTAAGGATTCACAAAAAGTTAAAAATCACATTTAAACTTGTTCCGTTGTTCGAATTCTGAAAACCATAATGCTTTTGATTTTTCTGGAACTAGTTAGATAGTTATACTATATATAAATGTTGATCAACAAAGTTATATCTTAATTTCCAAGATAAAGATATGATTAACTAACAATTATCATTTAGAAAATTTACTACATGAAGATTTTGATATTATATTTTTGTTACTTAATTTGGCTATGGGAAAAGAAAATTCGGTTATGTAAATACATTTTTCATTTTATAATATGCTTGGAGAAAATTAAATGAGTATAATTAATAACCACGTGAATTTTGGGCATGTTCTAAAGCTAGCTGAAAGCTAGAAATTGAAACTGTAACTTTTATTTATATACAAGTATTCCTTAAAAATAGTTAGAAACTATCGAAAACATGTGAAGTTGCATAAAATGACTTATTGGTATTCCTTAAAAATGGTTAGAAATTATTGAAAACATATAAAGTTGCATAAAATGACTTATTTAAAACACGTCGTTGATTTATAAAAGTAATTAGGTCAACTTATGCATCAAAGGGTTTCTATCCTAGCAGTATCTGGTATTTGAAATTGAGGTTCAAGTATTGTTAGACTTGTTAGAGACATATGTGAATTTAAAAGTAGTTTAAAAGTGTAGAATATACTTGTTATTCTAAAAAAAAAAATAAGTCAACTTATGCAGACATAACTCGATTTAATATTTGAATTTAGAGAATTTCAATAAGTAAAATTACTATAATTTTATTTCCTTTGGTTTGAAACCGAGAGGGTTTAAAACAAAATACTACATAAATACTAACCAAAAACTATGTACAACTTGTTTACAATATATTTAATGGAGCAAAGCACCTAATCAAATCTTTGAAAGACATTTCTTAATCTATTTTTGACAATTATAACCCTAGATTTTAACGCGACTACCAAAACTTTATTTATAATATCTTAATTAAATGTCCACAACAATTTTAAATTCAGAAAATATTTAGCATGCCTAATTTGAAAAACGAACCATAATGTTTTTTTTTTTTTTTTTTTTTTTTTTTTTTTTTTTTTTTTTTTTTTATGGTAGCAGCAGTAGATGGTACTCGTGTTACGATACATTTATGATTAATATATTACGTACATTATGAAATCTAATCCAAATGATGAAATCTAAGTTTGTTCAAGAAAACATAACGCTTCTCTAAGTTAATTAATTATAATAGACCTAATATATTGTTCTTATTTTATTTTTATCTTTGCCCCAAAAAGGTTGATTTGGATGTAAAGGGAAGTGTATGCATTAGGGCTGTAAATGAACCAAACGTTTGACAAACCGTTCGTAATTCGTTCGGTAAAATGTTCGTTTATGTTTGTTTATATAATAAACAAACAAAATTTTATGTTTGTTTAGTTAAACAAACAAACATGAACAATGGTCTCGTTCGTTCATTTAAGTTCGTAAACGTTCGTTAATATTGATTGATTGATGTTCTTTTATGCTTTTCTAATATATATATATATATATATATATATATATATATATATATATATATATATATATATAAGGTATAGTAAAATTTAAATCCGTTTGAATCGTCAATCACAATCATATAGTAACATAGAATGACATATGATTCTTAACTATTAAATGCACAAACTATGAAAATTAGTAAAACAAGGAAGGTTGGTAAAAATAGAAGAAAATTAGGAGTTTGATTACCAATTAAAAAAACAGAAAGTAAATCTTCAATCACTAAACACTCCAAACTTATCGACAAATTCTAATATAAATATTTAATAATGTACTAAGACCCCATCGAACTTAACAATTCCCACTTTTTGTTCATCACAATTCTAATCGATTGTAGTACGAATGGATATTCTAGGTAAAAAAATATTCTCCTTTTCAGTTTTCTCACTCTTTTTTATTGAAGTTTTTGAAATTTTGATGTTATTCAATTAGGATAATTATTGGTTCTTTTGTATATTAACTTGAGAACTCAAAATAAGAGATTTAGGTAATTACATGATTCGATTGATTTATTGTCTATATCTTATGTCTTTTTAAGATTTTAAAATGATTAAAGAGTAAAAGCATACAAGTTGTTTGCATGGATATCAGATTTAAACTCAACATATTTTGATTCAAGTGAACAACCTCTATTTGATTTAAACATAATTCAATATTTCAATTCAAGTGCAGGCAGTCCCACAATGGAAAATGCTCATGATGTTATTGTTATCGAAGGCAATGCAGAACTAGAAGAAGATGTTGTACCCGTAATTGATGTTGTTGGTGCACAACAACCAAATGAAACAAATAGTGAAGAACATTTTTCATATGCTATAAGGGAAAGAAAGAAAGACTTCAAAATTTGGGAACATGTTCGTGTAATAAACTTGGATGATGGAACTGAAATGTGTGAATGCATCCAATGTGGTAAGAAAATAAAAAAGTTTAACAAAGGAACAACCACACAGATGCATAGGCATGTTTTTGAGTGCCCAAAACTTCCATGTTTTGGGAAGATATTTGCATGAAGATGATATTTAGTGTTTGTTTTTAAGTTATTTAGGGATTTGGATTTTTATATTCTAGGATTTCCGTATAATTGTTTGTTTATGCAGGTTTAATCGTTTCAATGTTTATGATATTTATCTCTGTTTGTTTGTGCTCAATTACATGTGTTTGTTCTCTTTCCTTTACTTACTTTTATATATTTTTTGTTTATGTTCAATTAACATCTTAACAAACAAACACAAACAATGTAATTTTTAAACAAACAAACACAAACAAGAAAACGTGTTTGTTTAAGCGTTTGTGTTCGTTTGTTAGTTCGGTTAAACCTAAACAAAAAAACATGAACAAGCCTTGTTCTATGCATGGTTCGGAAACGAACAAAATCTTGACTTAATATTTAACAAAAGGGAAGTGTATCCATAAAAAACTATTGTTTTTAGAAGACCAGAAAAATCAAAACTGAAATCGTAAACCTTATATACTTTATTAAAAAAAACTAGGTGTGAGACCCGTGTATTACACGGATTTATTAAAAATAAAAATTTAATATCAATATATTAACATGAAGTATTTTATAAAATAATACTTTACATATCGGTTTCTAATCTTTTGGAACATTTGTAAAAGAAATTCAATCATTTGGAGTATTTATGAGAATTTATTATCAAATTAATATGATTATTTTATTTCCTTATAGAACGCATTACAATTTTATGGAATTTTATTTTAAGGAAATGAAAATCGTTAAAAATGACAAGTGGAAAATAAAAATTCTAAAACTCTCACAAAATGACAAGTGTCAAAATGAAGGAGAAGATGATATGTGGCAAAAAAACATTTATTTATTTAGATAGGATTATTAGATAAGATGAGATTTGAACCAATCTTGTTTTTACAATACTAAATGTTAAAAATCTTTTGGACTATTGTAACCAAATCTTGCATACCGAAACAAGCTATATTGAAGAGATCAGTTATCTTCCCTAATAAATAAAGGTTTTATTTGTCACATGTCAATCTCTCATGAGTTTTAATACTTATCATTTTGTGGTATTTTTGAAATAAATATTATTCACTTATCAATTGTTGGTTTGTTTCAATTTTTAAAATTAAAATCATATATTTATATATATAAAGTATTAAATATCATATATATGATATTAAATTGTAATAAATACGTTTCTTCATTTCTTATTTTAAATTTGTACATTAAAAAATATTTTTTGTTTACACTTTAATGTTTAATCTTTTTTTAAATCAACCCGTATATTACACAGATCTAATACCTAGTAAACAAATATAGAAAAGCATAATTAATCGGGCATTAATAAGGATTATTATTATTCATATCATTTCAATATGAAAGGTTCCGATCCAACCACCTACCCACCTGCTCTATGGCATTAGTATAATCACATCCATGTTATTAATTTATAATTGAAATCTTGAACCAAATTAAACCCAACTAAATTAAAATTAATTAGTTGAGTTTGCTAGAGAACTAGATATATAGCATAAATTTAATTCCTTTATTATTGATGACTGGTAAATAAGTTAAATGATTGACAAAAAAAATTCAACTTCAAAGCATATATAATATATAACATGATCTATCTTCATATTTAAGAAGAAAAGAAAAGTATTTTCGTTTAACCTTATGTTTCAAATGACCAATAAAATCATATCTACAAGTTTAAACTTTTTGTTTCTTTCATAAGATTAGGGAAAGAATCATATTTAAAGGATGAAACTGCACATTAATTCATTAAATCCTAGTTAGTGAACCTATCTCGTCAATAAATCTTGACAATTAACGGGAAACTGAATGTGCTATTTGAATTCAGAACTCTATTAATAACATACGGATGCGCTATAAGTCTATAATGCAACATAAAAAATAAAAAAAAATAAAAATAAAAATAAAAAAAAAAAAAAAAGTCCATGCATTTATATATGTACCTTATCTTTCTGATCAACAGGGGGCATGTTCCGGCCAAAGAAAGTCCCCTCACTGCCGGCGTCTTCATTGAAAGGATCATTAAACTTCCCGTCAGCTGTCCTGAACGGAATGTCGCCAGCATTGAACCTTACCCCCACCGGAGTTTTCCCAACGTTCAGCAAATTGTACTCGTCATGAAGATACCTCCGTATGGCAAGGTATATCAGCCCCAGGAAAACAGGCAAACGATGCCACTGAATCCCTATCTTATCAATACCATGTATAATCTGCAAAACAAAATGAAACCCTAGAATTAATTAGTGCGCCATTTTTTTTACTTAGTTAAGAGTGAAAGCTACATGCATGCATGGATCGAAATATAAGCACCAGGAAAAGAAGCCTATCGATGAGTGTCATCCTTTGATAGATATCATGGAAGTCGCCATGAATAAAGTGTTTGATGGGTGAAAGAAGGAGAGATTTCGCAGAAGATAAGATCATTAGAATCATGGTGGGTTTCATCTTGAGGACAGATCGATTGAATGTTTTGTGTGAGATTTACAACACCAAGATTGCCTATTTATACACTAATTGTCAGGATGGAGATGGTTGGAACGTGAGTCACGTCTGTACTGCGTCTCCTCATAAGCATTGAATAGAAATTACAAATGAAGAAAAATAAACGTACAGTGAATTGTCAGAGGAAATTAAGAGGTGTCCAAAACAACAACAAGCTAATTAAGGACTTTTCAAGTGGAGGCTACTAAATGGTTAACTTACCACTATATCAATTATGTTGATTTAATTGAAAATGTGTTTAATTGGTGCCAATTATTCAAAAGGAACGAATCAGATTGGATAAGTTACCGAATCAAAAACAAAATTAGAAATATAAAAGGAAATGAGATCTATCAGTCGCTTAATTAAACACGTCTTTTGATCGATAGGTTTGAAATTCAGTTGATTAACCGAACCCATTCTCCACGGTTTCTTTTTTATCTTTGGAGTTATATTGCATATTATTGTAATTTTTACAAGACTGACGTTAATTACGCATATAACATTCGCATATGTTGTAATGAAATAATATTTTTGTTTAAAGATCAAATGAACTTTGAAAACTTCAAATCAATATTGATAAACCACGTGAATTTTGTTGACCATGAACAATCATAGAAACGTGAAAAACTATCTCAAAAGTCCGTTCTATGTTGTTGGGCGAAATCAAAGCGGAAGGAATCATGAAAAACTCCTCGACAGAGTGAACCAGGACCGTTTTGAGTTTTGACATCCAACCATCGAAATAGAGAGTTTTTCAGTTGAGTTTATAAAGGTAAAGAGAATTGTTTTAGAATTTGTTGATTTCATTTACAAATTTACGTGCCTTATATTGGCAAAGTACATAGTTGTAAGGAACGCATTTACAGGAGTAATTTAACGAATTATTATTGGTATATTTTGACAGCACATTTAATGTACATGGTTTCATCCTATACGAGTAATTGTATATGGTTTCATCCTAAATAGGTTGTGTTGTGGGCTCAATATCTCTAATACACCCCCGCAAGATAGATGATCCATCAGAAACTCCAATCTTGGATCTATTTCGGAGAAACGGCACCTGAGAAAGTGGCGTTGTTAACATGTCGACAAGTTGATCTTGTATATGGTTTCATCCTAAATAGGTTGTGTTGTGGGCTCAATATCTCTAATACACCCCCGCAAGATAGATGATCCATCAGAAACTCCAATCTTGGATCTATTTCGTAGAAATGGCACCCGAGAAAGTGGCGTTGTTAACATGTCGGCAAGTTGATCTTGCGAGTTGATGTGAACTACTCTGAGAAGACCATAAGAGATTTGCTACCTCCCGCAAAAAGTGATGATCAAGTGGTATGTGCTTCATGAGGATTCGTACATAAGTAAGTAGCATCTTTGTTGTCGGTGTTTGTTAGCCAATGACGTCGAGTTCTTTCAATAACTTCTTTAGCCAAATGAGTTCAACTGAGGCATTTTCCAATGCCTTGTGCTTAGCATTAGTGGAGGAACGAGAAACCGACTTTTGCCTTATAAACCTCCATGAAATGATGTTTGTGCCAACGTACATGAGGTATGTTGTAGCAGATCGGTCTAGGCTATGGACACCACCCCAATCAGAATATGAGAAGGTCGAGAGTGTTTGAGAGGAATTACAGTTTAGAAAAAATCCATGATGAATGGTGTGACATCCTCAATTTTACGACCAACTAAATATTTTTCCATTATGCTTATTTAAGACGAAGTATTCATTTATTGTGTGGAATTTGTCCTAAAACATTATTTTGATATGAAATAATATCATTACCAAAGCATTTCCGAAGAAACGTTTTCATTAATATTTAAAACCTGACATGTCATAACCGATACAGAAATAAAAGCATAAAAATCCTTAAATCCCTCAGGAGTATGTACCTTCGTACCGCTACCTATGATATAAAAAAAACTACGTGGGTCGGGCTTGGAGCCTGGTGAACATATAAGGTTTTCAACCCACAATAATTTAATTAAAATCTCTTAAATATATCTCTTTTACAAATAATACGATTATTCACTCCCGTTATTCTCACTCTTTGATCCTAAATTGACGATGTCAAGGGTCATATCCTAAAGGATCGTTGGAAGTAACGAGTAGACAATATTACTGCGAAGATTTTGTAGCAATATATGTCAAAAAGGTAACCATGATGGGGAATAAAGTACTTGAATGAACACATGCTCTATACTCTCGGATTGTATGATTCATTAACACCTACAGATTATGAGTCTGTTGCTTTTCCATTGGACTGTCTAGAAGAGTCTATGGTTGTTATCAATACTATGCTAGATGACTGGTCTCAGTAATACAATAGTACAATGTTGGGCATGGTCTCTTACCATTATATTATGTTTGACATGGTCTCTCACCATTATCTTATCTCTTTCTCAACCCTTTTCTACCCAATATTTTATAAATATGGTAAAATACATATATGATTAAATCAAGTAAATCATATCATTTATTGCATCTAACACGGATAGCAAGAACAAGGATAATAATCACATATACCATTTAATTATCTAATATTTTGTATTTATGTGTAATATGAAAGTAACTATGCACCCACTTGTTAAAGTGGATGACTTGTGATTTGGGAAGCGTGTCGTCTAACACCTTAGCTTTTCCCTTGATATGACCTAGGTACGAATATCACTAAGTCTTAGTCTTATATTTCTCATAACTATTATAACGATAGTCTAGATTCCTCAATAATCTCAATGAATATTGATCTACAGTTGATAAGGAACAACCATGTAAGACCATATCGGAAGTAGGGTTCGTTTGGTATACAGAGTATATTGTTTGGAAATCCCACTTTAAACACCTCACTAAATCTAGCCTAGATATCATTCTCGTAAGTAGATCAATTAATTGGAATCACTGATCAATCTTATTTATAGATTCATAATAACAACTATGAATATAAATATAAGTTACACTTGAAGCATAATAAGTGCAACTTAAACTTACATAAATTTTAGCAAAAATCGAGAAAGTTGCAGGCAGAACTCTGACCTAAAAGCTCCTTTTCGTCGGGCTCCTGTGTATCTCAGAGCTTCGCTAAAATGCTCAGAAGCTTGGAAAATGTCAAACTCAAGAGTGGAAAGGTGTTTGAGAAATATTTTGAGGATATTTTTCGGAAAAATGGTTGAATTCGCAACTTATTTATAGGAATTTTGGAGGGGATTGCTACGTCTGGTGACATGGCCATCTCTCCTATTGCCACGTGTCACATGCCTATTTATCCACATCTACCCCTTCTAGAAGCTACCACGTGTCATCATCTTGTGGTGCCATGTGTCCCAATATCGTGGTGTCACGTCACTCGGTAGGTGGAAGAGACCGATGTTCTCTTTGCCATGTGGTGTCTCCGGGTAGTGCCATGTCATCATATCAAGTTTTTCTCAAAATCTTTGAACGACCATAACTTTCGTGTATTAGGTCCGTTTTTGACGTTCTTTATACCCCTGAAGTTCTCTCGACAAGATCTACAACTTTCCCTAAGGTCTCAACAATTAATTCTCACTCTATTTTTAATTCATATATTTTATATAGATTGGATTATTAAAGTTCATGCGAAAATCATAACTTCTTCATATTCCATTCTCGACTGTCTTTATATCGACGGGTTCATATTTACAAGATCTTCAACTCTCGTTTATATTGTTTTGGCTAACACTTAACCGATTTAAAATTTGATTTCTGTATCACACACTACTGTACTAAAACTTTGAAAATCATAACTTCATCATATGAAGTTAGATTTAGGCATTCTTTATGTGTACATTTTCAATTTTACGAGTACCATGACTTTTGTCTAGATTACTTAGGCTAATAAGCAACCTATCTCCGATTCACTTTTTATGACACGCATAATTGTGTCAGGTTGATCGTGAAACTTCGAAGAATCATAACTTCTTCATATGAAGTCGGATTTAAGCGCTCATTATATCCACAAAATCGTCATAACGACTACCACATAGTTAGTTAAGATTATTTATCCTAAATAATCTTCTAATTAAAATGTTATTTTATGGCTTGTAACGCATACGACGAATGATTATCTTATTCGAGGATTTTGTTTATAATAATTATTACTTATTAGCTTAAATTTCTAGCCCGAATTTACGGGCGTTACAATGATCTCCCCCTTAGGATGATTACGTCCCGTAATCATCAACAAAACAGGGTTGGATAATGATCCCGCAAGTAAGGAATGTTTCTTTGTGATTAAATCATCCTTTTATCACTAAGGGTTCAAAGGGAATAGTTTATGAACTTAACTGTTTCATATCCCCTTCTACAACGGTCATAACTCCTAAGTCTTTCCTAACAAGCTTCAAGCTCTTGGACTTCTTAGCAAGTGGTAGTGCTCAAACTTGCACCCACTCTTCATCCTATGTTGGGTCTTCAGTCCTAACTTTTGAGTTACAAACTCGATCTTCATTGAAGACTCTTGTTCCCTCTCAAACAGATTGAACCCATAATAATGTCTTTATTCTAGCTATAGTAGCAGACCGAATGGTCACACTCTAATGATCTTCCATTGCAACAAGCAATGGCTAAACTCAAGTCTCTATAAATTCTAGCACGGAAGACACCTTCCTTCATGTTCTAATGTGGTACAACCACGTCATAGCAGGTAGCATTTCTAGCTACTGGCAATGGCTATAATACCTCTTTCGATCGCTTCGATTGTCTTTTCCTTTAATCTTTTGATTAAAGTCGGATACTACATCCAACATGGTTTTCTAAATCAAGTAACTTACTTCATAGATTTATTTAATTAGACTCAGTTTTTTATGACCACTAAGGTCGGAATAAAATTCATTTTCTTAGTCATCACCGAAACAATGGTAATGATGGATGCAGACAAAACAAATTCAACTACTAGTGCCTTAGTAACCTTGTGACTTTTCTTGATCCAAGTGTGAGCCATGTGCTTCCGGGTAGTATAGGCCTCTACTACCTTCACACCTACTCATACTCCTCCTAAGAATTGCCTCGCAGTCCCCATGTTACTACTCCTAAAATCACAAATAAAATTTAACTCATTGGACAGTATAACATAATTAGGGGGTGTATAACTTCTGAAAATGATTACAATATTATTCAATGTTCACCATACTTTATGCCTTTTACATCAGGCTGCATAATACTATCTATATGGGATGGCCACTTCATATCTTGAACTTTGAATAAGCAACTCCTTTCTCTTAGCTTCCTAAAGTGACATTTGCTTCATATTTTGTTGCCTTGATGATCATCTGAAACGCTCGGGCTTTTGGATTTGGCTGCATGTTTGGCTTTGCAGCTCCCTTCCTTTTTAAGCAGTCTTTCTTGAAATGTCCTTCTTCACACTCAAAGCATACTTCCTTCTTGGTCATGCATGCATTAGCATATTGACCATTCTTTCCACACTTGAAGCAGGTCACTTCTTCAGTGCATCTCCCAAGGTACTTATTTTTGCACTTGTCACACAACTTCACTTCATTGTTACTCTTGAACCTCATGTTTTTGGGGTCATACTTCGAGAATATACTCTTCTTATTAGATTTTAATAATCCTTCACTTTTTCTCTTCTTGTCAACTTTAGCTTTGTTGGCGGTTCTTCACTTGCTCATTTCTTCAACAGATTTGGCACCCCAGATGGCTGTTTAAAGAGTATGTATCTGACGTACTATCACAGAGTACTCCATGCTGGATTAAGTTGTCTAAGGTCCTTGCGGCTGAGAGCATCGGCCACCACGTTGGCCTTCTCCGGGTGATAAATACTCTCACAATCATAATCCTTCATCACATCCAACCATCTATGTTCCTCATGTTCAGATTCGGCTGATCCATCAGATACCTCAGACTCTTGTGATCTGTGTAAATAGTACAACAGACCCCGTAGAGGTAATGTCACCAAATCTTGAGGGCGAAAACCACAACCCCCAACTCCAAATCATGTATAGTATAATTCTCCTCATGAGGCTTCAGCTGTTTCGAAGCGTAAGCGATCACATCACCCTGCTGCATCAGTACTGCACCCAAACCCGTGATTGACGCATCACAGTATACCACAAAATCTTCAACACCCTCAGGTAGGGTCAGAATCGATGCCTCACACAATCTCTACCTCAGAGTCTCAAAAGCTTCCTGCTGCTCAGGCCCCCAATAAAAAGTGATGGTCTTCTTCGTCAACCGGGTCAAAGGAACAACTATCTTGGAGAAATCCTGAATAAATCTCCGATAGTAACCTGCAAATCCAAGGGAAGTCCAAATCTCGGATGGAGACCTTGAAACATCCCACCTCATCACTGCCTCAACCTTGGCCAGATCGACCAAAATACCATCTGGTTGACAAGGTGTCCCAGAAACTACACCTCGCGCAACCAAAACTCACACTTGGAGAACTTCACATACAAATTCTCCCTCCTCAAGGTTTACAATACCTCTCTCAGATGCTCTTCATGTTGTTCCCGAGCCTTGGAATAGACCAGGATGTCATTAATAAACACAATCACAGACTGGTCCAACATAGGTCTGCATACGTGATTCGTGAGATCCATGAATGCGGCTGGAGCGTTGGTGAGCCCGAAGGGAATCACCATGAACTCGTAATGGCCATAACAAGTTCGGAAGGTCATCTTATGCATGTCCTCCTCTCTAACCCTCATCTAATGATATCCCGAACGCAAATCAGTCTTGGAAAACCAAGATGCGCCTTGAATCTTGTCAAATATATCATCGACCCTTGAGTGTGGATAACGGTTCTTCACCATTAGCATATCCAGCTCCTGGTAGTCGATACACATATGATGCGACCCCTCCTTTTTCTTCACAAACAAGATTAGCGCTCCCCATGGTGAACTACTCGTCCGAAAAAATCCCTTTGTCCAACAACTTTTGCAGTTGTGTGGACAACTTCTGCATCTCTAGAGGTGCTAATCAATAAGGTGCTTTGGCTATTGGAGCAGCACCTGAAACCAAGTCAATCTGAAACTCCATTTGCCTCTCTGGAGGCACTCTAGGTAAATCCTCCGGGAACACATCCAGATATTCCCGAACAATTAGTACATCACCCATAGACACCTTACCCTTCTCTTAGGTATCCATCACATAAGCTACAAATCTGGAACAACTATGTTGAAGATAACGCCTGGCCCTTGCCGCCGAACAGGGAATTTGTCCACATTGAACACCCTCTCCCTAAATCAACAACTATCCCCCACTTAGGGTCCAAATACGCACCAACTAACGCTTAAAATCCATCATTTCCCCATTGGGGATCAACCAATCCATTCCAACAATAACCTTGCTCTCGCATAGGGGAAAGGGAGCAAAATCGATCGTGTACTGCTCACTAAACAACTCCAAGGTGCATCCCCGTTGAACCCTTGATACTTACATCGGACGATCATCAGAAATCTCCACCTCTAATGGATAATCCAACTCCCCCAGAGCATCGACAAACTGCTTGATAAGCGCAAGAGACACAAAGGATCGGGTAGCCCCTGAATCAAACAAAACCATAGCAGAAATATTGTTCACAAGGAACGACCCTAAAAACAAAACATACATATAAGCAGGAAAAATAAAAATAAATAGAGAGATAAGGAGAAGATACATACCCATCACCACATCTGGTGTTGCACAAGCCTCCTCAGATGTTAGCTGAAATGGCCTACTCCTCACAACAAGTGTCTCTGCCTTGTCCTGACGGCCATCTTTAATCCTCAAGGTCGTCGAAGTGGGCGCTGCAAACGGTCATGCCACTGTTAAACTCAAAAAACGGCCTTTTTATGGCCCCTCTGATTTCAATGAAGGCAAATCAGACTCAGTCCCTAGGCAGTGGCAGTGCAATCCTCGCTAAAGTGCCCAGTCTTGCCACACTTGTAGCAGCCCGAACCACCCACCCTGCAAGTTCCATTGTGTGTCTTGCTGCACTTGCCACAGTGGCCCCAGCCTTGTTGGCCTCTCGATCCCGAATCAAACACCTTGAGCCTCTTGCCTGAGCCCTCTGAACTTCTGAACCTGGTCGGGCTTCCTCTTTTTCTCTATCTCTAAATCTCCTTCTCCCTAGCTCTTGCCACCATATCATCCAGTGTCCTGCAACTGGATATGCTCACAAAATGTCTGATATCGTTCCTCAACATATTATGATATATCGCCTTTTTCATCTCCTACTCCGCCACATACTACGAAACTAGTAACACCCTCTCACAAAACATAGCGGTGATCTTTGCCACAATCTCAGTAGCATGGCAAAGGTCCTAGAACTCTCTCGTTGACTGATGGACCTCAATCACAGGTGCAAACTCAACCCAAAACCTCGTTACAAAATCCTTCCAAGTCATCGACTTAAACGCCTCGCCTACTAAGGTGTGACCAACCTCCTTTCACAAGTCACAAGCTCTGTCTTGTAGAAGACATGATGCAAGTCTAACTGTCACCCCCTCAGGGCGGCAGCTAGTACGGATCCCTAGCCCTAGCAATTTCAAAAGTAAGGATGGAGGCTAGGGTTTCAACAACCCTAGCCCTTGTCGAAAGTTGTCTCCATTAGGGTGTAATTTTTGTAAACCCTAATATTGATCTATTCAACTTTTATGCATATTCAATTGAAAACAAACGCTCTGATACCACTGAAGAGATTTATAGGTTACAAAAATCATATTTTGGCGGAAAAACTTAAACCCTAGTTTTGCATGCAACCTAAAGGATCTATGTTTTCACTATTTAATGCAATAACCAATTGAACATCAAGAACCCTACAAGAACCCTAGTATTTTCGAAAATCATAAAAGGGTTTAGAAAACATACCTCTTGATTATACTAGTAGATAATCAAACAAAATCCTTTTTGTAGTCACTTGGAAGTTATCACCAGAAATCTCGTGCCTCTGATGGTTCACACCCAACCCTTGCAACAAGGAGGCTTAAAGACAGATGAGAGGGAATGGAGAAATTTCGGCTTGCCTTATGGTAATCATATGGCCAAAATTATGAACCTCATGGAGGGTTTATATAAGTGATTAGGGAACTAAGAGAAGGCATGCTTCCTTAGATAAGCCTTATCCTCATTCGTAGCTCCCTAAGGCATCCAAGGTTCCCTTAATGCCCAAGGAAACCCTAGAACCCTTCTAGAATTCGTCCCCACTCTTAGGGAGGTTTTTAGAATCGGTCATTGTTCAACTTTTGAACATTGTCACCTTTAGTCATTCAACTTTTAATTATTCCAATTAATTCTGATTAATTTATAATTAATAATACTATGTATAATTAATATATTATTTTCATAACATATTAATAAATTCATTTATTGGTATATATTAATCATATAATAAATCAATAAATCATTCTCTCTCTCTAAAAGTCATCCTATTTATTTACTAGGTTTGAGGGAAACCCAAAAGGACTTTGTTAATAACTCAAGTATATACTAATTCAGTTATTGGTTTAGACACCTAATCCACTAGTTAATACATAAATGAATTGCATATCAGGAGTGCAAGCGGCAAGGACATTCATTGTTATTTCTCTATTTTGATTTCTATATCTTGGTTTGTCTTCCTCTGGTACATGTACACTTATGTGTGTCTCATCTATTGCTCCTAAACATCAGTAGTGTAAAGATAAAAGTAAATAGGGCAGTAGTTTAAATTTATTATAGATAGGCTTTGTATAAGTTGTATTTATCAGATCCTTTAGAATAGGATTATCAGTTGTAATTCTTGTAATATATAACGAGACTAAACCCCAAGAGGTTAATTACGCCAAATACACTTTCTGACTTGGTATTAGAGCTAGATCCAAAGTCGAAACCCTAGTTTTCTATCCGGCTCTTTGATTCCCCTTCAAAGAGTATTTCTATTCTTTCTCCAACGATGTCAGCCCCAATCAAGTCCTCTACCATCACTACGACTATATCTTGCAAGCTAACTCGCTCCAAATTCCTCCTATGGAAAGCGCAAGTGGTCCCTATTCTAAAGGGAGTCCAACTCTTCGGCCACCTTGATGGCACTACACCAAACCCTTCAGCCATGATAACTACATGGACGAGTACCACCGCGAAGGAAGTTGAGCCCCCAAAAGAATCCCCAAATCCTAAGCATAACGCCTGGGTCATTCAAGATCAGGCTATGATTGGTGGTCTCCTATCCTCGATGACAGAGGAAGTTCTTCCCCAATTAATTCGCTGCACCTGCACTGCTCAGGAGTTGTGGACATCGCTCCACACCATGTTCTCTGCTCAGCACCGTGGAAATTCAATTCAGATTTGTACACAACTTTCAACCACAAAGAAAGGAGACCTAAGTGTTGCTGAATACTATCAGAAAATGACTGGATTCGCCGATACAATGGCGAATATTGGACAACCAATGAATGATGAGGAAGTAATAGGTTATATGCTGGCTGGATTGGGACCAGGACATGGCGATTTGTTTACTGCCATAACAGTTCTCAGCAACGAACGGAAGGTTACACTTCCAGAATTCTACTCTTATCTAATAGCACATGAGGCTCAAGCCACCGCCATGGGAAGCGCTGTGGAGTTCTCATCGTCCGCTAATAACATCACACATCAAGAAAATAACAATAACAACAGTGCACCTCGTCGCAATTACAACAATACAAGTGGGTACAACAATTTCAATCAGAGAGGAAACCACAGAGGAGGTGGTTACCGTGGACGAGGTCGTGGGCGCAGTCGAAACAATGGAGGACCCCGCTATCAAGTATGTGGCATACCTGGTCACACAGCCCTAACTTGCAAGAACCGTTTCAACCATACTTACCAAGCAGAAAACTACCGTGGGGCCAACAGTGTGACATCAGCTGGATATAATTCAGACCCAAACTGGTTTGTTGATTGTGGAGCAACTGATCATCTAACCAATGAGCTTGATCGCCTCACTGTCCAAGAACGTTACCATGGCAAAGATCAAGTTCAAGTCGCTAATGGAGCAGATTTGTCTATTTCTCATGTTGGTCATTCAGTAATTCCAGGTTTAACTAGACCTCTCCATTTAAAAAATGTCTTATATGTCCCACACATTAAGAAAAATCTTTTATTCACTCAGAGACTTATGTCTGATAACCATGTGTTTATTGAACTTTATCCTAATGCTTTCCGTGTCAACGACATAGCCACGAAGAAGGTTCTTCTACTAGGTAGGAGCAGAAGCGGTCTCTACCCTATACCTATCAGTCGTTCTAAAAGTCTTCCGCAGCGTCATGGTTTATCAAGTGTCAAAGTTTCTTCATCTCAATGGCATCAAAGATTTGGTCACCCCACTTCAGCAGTTGTCAAGACTATTTTAAATTCAAATAAGTTAGGTTGTTTGTCTAGTAATGAGTCATCAGTATGTGATGCTTGTCAATGTGCAAAGAGTCATCAATTACCTTATAATACTTCTGTTTGTGTCTCTACTTGTCCTCTTGAACTTATTCATACTGATGTTTGGGGACCCGCTCAAGTGTCTAGTGGGGCTTTTAAATATTATGTTAGCTTTCTAGATGATTATAGTCGATACACTTGGATTTACCTTATCAAAAATAAATATGATGTTGAACAAGTGTTTTATACCTTCCAAAATCATGTTGAACGATTTTTAAACACCAAAATCCGTAGTGTTCAGTCAGACTGGGGGGTGAATATCAAAAACTACACCGATATTTTCAAAAAGTGGGAATCACACATCGTGTCTCGTGTCCTCATACGTCCCCACAAAATGGAATAGTAGAACAAAAACATCGCCATATAGTTGAAACTGGTCTGGCTCTATTAGCTCAGTCATCTCTTCCCCTTCGTTATTGGGATGAAGCCTTCTTGACTGCGTGTTATTTGATTAATTGTATGCCTACCAAAATTCTTAACAATATTGCTCCACTTACACGCTTGTTAAGAATCAACCCCGATTATTCATTTCTTAGAGTTTTTGGTTGTGCTTGTTGGCCTAGTTTACGGAAATATAATACTCACAAACTCATTTTTCATTCCACATTGTGTGTTTTTCTGGGGTATAGCTCTCTTCATAAGGGCTATAAATGTTTAGATAGGTCCACAGGTCGCATTTATATTTCAAGAGATGTCGTGTTTGATGAAAATCGATTTCCATACACTCCTATACATACTCTACCTTCTGTCCCTTCTAGCTCAGAACCAGTTCTGTTTCCCCAGTCTGAACCGGCAGTTACTAATGATCACATGAGCAGATATGACTTATCTATTTTGTTAGCTAACAATTGTGATGCAGATACAGCTGTACCACCCACTGCTATACATCAAGCTTCCACTTCTGCACCAATCATTGTTTCAGTATCACCTCTGCAGGTACCCACAGAAGAATCCACATCAGTAACCACGAGCCCTGCTGTTGTGCCATATACAACAACCTTGTCACCAGTCACTGCACCAGCAGCTGAACCTCAGGAGCCTATGTCACCAGCCACCTCAACGTCCATGTCACCTCCACTTGTTGATCTGTCGCCACCTGTACAGTCCACTCCAGAAGCTTCTCCACCAGGTATGACCACGCGTGCTCGTTTGGGAAAAAACTTTCCCTAAACAGTTCACGGATGGCACTATTCGCTATGATCTTTCTAAAAGAGCTTTTTCTGCTATCACCCCTACTTCTTATCGAGCTGCTATGACTGATCCTGCTTGGAGAGCTGCCATGGAAGCAGAATTTAAAGCACTTTAGACAAATCAAACATGGGTTCTCGTTCCTAGACCCACTGGTATTAATATTGTTGGGTGTAAATGGTTTTTAAATTAAAACAAAACTCGGATGGTACTACTGATAAGCCTAAAGCGCGGTTAGTTGCTCGTGGTTTCACATAACAATATGGTATTTATTATCAAGATACCTTCAGTCCTGTAGTAAAGCCTATCACTATTCGTTTAGTCCTCTCTCTTGCAGTCTCTCGTGGCTGGCATCTTCGCCAAATTGATGTTAACAACGTGTTTCTTCATGGTTTTCTGGACGAAGAAGTATACATGCACGAACCGCCTGGTTTTGAAGACTCCACTCATCCTCAGTATGTGTGCAAATTACGTAAGGCACTTTATGGCCTAAAACGATCACCTAGGGCTTGGTTTTCTAGGTTAAGAGACCAGCTTCAGCAACTTGGTTTTCGATCTTCTAAAGCTGATACCTCATTGTTTATTCTCCATTGCAATCAGGTCACTGTATTTATGTTGGTGTACGTCGACGATATAGTTATTGTGGGATCGTCTCAACGGGTGGTGGACAAACTCATTCAGGCATTGAGCTCATCTTTCCCTATCAAAGATCTAGGGAGGCTTAGCTATTTCTTAGGTGTTGAGGTGCTTCACAATTAAGGGGGAATTACCTTACTTCAGCACAAATATGCGACTGACTTGTTGCATCGTACTAATATGGTGAATTGTAAAGTTGTCACCACCCCAATGATGGTCAATAATAAACTATCTAGCGATGATGGAAAACCTCTGAATGAGGAGGATACATTCAAGTATAGAAGCATGGTTGGTGGTTTGCAATATCTCACGCTAACCAGGCCAGATATTTCTTTTTCTATCAACAAAGTCTGTCAGTTTCTGGCTAGACCTACTGATATTCATCTTGAGGCTGTGAAGAGAATATTGAGGTATATTAAAGGTACAATTACTACAGGGCTACGTATTCGAAAATCGTCCTCCACATTATTGAGTGTGTTTACAAATGTGGATTGGGCAGGATGTCTGAACTCTAGACGATCTACAAGAGGATTTGCAGTGTTTCTAGGTCCTAACTTGGTTTCATGGAGCTCACGTAAGCAACCAACAGTCTCTAGGTCAAGTACTGAAGCAGAATATAAAGCCTTAGCAAATGGTACAACAGAAGGAACTTGGATTCGGGCAATACTAAAGGAGTTAGGTGTCAAACAAACTTGAGCTCCAATACTATGGTGTGATAATCTGGGAGCCACTTATTTAACAGCTAATCCAATCTTTCATGCACGAACAAAACATATAGAAGTCGATTTTCATTTTGTTAGAGAAAAGGTAGCAATGGGAGCATTAGATGTTCGTTTTATATCATCAAATGATCAAGTTGCAGATGGTCTCATAAAGCCTATGACTAGAAGTATGTTGGAGAAGTTACGATACAATCTGAACCTAATTATGGTTAAGATTGAGGGGGAATGTAAAGATAAAAGTAAATAGGGCATTAGTTTAAATTATAGATAGGCTTTGTATAAGTTGTATTTATCAGATCCTTTAGAATAGAATTATCAGTTGTAATTCTTGTAATATATAATGAGACTAAACCCAAGAGGTTAATTACGCCAAATACACTTTCTGACTAGTAGAACCAAAAGCTTTTTCCAATCAAATAACAGAATTCACTAAATTATTAAAAAATTTACTAATTGTCTCTCTTGATATACGAAACTGAAACTTTGCCACATGATTTTTCACATGGTGGGCCAAACAAAAATATAGCCACTTGTTCATCGATTGGAGATACCTAGATGCCTTTAACTTTCCATCAATCGCAACCATGCGACACTGCTTAGCAAACACATCCTTATTCATTCTTAATTGTTGGAGACAAGTCTCATCACTTTCGTACACTAATCTTTGCATATATTCGTCTCTTTATGGGTGTAGCATCTTGTAGTGAGGTCTACTTTGAGACATATATATATATATATATATATATATATATATATATATATATATATATATATATATATATATATATATATATATATATATATATATATATGGAAATAATGGTACTCACTATATGAAAATACCAATTTACTAAACTTATTATCTCAATCCACATTGCACTAAATGCAACAAGTTTCTTAGTTGTTTTTTCGTCTATTCATTTTAATGTGAGTCATACTGCAATAGGAGTAGATTCTTTTATCATTAAAAACAAATATCAAAGGTGCAAAGAAGTTGACAAGATACAACATATGTAAAGAATTAAAGGAAATAAAGTTACAAAACGAAATTATCGAATAGTAGTTTACAAGTTAAATTATCATTTTAGGCCACTTTGAATCGAATGAAATAATCATGAGGTGGTTCCTGATATATACTATTAGTGTGGCATAGTGGATGAAGCTCAATTGGTTATTTGTCAAGATATTGAGCCAAAACAAAAACAAGATACAAACTATTTGACCAAAGCAAAAGGATACCAAAAAGGGATCCTATCACCGGAAGCAAAAATTATTTAGTTGAACACAACTATGACTATAAAACCAGTAGATTAAAAACCGGATGAGGATCGAAGGTAGGCGAATTTGTTTTAACATTGATGATGCAGATGAAGGCTACTACCTTGAGGTTCAATAAAGGTGTCATTTATCAACTGGTTGATGTCTTTAAGGACCTCCAAACGGAAACATATCATAAGAACATCAAAAGTTACACAAAAATGGTATAGTAAACTAAAAAATTCATTTTGTTGGAAAAAAATATAAATCTAAAAAAAAAAAATTTGTCTTGTTAAGTTTACATGATATTATCCAAATAGCAATAAGAGATGAACAAGGAATGATAAATGAATTTGATGGAAAAAAAATTTTAATTAAATTTTAACACACATAATAAAGGGTTACGATCATAATTGGGAATGGAATAAAAAAAATAAAAAAATAAAGTGGGGGGGGGGGGGGGGGGGGGGTCATGAGTCAATACCCCAATCAAACGTACATTTTTTTTATTACCTATTAATGAGTTATTTCATTCTCTAATGTCCTCCGAAATGCCCATTAGGTGAAAAGGTGATAAAGATTAAAGAGTGTGGGTAGGTTCAATTGTTTATAAACCAGTTTCTTTAATAAATAAATAATTACTAAACATTAAATTAATTAAAAAAAGAAATATACACAGGCAATATAGTCTTTTTAAGTATGGTAGGGACCAAACGTACAACAAAAAAAAATACAATAGAGACGGTCCGAGTTAAAAAGAAAAGTTAGGAACCAAACGTGCAAATTACCCCAAACCATAAGGACCATTCGTGTTATAATAGTTATTCATTTATTTAATTTACTCGTGATGGCAAAATCAAAAATTCAGTCATCCAAAACCTTTTATAAATATGGTCAATGTAGAGATGAGCATTAAAACCACCGAAACCGGAACCGAACCGGAATCAGAATAGGATCGGAACTGAACCGGAACCGGAATCGGTAATAAGGTCCAGTTACCGGTTCTCTATTTTTATGAAAACCAGTCCCGGTTCTAAAAACCTTAACCGGTTTGATATTTTTTTCGTTTTTTAAAATGCTCATAACTCATTCATATGAAGCCGAAGTTACTTGATTTCAACATGTAATTTGGAGTTTGTAAATCATTTTTGACTGTACAAACATATATTTTTTGTTAGATATTGAATCAGACACATGCCCCAAACAAAAAAATATCGATGCTGTGTTTTTTCTATTTCAATATTTTTTGTTTTTTTTAATCTGTCCCCTTTTTTTAAATGTGCATAACTCATTCATATGGCGTCTTTCCAGCATGTAATTTGGTATTTGTATTTCATTTTAGACTGTACAAACACATATTTTGGTTAGATAATGAATCAGCTATAGATTTCAACATTTTGTTTTTATTTTTTGGAATCTATCCCGCTTTTAAAATGTTCATAACTCACTCATATGAAATCGGAATTACTCTTTTTTCATCACGTAATTTAGTGTTTGTGCATCACTTTAGAATGTAAAAAGTCATAATTTGATTAAATATTGAATCATTTACAAGCTCCGGAAGATAACATATCGTCTACAACATTTCAACCGGTTCTAGTTTGAAAAATAACCGGAAAACCGGGACCGAAAACCGGAACCGGTGGTCCGGTTCCCGGTTCTTATAATATAGGAAAACCGGTCCGGTTCTAAAGCTCATCCCTAGGTCAATGTTTTGACGAAAATTACAATAAACCCATGGCTCATACTTTCTTTCTCTTTCTCCTCAAGTTAGGAATACCAGATAAGAAACTTACAGGTCTCATCTCATCTTCATCTTCTTCAAGGTTCACCTGTGACACATTTTGGCTAATGGACGCTTCTGCCCCTCCTTCATGAGATGGTTCATTCAATACTTGAGTTGGGCTGCAAGCAGATTCTCCAGGCTCCTTATCTCCCTCGTCCTCATCCAAGCAAAACCCACCCCCCATTTTAAGGTACTCATTAGATAATTCCGCTTCAGGGGGGTTTTCGTCATTTTGACACCAATTTTCAGCCTCATCAAGATGGACCCTGATTTCTGATAATGTGAATTCGTGATCATTATTCCCACCTGAATCTATAGCTGCAGTATTGAACAGTGTCTCTTCCTCCTTTGAAGGTTCTACATTTCCAACATCTTCTTGTGTTCTAGGCTCATCCATTTCAGAGTCTTCATTGTTCATGGGTATCACTGACTTCCTAACACGTTTTGACTGATAAAACCACACAAATTAATCAAAAATGACACTTCACAAGACAAAAAAACACAAGTGATCAAGAACAATATAACTTACCCTTCGTATTTCATGCTGTCCTTTTGAATGTTCACCATGTGTTTCTTGCATGTAGTCACTATTAGTATTGTTTCCATCATCAGAACTTGTTGCAGAAAGTTCCAAATTGTTTTCATTTGTCCTTACTGATTGACTTCTTCCTCTTCCTCTACCTCTACCTCTAACACCTGAACCTTTGATGTTCTTTCTGTGTTCCTCTTGAATTATAAGCTGTTCTGTTTCTATATCATTCTTACCCTCTTCAAGCTTCACTTTCTTTCTCTTCTTTCTATTGGGTTTATCTTCCTCATTTTCATCTATCAACTTTGATGCTTTGCTCCCTGCTATTCCCTTCACAGCTTTACTTATCCTCTTGCTACGAATTTTTGCAAATCTCTCATTGAAAGTGTAAAATGCTTCCAATCGCAACTGAGTCTGCATCATCAATTCATCATTGGTTTCCTCATACATCAAAGACATTAAAAGATCTAATTAAAAAACAATGAAAAAGACAAAGGACCTCGTGTTTGTTGTACTCCTTTAGAACAGGTTGTAGCAACTCATCAGCCTTCTGGGTACCCCATCCAAACTTTTCAAAACATAATCTGCAAATGTATAAAAAAAACAAATATCATTAAAAACTATGTCATTCACATTAGCGACAAAAACCGTTTCAGAATCAACTCACTTGCGAAGAACAAAAAGATCCGGCTTTCCCCATGAAAAGGGCTCTGTTGATTTGTCTACTTGCGGAGATGCATATGCAGAAATCACTGCATCACTTGGAAAAGTAGAAGGAATATGCCAGTTTTTGCTCACGTTTCTCTGCAATTGAAAGTTCAAACAAAAAAAAATCAACGATAAAAAGGAAAAGGGCAAAAGCGTCATGAAAATAATAGTCTGAAGCAAGTTTTTACATGCTTTTCCATGAAGATCTGCTTCATCATGTCCATGTCATCATCTGGCTTTGAAACATTTTGATCCGCTGTAGAAGCTTCTCCAGCATTACTATTTGACCGTTTCGCCCTTTTATTCGACCCTTCTTTACCACCAACCTTCCCAAGGATGCTTGGATCTGGTGATTCTATCCACTCACGAAACTTATGAAGACCATCTTCCTCAGGAAAAGCATTCAGGACTTCAACGGCATTGACAATTCCAATTCCACTACAGAATTGCACAAATGGAATCAGGTCACATGAATCGATAAAAAAAACAACCATAATACATTAATACCTAAAACAGTATCTTACCTGATACCTTCTGTGTAATCACTCCCAAGGAGCATTGCCATGCGGATTAACTTTTCTCGTGGTAAGCCAAGCTCTGTTTCAATGTCCTGAAAGAACCAATTATAGGCATCAGATAAGTTTTAAAAAAATAAATACATACAACTTCTTTATACCTTCATAAAGTATGTCTCCACATATTTTCTATCATCAAATATGTTTTTGTAAACACTTCGTGCCCCAAACAATAAAACATCAGAGTCATCAGTAACCACACCATCAACAAGGTTTTCGAGTTCCATGTATGCACATTGAGCTTCAGCCTCCATTGGAGCTATGATATATGGCAAACCAAACATTTGAAGAAGTTCCTAGAATCAATGTACATGGAATTAATGGTTTAAAAGATATGTAAGCATCTTGAAAGAGTTTTTTTTTTTTTTAATAAATACTTTGCTTACCTGGCATTCTGTAAACATTTCGCCACTCACAGACTCTGCATTGCGCTCAAGCCTTCTCTGTTCATCACCCAGATCTGTACGCTCCTTGGTTAAATTTGTCATTTCCTCCTCCAAATTAGCCTTTGTGATTTCAATCTGTTCCTTGCTCATGTCACTCAAAACAAAATTGCTGACATCATCATTCCTTTCCTCATAAGAAGCATTCCTATCCCTTCCCTCGGGAACCTTCTGCACAATATCAAAGTCAGACTTTGATTCCTTAACAGAAGTTGCTTCAGGCCTTGTTGTCTCCAGAATTTGGTCAATGACAAGAGCTTTGACTTCATGTTGTTGACCATCAACGATAATGACATCATCATCCTCTCTAGAATTATCCTCATGCTGCTCATTACCCAATTCAACTCCACTTTCTTCGGTTGGATTCACCAGATCCACACGTCCAGTTTCTCCTTGAAAATTACAGTCATCACTCGCATCTTTATTGGAAACTTCAGGGAGACATTTTGTTGTCATCTGAACTTCAATCATATTTGGATCATTTACGGTAGTTGCCTCCAACTGTGCAGTGGGAGAATCATTGGCATCTATTGCTTTGTCATCTTGAAACTCTTCAGGTGATGATGATGATGTATCAATGTCTTTCGCACACCTCATATCATCCATACTCCGTTTAATTGCTTCCTGAAAATCTGCTTCCTCCAGTAACTCACCCTTTGAAACAGCTTCCTTGTGTTCAACTTCACATATGGAGTCCAACGCAAAATTACCAGAAGGTCCTTCCTCCCATTCTACTTCAGTTTCCTTTTGTTCAACTTCACATACAGAACCCAACTCAAAATTACCAGAAGGTCCTTCCTCCCATTCTACTTCAGTTTCCTTGTGTTCAACTTCACATACAGAGCCCAACTCAAAATTACCAGAAGGCCCTTCCTCCCATTCCACTTCACTTTCATCACCACAACAATCAGCAGGTTTCTCTCCTTTAGAGTTTCCAGGCATTCCCTCTTCCCATTCACCATCTGAAAGGGTTATAACAGGTTGCTTTGCTGAAGATGTATTATCAGCCACAATACTAGCAAATACATCATCATCACTGTCTACAAATTGCTGCTCTTTATCATACTCAAAAGACACCTCTAATGAAGTTCCACTAACTGGGACAGTTTCCAAGTTTGTTTTGTTGGGGAAAACAAGTGGATCCTGATACGAAGGACTGGAAAGGTTGGAAATTTCAAGAAGTTCACTTGGGAATTCTGTTTCTTTACAATGGGTAATTCTGTCATTAAACATTCCAACTGGTTTAGTTTTATCATGTTCAATCTCTTTTATTAGATCCAAGTTCCTTTGTAGATCACGAGTCATACGAATTCCCATAGCTCTCACCTTGCTAACCCGTATCCGTCCCCTATCATCTCTATATGTCTCAACATCTTCACTAAATCTCTTTCTGGGTTCATTAATGAAAGACTCGATTGTGCTGTTTGACTTATTAGTTGACTCAACACCATTCACAGAACCTGTAGACGAATGCTGTGTTGACATCTGGCTTTTCACATTGCTGTTTGCCTCCACTCCAACAGATGCAAGAGATTGCCTATCCCCAGTAAAAGAAGATGAAAATATAAATTCTCTATTTGCTTCGGATGCTATTCGTGAAGTCTGAACTCCACCAATTCCTGTCCCACCAGCTGCTTTCTGGACTTCATGTATCTCCCTACGGAAGGCAACTGTTTTAAGATAAGACTCTATTTGCAATTCGGAAAATCTTGCAGGGGCTTTCTTGACTTTTTGATACTTCTGTCTGTTTTCTGCCATCAACCTCTCTCTCATTTGACCAAGAAGATCAAGTTGCATAGATGGTGGTAGAGAAGCTAAAACAGCAGGATCAACTTTTCCATGAAGTGTTGGCTGAAAGAACAATCATATAGATGAAAGGGTAAATAGTACAGAATCACCAACACAAAAACAATGAGATTGATAACTTACAAGTAACATTTCTTCATCATCATCTTCATCTTCATCTTCATCTTCTGCAAGAACCCCAGCACCAGATGTTGATGCATCACCTATGATACCTCCGTTTTCCTCCGCCTCAATGGATGCTGCCAACCTAACCAGTAACCACCACAAAAATATGTGTCATATAGGTCCATCCTGTTTTATAAATGCATATAATAAGAACATAGATGTTCTTACATAGCATCTAAAGCTTCTTGATCAAAACCTTTTGTATTTGGTGGATTCGTTTTTGAAGTAGTCCCAGCAAGGTCAGCTTTGTCTGTGATCACCCCTTTGCCCTTATCCCCGTTACTTTTTCTCTGGTTCTCCAAATCATTTGCCAGTTCTTTCAGCCGCATTGCCTTGAGCTATAGCCAATTAGAATACAATCATTTTAGATGAAAGCACCAAAATTTAGCTAAATAAATCGTGTGAACTTAAATTTAGCCCCTTCATTCCAAAAAAAAAAAAAAAAAAAAAAAAAAAAAAGATATGCATTTTATTGGTAGATATAAGTACTCGTGAATCCCCCGTTTGATATAATGGAAAATGCTGAAAAAGAAAAATATCGACCAATAACTCACATGATTAAGAAGCAACTTTTCAGCAGTTTTTCGGATTTTAGTTTGAGCATTCTCACGCTGACGGCGACGTGCAATTACGGTTCTCCGTTTTAAAGCAGGCGTGGCACCATCAAAAACAAAGACTGGTTTGGTCCGTAGAAACAATAGCTTGCAAATTCGTCGGAAAAACCCTAATATATGTGCATTCCTCACCATCTCTCCGCGTTCATCTCGCATCGCCTTCATGAACTGTATCATCCATATGCTCGCATCTGTAAAAGTAACGCATGACAAATTAAACATAAAATAATAAATTGAAAATGAGTACTGGAAAATCAACTATCTCAGTCCGTAGACACATGTTTTATGATATGAATAGGCAGGGCAGATAGAAAGAGAGACCAATCGCGAGTCTTTTGCCGGCGAGGGTTTCAACTGAGACACGACGACCAACGGGAGATAACAGATCCCAAAGACCGTGAACACCCATATTCTCGTTCGAAGATTAACGATTCCGTCAATGGTTGCCGCCAATTTCTTGCGAGGAGGGTAGGAGAGCTGTTAAAGAAGCCAAGAAAGTCATCGACTCTGAAACGACATCGTCACTATATTTCAGTTTTCAAACCATCATACCACCGCCTCTTGTATGGTATATACAAAATACCTGTTTATAAAAACAGGTATTTATAAAAATACCTGTTTATATACAAAATACCTGTTTATAAAAATAAGTATTTATCTACACATATTTTCCAAAAAATTTATAAAAAGAAATTAAAAATATTTTTGAATACGAAACACATATTTTATAAAGAAACGTATTTCCTATTTTAAAAAAGACAAGTTTTTAAAAATACTTTTTTGTATACAAAACACAAAATACCTATTTATAAAAATAGGTATTTATGTGAAACAAGTATTTTCTATAAATGTATACAAACATATTTTTAAAAATATTTTTTGTATAAGAAACACATATTTTATAAAAAAAATTAAAAAACATTTTTATATACGAAACATGTATTTTATAAAAACGTCTTTGTATACATTTTATGAAATATTAAAATGCGTGTTTATATATATATATATATATATATATATATATATATATATATATATATATATATATATATATATATATAATATGTTTGTTTTTTGCTTTATAAAATCATATTTGTACAAAAAAAAATGTTTTCACATAAAAAACCTTTCTTTTTTCCATTAGCTTAGGCTGCAGGTTATCGTAAAAAACCTTGTAGTGTCTTGGATCTGGCCTATAGTCGAGTTTTGATGTCATGTATGGAGAGTAGGTCATAAATCCCCCTTTTTTTTTACCTATTTTGGGTCCAAGAGTGCATTCGACATTCATGTCTATAAAGCACCGACCTTTTGGGATGGTTTTGGTACTAGAATCTCTTTTGGAAAGGATGGGTTTCAAACTTCAAGGATTTAGTGCTTCTTGGTTAAGCCTTTGATCCTTCAAGCCTTATGGTTGGGTTTTGGGATCCTTGGATTAGTTCTAAAGGATAAAGTTGGAAACTTTATCCTTCTTGATAGCATTTGGGTCTAGATCTGAGCCTTAGAGTCCCTAGGATCGAAGAAAACAGCTGAATGTATTAAGATGTTGGAACTCGAGCAAACACAACGTGTTTGCAAGCCAACACGGCGTGTTGGCTGGAGTTTTCCCGATCGTCTGGATGCTATCGAAACACAGCGTGTTTTCTAGTAAACACGGCGTGTTGGGTCACCATGGACTGTTGACCTTGACCATTGACTTTGGTTGTGACCAAGTTTGACCTTGAGGGTATTTTGGGAATGGCTGTGATTTTGATGGAATTGGTCGTTTGATGGTTGTAGGCATTTGAGTTGAGATTTGAGATTCGCAGTCGGACCTTATCAATTTTGTGCTGCTTGTAAGGTGAGTTTCCTCACTATACTTTCGGTTTAAAGGCACCAAGGTCGGTCCATTGGTTTGATAACCTGACATTGTTGATATGTATAATATGGAATAGATATGCATGCTAGTTTTGATATGCTAGTTTGGTAGACGTGTAGGACTACCTGTGATACTGTCTGTTTATCTATATATGATATTAGATGTTATATGTTGACATATTGTGTGCGTTGGGCTGAGATTGTATTGCTCCGTGTTGTAGCCAACAAACCCTGGAGCACGCCATATATGAGATGGGGGACGGGGAGGGCATGTCAGACTCATACCGAGGGCTCATGAGCATTCCAGATACGAGCTGAGGGTCGGGAAGGGCATGCCATACTCATACTGAGGGCTTAGTGGTATTCAGTCTGATGACTAATCAGGTCGGGGAGCAAGCCAGACATAAGTTGTGGGCCCAGGAGGCAAGCCAGACTTATATTGTGGGCTCAAGGGTAATCCAGTTTGTTAGCTGTGACTCATTGCATGTTGTTATTATATTTGTGCTATTTGTTTGTGTATTGGTATTTTGGTGGAACTCACTAAACTTTGGGCTTACAGTTTTGGATTATGTTTCAGGCACCTCAGAGGATCGCGGGAAGGAGAAGGCGTGATCGTGCACTGTGGCAATTGTCAATTTTGGGTCAACCAAAGTCAACAAAGTCAATAAATCAACCAAGTCAACTCGACTAGTACAAGAGTTTTTAGGATAAACGCTAGGTTTCCTAATGTACGACTTACAATTATAAATATAAAGTATCTTTCTCAAATCTCTGTATCTCACACACTCTCTCTCTCTCTCTCTCAAATCTCTATTGATAACAAAAAAAAAAAAAAAAAAACCATTATTCTAACCTTTCCCATAAACAACCGACATCATCCCACCCCTTCCCTTGTTGAAAACATCTCAAAACAGGAGAAAACCCAAAAGAACAAGCTGACTTCGGAGCCCTCTCATTCTCGGAGCTTTTCTCTTCTCGGACAATTTCGCATCTTAAAGTCTTCTGTCTCGGACCTTCGAACTCCGGAAGCCTTCGTATCTTCGGAACCTTCGCATCTCGGAAGACCAGTCACTCCAGAACTTCTGACTTTGCACCAACCACTCCGGAACTTCTGACTGACTCCGGACTCATTCTCAGCTTCGGACCCCATTCCGGATTTTGGTCAATTTCAGACTTTTCTTCATTTTAAGATATTTTTACGTCGGGATTTCCATCATACTCATATTTTTCACAACTTAGAACCTCTAAACTCATATTTTATGCTCATATTGAAGCTTTATTATATATAAAGCATACCATTGTATAAAATATTATCTAAAATTTTAAAGATATTATATTATTTTATACATAAAGTTGTTAGCACAAGTGGTTCCTCCATCATGACTCAAGACTCCTTTATGTCGCTTCTCCCATTCTAGCTAGTCATCCATGTGTCAAATCCATGCCTCCCCTCATAACTCATCTCAACCATCCACTCCACTTGCACTTCTTCCCTTTATACTCACAATTGGGAGATATTCTTCATTTCACCATTTCTTCCACAACTTCACCTTTCTCTCCAACAAAAGCTCTCACTCCCTCTCTAACAAGGATTTTTCCAAGATTATTCTTGGATCTTTTTGGTAAGTATTTCCTTCAACCTCTAATAATTCTACATACTTCTATACTAATCTTGAACCTCTTACCTACATATTCACGTATTAATGTCCATAGGACCATCAAATCTCCAAGTATTTTTCAAGTGTTCTTGACTTGAAACTACTCATCCACAACCTTCCACTCATCAGGGAAACACATAAGGTGAGTTCATACCCCCACCATTTCTGAAGTTTTCTATATTTTAGAGGGAGAATACAAGTAAAATACTAGTGAACAAAATAATACGCAAGTTGTTATAAATACTTGCTTATATGTTAAGTAACAATGGAATTTCTAGCAAAAATTGTTGTAACTAGGTTATGATACCATTTTTGCGGGTTTTTAACCAAATATATGTTGATTAAAACATATAAAGTTAACTAGATCTAAAAATATCAAAAAGGAAAAAAAAAAGTTTTACGTAACTATATTTTTGTTATTTGTCGTTTATAACAATTAAAAGTCGAAAACTAGGAAAATGGGCGTTTTTCATACGAAAGACTCATTTATTTGCTCTAAATACAAAATACTTGTTAGTTAAGTACACTAACCCATATTTATATGTATATACATATATATGGGTACGAAAAATTCATGTCATAATAAACTATTTAAATATAGTTTACGAACCTTTTACACTTTTGTAACCCATTGAGCAAAATGTTTAACTATATAAAAATACATATATAATTATTTCACGTCATTTTTATTATCATGTAAAAAGGGATAATTACATATACAAAGGTTTTCATTACAACAACACGTAAACTCGTTGAATCAATTTTTGTGAGACATTGTATTCATTGTACCTACCAGAGTATCTGCAAAAGTCATGTTTTATAACCAGAGTCTCTCGTAAGAGAGCGTGATATTTGTATATAGATCTATATGGGACTGACGATCCCGCACCCTAATTTTTAGCTACAGTTAGACCGGCAGATCTCGGGTGACAAATGTCATAACACTTCCACGCTTGAAGAACGTCGTGACAGACCATCTTTGTCATAGCACACTTATAAAAACTCACATGGAGAAACGACGATACGTTTAGTTTACGGAAAACCATTTCTTCAAACGGTTTTACATAAATTAAAACTGCGTATTACTATTTTAAGTATGTAAAATACTTGTATATTTCGGTCTTAGAGCACCTAAGACTACAACTCATTCTTATTGAAAATATTGGATTTTCTGGAACGAACACTATCATTTTACAAGGAAAAGCTTACAATTCTTCATACAAACTCTTACGAACTCACCAACATAATTGTTAACATTTTTTCAAACCACTTGTATTCTCAGGGAATCACTAAAACATGTAACTACAAGTTTTTAAGGATGGGACGTTAAGACATCAAACACGTCGTTTATCATCATATTTTAATAGATTTTTGAAACATGTAACACTTACAATAATGTAACTTTTTCAATTATATTTATGTTGGTTGTTTTTCTTTGGTCGCTATTATTCATTTTGTTATGATACAATACATGAAAGTCATCTGCCCCCGGACGTTTCCGTCATCCTGGTTTGGGGGTGTAACATGCACCACCTCATGTTTTGTTTCATGATTTTGGGATTACTCTAATATTGAACCTATTTTGAAAACTATTTGTAAACAATGATGATTTCTGGGTTGTTTTAAAAGTTTAAAATTTTCATGAATTTTGATGGATGTTACTCAAATTTTTAATAAAATTTAAAATTCTGGTCAAAAGTATAAATTTTGGACCAGATGTGTAATAAAATTTAAAATCTAGGCCAAAGTGTAATTTTTAAAAGTTGGATGATCTGTTGACCAGGTAAAAAGTTCAGAATAAATACGATTACCAGTTTTTGGGACTTAATGGAATAAAAAAAAACATATAAAGAATCAATCGATTATAGGACCAATATGTAAGGACTTTTATGTAATTTTCTCTATATTTTATTCAAAATGGCAAAAATAGTCTCGAAAAACAATTTCTGAAATGGTCAATTATAAGGAATTACATAAACAATCCTCATCTAATACAAAACCACATAAATGGCCCCTTTGTAGATTTTTTTTGAAGATTGACAAAAATATTTCCTATTTTGAGAAAATGTTTCAGAAAGTGTTCATACGTAAAAAAATTACGAAAACGATCCTTATTCAATGAAGTTACTGTAAGATTCCTTATGTAAGATAATGTCACATCAAAAAAATGGTATGTATGTAATAGCAAAAAAAAATTAACATTTTGGACGTGCGAGAAATTATCAATAGTATCTAACATCTTACAAGTTAAAGTTTACTATAGATAGTGTCACATCAATGAACAGTCACGTTCTTGATCTTAAACTCATAACAAAAGATGAACAAAAAAGCATTATCTGAACAGTAGGCGTCTCTTTTTTTTTACTCTCATTCTCTTCCAAGACAAGGGTTGGAATGCTCCCATTAACATTTTCAATATCGTCATTTGATTTTTTTTTATATGTAACGCCCCGTTCTAAAAGTATTTATTTATGGATTCTTGAGATCAAGAGTAAGGGCGTTTCGGTCTTTTATGGGCAATGGGTTTCATTCGAGAAGGTTTCAGACCGAGGTGTGTTGCTAGAAGCGTAGGGCTTCTCGCCACCTTTACGTGGATATAAAGTTCGTCGGGAACAGACTTAGAATAAAGGAGTTATGACACTTTGAAGATATTGACATTTATGGCCCTTAATGGAAAAGTTGACGAGGAAGGCCATGCATGCAAGTTGGGACACGTGTGGGTACGCCTAACGTAGGCTGGGTTACGCCCAACGTAGGCTAGGTTGGGTTACGCCCAGCGTAACAGAGTAAATGGTCGCTGGTGCAAGGACGCGTACGCTCAGAGTCATTAAACCCAAATTTTAGGGCTAGCCACTATATAAAGAACATAAGGGATAAACCCCAACCTCCTTATCTGTTCCCTTAACCTCAGAAAAATCCTAGATAGTTGTTCCATCTCCGTTGTTGGGTGTGTTTAACCTTGTGGAGCTCGTTTGGCAAAGAAAAGCTTAGAAAAAGAAAGAATAGGTTGGCAAAGAAGGAACCTTGGTGGCTGGAGCTTGTAGATCTGAGATAGCATCATCTTTTGCAACTATTTGGAGTTCGGGGGGCTAGAGGAGCAGCAATGCGGGGATTGTCAGATAACTGCCAGAAGGATACCAGCAGTGTTTTAGCAGTTCAAGGTGAGTTATCCTCACTATACCAAGGGTCTAAGGCACCAAGGCTGACCATTTGAATTGTTTTTTGAGTAATTGTTGTTGTGATATGTTAGTTGTTATTTTGCTAGAATGGATGATTATATGCTAGTATGGCTGGTTAGATCGGCATTCTGGTAGACTGGATGCGGGTATGCTTAGTGACCTGTAGTTGGTCAGACTGTCTGTATGCTGGTAGGAGATTACCTGTGTTATGTGTGCATGTTTGAGAAGTTGTAGAGGGTATTCCATCCCGGTAGGATGATAGTGCCCTAGTACGTAGTTATGTGGACTATTATGTGATTATATGGTAAGTGCACATGTTTGTTAGTATGTGGACATTCCAACCCGATGGTTGTGGGCCAGGAGTATTCCATCTAGGTAGGATGATTGGACTCATAGTATGTTGGCAGTCCAACCGGATGGTTGTATGCCAGGAGTATTCCATCCCGGTAGGATGATTGGACTCGTAGTAGGTTGGCATTCCAACCCGATGGTTGAGGGCATGGGGTATTCCATCCCGAGGGATAATTGGACCCATAGTAGTGGTTGTTGTATGTGTAGGTGTCCGGGCATTCCAACCCGATGGTTGTGGGTCGAGAGTATTCCATCCTGGTAGGATGATTGGACTCATAGTATGTTGGTATTCCAACCCGATGGTTGAGATCCAGGGGTATTCCAACCGGATGGTTGATTGGACCCATTGTATGTTGTTTATTGTTGTATGTGTATGGTTATGTGTGTATGGGTATTTCGGGGGAACTCACTAAGCTTTCGAGCTTACGGTTTCAGTTTATTGTTTCAGGTACATCAGGTGATCGTGGCAAGGCAAAGGCGTGATCGTACCGCTCCTCATATTTCGTGATTTTGTGACTTGGTTATGGGGATACTCCGATGTTTAAAACTGTTTTGAAAACAAGCTGTATTAAATTATT
The DNA here is from genome assembly GCF_002870075.4 of Lactuca sativa. Classification (NCBI taxonomy): domain Eukaryota; kingdom Viridiplantae; phylum Streptophyta; class Magnoliopsida; order Asterales; family Asteraceae; genus Lactuca; species Lactuca sativa. Next base: position 185,249,238 of record NC_056624.2, read on the forward strand.
GGTTTTCGAATGGATTAAAATGTTTTAAATTGGTTGAAATTTTATGGATGTTACAAGTTGGTATCAGAGCCTTGGTTTAAGTGAATTGGAGGGACATTCGTGTGACTCCAGTCTCAAATCAAGGAAGGATTTTTTTTTAAAATGGTTTTCAAAATAAGTAAAGGAGGATGTAAAGGGTACGATCAGCCGGAGCCAGTAAGTTGACTCCAAAATACCATACAAGTTATTTGATTATGTGATATGTTAGAACAACATGCTAGTACTAGGCTAGGGATCTCCAGGAATTGCATGATAGAATTGTCTGATTATGTGATGCCTGCTAGCCTAGGGTTTCCTTATGTGAGATACTCAGTATTCCTCTAGGGGTAAGGATTGAGCGCTTGCTATGTGTGTATATGTCTAGGGCGTTGTGGTGATACTTGAGACAAATATGGGTAGGTGTGGAAGGTAGTATGGGCCCGTACTACTGAAAGCACAGGACCCATACGCGTATCAAGGAAGTTACAACCCCCTGGGGTGTTGGTTAGCAGTTAGTTCCCAAGCTGTTATGAGGCGTATCTGAGGATATTTTTGGTGTGCTGTCGTATGGCGATTATGAGACGCTTCGGGGCAGGATCCGGTTCAGGATCGGGATCAGGAAAGGGTGATCAGGATGGATTTGTACCACCCGAGGTCATTGGTCAGATGAGGACGGATGAGTTGGATGCTAGGATTCGTGATATCCTGCATGATGAGGTTGCTGCTATGTTCCGAGCTGAGTTGACAAAGTTGTTTGGGTCGATCAAGACCGCCATGGTTGAGTACTTCGATGAGCACTACGCAGCTCTTGCAGAGACGGCAGCCACAACAGCCGCATCAGCTGTAGCAGCGTCAGGAGGAGGAGTCGGTCGAGGCTTTCAGTATCGGGACTTCGATAATACGAAGCCCCTACTTTCGATGGGGTTCAGGATCCGATCGTTACTATGAGATGGTTGTCAGATGTGGAGGATGTTTCTTCACGTGTTCATGCCATACTGATCAGAGGGTGAGGTGTGCTCTGAACCTGTTGAGGCTCAGAGCAAATGAGTGGTGGAGGTTGACTACGGGTTCATATTCTAATGCGCAGCAAGATGCGGTTACTTGGGATCAGTTCCGGGACATGTTCCGTACTCGTTATGTTCCGCGGATTGAGCGGGAGAGATTGGCTCAGGAGTTTCTGGAGTTCAAGCAGGATTCTGAGTCGGTGATGGAGATCACCGGGATGTTTACGGAGAGGGCAATGTTTTGCCCCGAGTTCGTTTCGGAGAAGGCTCAGATGACCCGGTATATGAGCATGCTCAAGACAGATATTCGATAGTTCGTGTCTACGCAGAGATGTGATACCTTGTTGGAGTTGCAGGAGGCCGCCAGTCGGCGTGAGTTAGAGATCGAGCTCCAGTTGAGAGAGCAGAGGCAGGCCCCGATGCAGTCGCAGCCTACGCCGAAACGGTTAAGGGCCACTGATTATCGACAGGGAGATCAGAGGAGACGCACTTATGGGGAGTGCGACAAGGTGCATGAGGGAAGTTGTCGTTCTTCTTCTGGGTGCCACAAGTGTGGCAAGGAGGTCCACATAGCCAGGGATTGCAAGCAGCAGGTTCCAGCTGCCGGGTTTCGACTTTGTTATCATTGTGATCAGGTGGGCCATATGAAGGCCCAATGTCCTCTATTGGTTGCCAGGCCAGTGCAGGCCCCAACACCAGCCAGTATGAGACTTACTGACGGGGGTCAGGGTCGAGCAGAGCCTCCAAAGGCTCCAGGGCGTGCCTATCATCTTGTGACCGTGGAGATCGGGACAGCGCCATAGATGACAGTCAGTATGTCTTTTCTTTTATATCTTGATCATGTTATTACTATAAGATTTTTTGCTTCCTGCATGAGTTATTAGAGTATAGTTGATGCTTGTGAGAAGTTATTATTGAGAGGTTATAGAGGGGTAGTATCCGGTGATGCCTTCAAGAGAGGGAGAGGTCATGATCTAGAGATTCAGAGTTATCAGCAAGAACTCGGATCCCTCGAAGTTCGTTGTCTCGGATTGGGACAATTGGGTCGCGTACTGGCGTCGCCGCCGGTAGACAGTAGTTAGTGCTCTAAGTGGGGGAGAATTGGAAATTCTCTGATGGGGCGTTGTTTTGAAGGATGACGCCTGACGCAGTTTGGATGTCGGTTTGGGAGTGGTGCAATGAGGCGGTCTAGTTATGGTAAGAACCCTGCTTATATTGTGAATATTTGAGCGAGTAGTGGAGATACTACTATGCTATAGCAATTAGTGGGATTGTTCCCAAGTGTCGAAAATGATGAGGGGCATGCGGAAGACTCTTTATGGATTGTAAGTTATGAAATCAGTTTCTGAGTACATATGCGTGTTATGGGATAGTGACATGCCCCACAAGTGGATGATGTAGAGTGATGTTCCGACATTTCGGCACCAACTGATGATGCGAAGTCATAGTTTAGGTTTCCTTGGAAGAGGAGAAGATGAGTAGTTTCAGATTGGAGATTTGGCAGAGGATCTAGAGATAGCGAAATTGATGGACTTGGGAGCAGTCTAGACCGGTGCTGAGAACCGTGTGAGGATATTTCAGTCGTAGGTTGTGGACCTAGAGATCGCGATAGTAATGTTCCTTGTCGTGGTACGTTTGGAGTAGACATTATGACAGGATATGGGTGAGTTGCACTCGGTTGAACCGAATTAGAATAGTTTCAAGGAAGCTGCAAGGTTGGATCCTTGGGCTTCAAGTATGATCGTAGACTTAGGGTATGTGTGTAGTGGTATGCAAATCTAGGGTATTCCATCATGAGGATGATCGGACCCTATGATTGATTGGACCTGATGTGTTTGGTATTCCAACCCGAGGGTTGATTGGGCCAAACATGTGTAGGGATACGATGGTATTCCATCCTAGGGATGAGTGGACCTGTTGTGGGCATGCTTGGTATTCCAGACTAAGGCTGATTGGGCCAGGTGTGAGAGTTGGTTTCTGTGAGGGTATCTTTGTATGAGCGTTTGGGTATGAGTTGAAAGAGAGCAAGTGTTGTCGGCAGTAGAATATGACCCGTGGTTCTGTTTTCGGGTCGGAAGCTCAGGTTCCCATGGTTAAGCAGTCCTTTTTATAGCAATGGGAAGTGGTCAGGTGATGGTTAGTTTGGGCGGCATGTCAGGGAGACAGATCCAATCTAACTTTCCAAGTAATAGGCATTCCGGGGAGGTAGGTATTTGATGTTACATGAGAATGAGTATGTATCTCTTCGAGTTGGAGTTCCAGTAGGGTTAGCCTCCCTTGAGGGCTGTCACGATTTAGGGGCGTGAATGTGCCTTTCGGGATTTTGAGTAGCCAGAATTGGCAATTGGCGATTTTGAGGGCGAAATCCGATTTATGTGGGGGAGAATTGTAACGCCCCGTTCTAAAAGTATTTATTTATGGATTCCCGAGATCAAGAGTAAGGGCGTTTCGGTCTTTTATGGGCAATGGGTTTCATTCAAGAAGGTTTCAGACCGGGGTGTGTTGCTAGAAGCGTAGGGCTTCTCGCCACCTTTACGTGGATATAAAGTTCGTAGGGAACAAACTTAGAGTAAAGGAGTTATGACACTTTGAAGATATTGTCATTTATGGCCCTTAATGGAAAAGTCGACGAGGAAGGCCATGCATGCAATTTGGGACACGCGTGGGTACGCCCAGCGTAGGTTGGGTTACGCCCAGTGTTACAAAGTAAATGGTCGCGTGTGCAAGGACGCGTACGCCCAACGTACTAGAGGTATGCCCAACGTACGCTCAGAGTCATTAAAGCCTAATTTTAGGATCAACTACTATATAAAGAACATAAGGGATAAACCCCATCCTCCTTATTTGTTCCCTTATCCTAAAAAAAAACCCTAGATAGTCGTTCCATCTCCATTGTTGGGTGTGTTTGACCTTGTGGAGCTCGTTTGGCAAAGAAAAGCTTAGAAGAAGAAAGAAGAGGTTGGCAAAGAAGGAACCTTGGTGGCTGGAGCTTGTAGATCTGAGATAGCATCACCTTTTGCAACTATTTGGAGTTCGGGGAGCTAGAGGAGCAGCAGTGCGGGGATTGTTAGATAACAGCCAGAAGGGTACCAATAGTGTTTCAGCAGTTCAAGGTGAGTTATCCTCACTATACCAAAGGTCTAAGGCACCAAGGCCGGCCCTTTGAATTGTTATTTGAGTAATTGTTGTTGTGATATGTTAGTTGGTATTTTGCTAGAATGGATGATTATATGCTAGTATGGCTGGTTAGATCGGCATTCTGGTAGACTGGATGCGGCTATGCTTAGTGACCAGTAGTTGGTCGGACTGTTTGTATGCTGGTAAGAGATTACATGTGTTATGTGCGCATGTTTGAGCAGTTTTAGAGGGTATTCCATCCCGGTAGGATGATAGTGCCCTAGTACGTAGTTATGTGGACTATTATGTGATTATCTGGTAAGTGCACATGTTTGTTAGTATGTGGGCATTCCAACCCGGTGGTTGTGGGTCAGGAGTATTCCATCCAGGTAGGATGATTGGACTCATAGTATGTTGGCAGTCCAACCGGATGGTTGTGGGCCAGGAGTATTCCATCCTGGTAGGATGATTGGATTCATAGTAGGTTGGCATTCCAACCTGATGGTTGAAGGCATGGGGTATTCCATCCCGAGGGATGATTGGACCCATAGTAGTGGTTGTTGTATGTGTAGGTGTCCGGGCATTCCAACCCGATGGTTGTGGGCTGAGAGTATTCCATCCTAGTAGGATGATTGGACTCATAGTATGTTGGCATTCCAACCCGATGGTTGAGGGTCAGGGGTATTCCAACCGGATGGTTGATTGGACCCATTGTATGTTGTTTATTGTTGTATGTGTATGGTTATGTGTGTATGAGTATTTTGGGGGAACTCACTAAACTTTCGAGCTTACGGTTCAGTTTATTGTTTCAGGTACATCAGGTGATCGTGGCAAGGCAAAGGCGTGATCGTACCGCTCCTCATATTTCGTGATTTTGTGACTTGGTTCTGAGGATACTCTGATGTTTAAAACTGTTTTGAAAACAAGTTGTATTAACTTATTGGTTTTCGAATGGATTAAAATGTTTTAAATTGGCTGAAATTTTATGGATGTTACATTATATATAAAAACCATGAATATAGAAGATAATAAAGCAAATGTAACATGGTTCGATGGTTTGTGAACTAGGGATGAGAGAAAAACAATCAAACTGGAAACCACACTGAAACCGGAATTGAATTTGTCGTTCGGTTCCAATAAATCTTAATTTTCAGTTTTTAGGTTTTTCGATTTTGGAAGCGTTTAAGGGGAAATTAGTTTAATTCTCAACAACGTGTATAATTTTTTTCCCAACTTTGAACAACATAACTGTTTCATAACATATGTTCCCCCAAGTAGTAGCCCCATGTTTTGGCTACAATTTAGGCTAAAAAACATTTAAATTGGTTAAGTAGTTGAGGTACACAACTCTAAACATAGACTATTAAGGTTGTATGTTTGTTCTCAACATTGTTTATAATTTTTGTCCAACTTTGAATGATCATAACTACTTCATACTAGCTCAGAATGACTTGGATTTTTCCATGTTATAAGGCCTCTGTCTTGGCTACAATTTAAGCTAAAAGAATAATTAAATTGGTTAAGAAATAGTTTAGTTACACAACTCTAAACATGGGTTGTTAGTGCTCTTGGTTCTCTTGTCACTAATGTTTTCATTTTATCTCATTATAATGGTAAATTAAATCACTAGATAATGCTAAAAAAAATCACTTTAAAATGCGAAAAATATGTACTTTAGAAGTTTTGTTCTTTGCTATTTTGGAATCGAAAAACCGGAACCAGAATCGCATTGGAACCGAATCGATATTTTTCGGTTCCTATATTTCCTTATTTACGGTTTTTGGTTTTTTGGTTTTGGTTTAGTACGATTTGATCTCATCCCGTGGTTTCCCAAAGAATGAACCAAGGTTCAAAAACCCTCCCCTCCCCCTCCCCCTTCAATCTTGTTATAAAATATGATCAAATAACAATATAAATTATAAGGTAAAGAAAGAAATAAGAGTAGAGAGAACTTTTATTCCAATACTTGTGATGAAATCATCAAGTTTCTAATACATATGGCTCACTATTTATACTATCCAAATAAGATGAAAGATGAGCTATAATATGAATGCACTTTATGATGGTGTATTATTACATTCATAAAACACATTGAAATGGTTGTTACTAATGCTAAATAATGATGAGGAGTTATGGGAGAAATGGAGAATCCAATAGTCATTCACAAACTAATATTTCGTAACACTCCCCCTTGAATGACGATTGTATCATGCCTCGTTAAAACCTTAATAGGTAAAACCTCATGGGAAAAACCATTTATTAAGGAAAAAGAGTACATGATTAATAATAGATATTTGGAAAATTTGCCTCGTTAAAAACCTTGCTAAGAAAACCCAGTGGGAAAAACATAGCTAAGGAAAAGAGTACAATATGTTTCCAACTCCCCTTGATCATCACATCACTTGATTTCCTTAAAGCGTCGCATTCCAATATTTCGTACCATGTTTTCAAATTTGGATGTAGGGAGCGCTTTAGTGAACAAACCTGCCAAGTTGTTACTTGATTGAATTTTCTGGATGTTGATGCCATGCTCTTTTTGAAGATTATGAGTAAAAAAAAACTTTGGTGATATATGTTTGGTTCTGTCTCCTTTGATAAAACCTTCCTTGAATTGGGCTATACAAGCCGCATTATCTTCATATAGTATGGTTGGAACATTCCTGTTAGAAGTTAGACCACAACTCTCACGAATATGATGAGTTAAATTTCTTAACCAAATACATTCACAGCTTGCCTCATGAATTGCTATAATCTCTGCATGGTTAGAAGAAGAAGAAACTAAAGTTTGTTTAACAGAACGCCAAGAAATTGCGGTACCTCCACAAGTGAATAAATAACCTGTTTGGGATCGAGCTTTGTGTGGATCAGACAAATATCCAGCATCTGCATAACCAATTAACTCCACATTTTATGAATTAGAATAATATAAGCCCATATCCATTGTACCTCGAAGATATCGAAGAATGTGTTTGAGTCCATTCCAATGTCTTCTTGTTGGGCAAGAACTATATCTTGCTAATAAGTTTACAGAAAAAGATATATCAGGTCTCGTATTATTAGCAAGATACATTAGTGTACCAATAGCACTAAGATACGGTACTTCGGGACCAAGAAGTTTTTCAAGTTTTTCACAAGGCCGAAATTGGTCCTTTTTGGCATCTAAATGCCTTACTACTATCGGGGTACTCAATAGCTGTGAGTTATCCATATAAAACCTTTTAAGCACCTTTTCTAGATAACTAGATTGATGTACAAAAACTCCATTTTTGGTGTGCTCAATTTGAAGACCCAAACAAAATTTCGTTTTACCAAGATCTTTCATTTCGAATTTTTCTTTCAAACAAGAAGTGGCATTTTCCAATTCTTCAGGAGTTCCAATTATGTTCAAATCATCTACGTAAACAACAATTATCACAAATTCTGATCCGGATCTTTTTATGAATACACATGGGCTTAATGGATCATTTTTATAGACCTCTTTTAAAAGAAATGTACTTAAACAATTGAACCACATACGACCAGATTGTTTCAATCCATACAAAGATTTATTTAATTTTACCAAATATACTTCACGAGAATTAGGAGTTTGTGCTTTTGGCACCTTAAACCCTTCTGGGATTTTCATATAAATATCATTCTCAAGTGAACCATATAAATAGGCAGTAACTACATCCATCAGACGTATCTCCAATTTTTCATGCGTTGCCAGACTTATTAGATAACGGAATGTAATTGCATCAACCACAGGAGAGTATGTTTCTTCATAATCAATTCCGGGCCTTTGGGTAAAACCTTGTGCAACAAGTCTTGCTTTATATCTCACAACTTCATTCTTCTCGTTTCTTTTGCGCACAAATACCCATTTATGTCCCACTGGTCTTACTCCGTTTGGTGTACGGACTACAGGTCCATAAACTTTTCGTTGAGTAAGAGAATTAAGCTCTTTGTTTATTGCATCTTTCCATTTTGGCCAATCTTTTCTATTTCTACATTCATCTATAGATTTAGGTTCAACATCCTCATTTTCTTCCATAATCTCGCACGCAACATGATATGAAAAATTATCGTCGACGTCTATCTTATTTCGGTTCCATCTTATTCCTGTCATGACATAATTTATTGAGATCTCTTCATTTTCATAATTTTCAGGTACCTCAGTTTCTTTTGTTATGTCATTGGGCTCTTCTGGAGCTTCATTAATCTTTTCAAAAGATTCTGTTTTCTCTTTTGGACCATCAATTATATTTGCTCCCTTTCGTTTTCGAGGATTTTTATCTTTGGAACCGGTTGGTCTTCCACGCTTCAGGCGTGCCTTTGATTCATTTGTAGCTGTATTTTTTCCTTCTGGGATATCAATTCTAACAGGAGCATTTACAGCTGGTAAATGAGACTTTGTTACTCTCTTAGGGTCAGTAAATGCATCTGACAATTGATTTGCTATATTTTGTAAATGAATTATCTTTTTCACTTCAAGTTCACATTGACTTGAACGAGGATCTAAAACTGAAAGTGATAATTCATTCCAAGAGATTTTATTCTCCAACTTCTTTATTTCTCCCCCTAATGTTGGAAAAACTGATTCATCAAAATGACAATCGTCAAATCTAGCTGTAAATAAATTTCCAGTTGATGGTTCTAAATATTTTACTATAGATGGAGATTCGTATCCAACATAAATTCCCATTCTTCTTTGAGGACCCATTTTTGTGCGGCGAGGTGGAGAAATGGGTACATAAATTGCACATCTGAACGTCCTTAGATGGGAAATATTTGGTACATGGCCGCAAACCAGTTGAATAGGGGAGAACTTATGATAACTAGTTGGCCTGATGCGTATAAGTGATGCCGCATGTAAAATTGCATGTCCCCATGTCGATGTAGGAAGTTTAGAATGCATTAGTAATGGTCTTGCAATTAATTGAAGGCGTTTGATTAACGACTCAGCTAAACCATTTTGTGTATGAACATATGCAACAGGATGTTCAATAGTTATCCCAATTGACATGCAATAGTCATTAAAAGCTTGTGATGTAAATTCTCCAGCATTGTCAAGTCGGATTTTCTTAATTGGGTAATCGGGAAAATGTGCCCTTAGGCGGATTATTTGTGCTAGTAATCTTGCGAAAGCGAGATTACGCTAGATAACAAGCACACATGTGACCATCTAGTTGACGCGTCAATTAAGACCATAAAATATCTAAATGGTCCACATGGTGGATGAATTGGTCCACATATATCCCCTTGAATTCTTTCTAAAAAACTAGGACTTTCATACCCAACTTTATTCAATGATGGACGGGAAATTAATTTTCCTTGAGACATGCAACACAAGACAATTCATTAGCTTGAAAAATCTTCTGGTTTTTCAAGGAATGTCCACTTGAACTTTCAATTATTTTTCGCATCATAACTGATCCGGGATGGCCCAACCTGTCATGCCAAACTTTGTAGATGTTATCATACCTTTTATTTTCAATAGCATGAGATTCAATCATTCTAATATTTGTATAATACAATCTGGAGGACAATACGGGTAATTTTTCCAAAAGACTTTTCTTACCCGATATCATTTTTGTAATATTGAGATACTTTTTATCACCATCATTGGTTGTTTCAACATGATATCCGTTGGACCGAATATCCTTAAAACTTAATAAATTTCTTGGTGATTTTGATGAAAATAATACATCTCCAATTGTAATTATTGTCCCTTGTGGTAATATGATATTCGCTCTTCCGGAGCCTTCAATCATTTTTGCACTACCCGTTATTGTATTAACATTTTCTTCTCCAATTGATAAGTAAGCAAAATATTTTTCATTATTAAAAATGCTGTGTGTTGTTGCACTGTCTGCAAGACATATATCTTCCTTATTTCTTTTGCGAATATCCATATTTCTCTTCAAAATAAAAATATATAATAAAATAATAAGAAATAAGAAATATTCAACTTAGATAAATAAAGTCACATATTATTATTTTGAGAAGAATCATCGAGATCTCTTCTCATGAAACGACTATAACATAAAAAATCATAAACGACATTAAACAAAACTACATATTATTCTTGACCATGACAATGACTTTAAACAAACATAATGAAAAATAAAATGATACTAGAAAACCAACAATTTCATGATATGACATATCCATCTCCTTTTATGGGAAAAATTGAGTACTTCCATCACCATCCATAGCACCGTTTGTCCCTTCCGTGTAGGCAAGATAATCAGCGACATCCAAATGTCCCATTTCTAGTTGATCTTCGGAAAAATAATTTTGAACAAAATTTGTTTCCGCATTTTTTCCTTCTTTATATCTTAGAGAAGCTTGATAAAGATCAACAAAATGCTTTGGAGTGCGACATGTACGCGACCAATGACCGGTCATTCCACATCGGTGACAAACATTTTCAACTTTCTTTTTACCTTGACCACTTTTAACATTAGGATGTGGGTTTTTGTTACTTTCCCACTTCTGGTGGTTACTTATATTATTATTATTGTTGGGACGATTATTATGACGGCCTCCACCACGTCCACGACCTCGACCACGACCACGGCCACGGCCACGGTTAGACCCACGGCCGTTATAGTTAGATGATGTCGCATTCACTTCAGGGAATGGACTAGAACCGGTCGGACGTGATTGGTGATTTTTCATTAAGAGCTCATTATTTTGTTCAGCTACAAGAAGACATGAGATTAATTCACAATATTTTTTAAAACCTTTCTCACGATATTGCTGCTGCAGGAGCATGTTAGTGGCATGAAAAGTAGAGAAGGTTTTCTCTAGCATGTCTTCATCAGTTATAGTCTCACCACATAGTTTTAGTTGGGAAGTAATTTTGAACATGGCTGAATTATACTCACTCACAGATTTAAAATCTTGTAGCCGAAGGTGTAACCAATCAAAATGAGCTCTAGGAAGTATCACCGTTTTTTGATGATCATACCTCTCTTTCAGATTATTCCAAAGATCAGCTGGATCTTTGACAGTGAGGTATTCAGCTTTTAATCCTTCATCGAGATGGTGGCGAAGGAAAATCATCGCCTTAGCCTTTTCTTGACTTGATGCTTCATTTAAAGGATTTACATCCTTTATGGTGTTTCCAAGCCCCATAGCATCAAGGTGGATTTCAGCATCAAGGATCCATGATAAATAATTTTTTCCACTAATGTCAAGAGCCATAAACTCAAGTTTGCTAAGGTTTGCCATAGTGAAAGTACTAATCAAAATAAAGAGTTGTATATTAGAGGAGTGTTAGTTAAGAAGTATCATAAAATTACTTGTGAGCATTATATAACTTGTGAGCACTATACATATGAACTTTGAAAAAAAAATTATATATATACCTGACAACGACAAGAACGACAAGAAGTTGGAACTCTATGGTAGAGCCTCGTGCTGATAACGTGTTATAAAATATGATCAAATAACAATATAAATTATAAGGTAAAGAAAGAAATAAGAGTAGAGAGAACTTTTATTCCAATACTTGTGATGAAGTCATCAAGTTTCTAATACATATGGCTCACTATTTATACTATCCAAATAAGATGAAAGATGAGCTATAATATGAATGCACTTTATGATGGTGTATTATTACATTCATAAAACACATTGAAATGGTTGTTACTAATGCTAAATAATGATGAGGAGTTATGGGAGAAATGGAGAATCCAATAGTCATTCACAAACTAATATATCGTAACAAATCTTTCAATTTTTACAAATTTTATCCTTATTTCATTTTTTTCATTAAGTTTATTAGAAAGATTTTTTATAATTTCCCTCCGACTATTGTTTATTATGGTCCATTTTAAGTGTATTTTAAAATTTTGATACAACTACTTTTTACAATTTCTACTCTAACTTTTTTTTAAATGACTAATTACGTAAAAACAAAAAAAACTTAGGACGAACATCAAACTATCAAACTTGGTTGTAATAAAATGTCAATTTCCCTTTTAAGATATGGCATTACTATTATTTTATGATTAATTAGGTTGTTATATGTTTGAAATTGAAAGTCATTACTCTCCGATCAAAGAAAACTGCTTGTAAACATTTAAAAGAAAAGAAGATCAAAATAATATATTACTCAAATTGAGATGTTGAAGGTGAAAACATGTTATAAAAAATCAAAAATCTACAACTATTTCTTATTTATTCCACTCTTTGGACTTGGAGTGAGCGTTGGAACCGGACCGGTTTGGAAATGGAACCGGTATTGCGATATTATAAAAACCGATAACCGGACCACCGGTTCCGGTTTCAGTCCCGGTTTTTTGGTTATTTTTCCAAACAATAACCGGTTATAAATTCGATGAAACTAATGATGACGATGCAATTCATAATACTTACATGTTGTTAAGTTAGCTTCCAAAAAAAACATAATATTCAATAATCAAGTTTCAAAAACATAGTATTCAAAAAAGAAACTTATCCCCACAAATCAAATTTAATACAATTCAACCAAACGATCTATACTCCTTTTAGATCCCTCTTATATAATTTTTCTATCAAAGTTCAAAAATAAAAACCAATTAAACTTTCATATATGAGAAAAAAATGTTGCATTGATATGTTATCTTTTCGGGCTTGTATCTAATTCACTATTTAAGCAAAATATGATTTTTTTTAAGTCTAAACTAAAATACAAACACTGAATTACATGTTGTAAAAAAAATCAAGAAATTCCAACTTCATATGAATGAGTTGTGTCATTTTAAAAATTGGGATAGAATAACAAAATGTGATGAAACAAAAAAAATGTTGCATTGATTGGCTGTCTTTCAAGGCTTGTATTTAATTCAATATTTAACCGAAATATAATTTATTTAAAGTCTAAACTGAAGTACAAACACTAAATTACATGTTGGAAAAAAATCAAATAATTCTGACTTCATATAAATGAGTTATTCAATTTTAAAAATCAGGACAGAATAACAAAATATGTTGAAACAGAAAAAATGTTACATTAAGGCTTGTATCTAATTCAATATTCAACAAAAATATTTTTTTTAGGTCTAAAACTAGAATACAAACACTAAAAAAATATTTATATTATTTTTTGCTAACTATAAAGATAGAATCTTTTATGCTTTTTTATTTAATTGGATTATGATCCAATAACATAAATTCGATATTAATTGAAATTGTCGATGGCAAAATCCTATATTGAATATTTCCTTATAATTAATTTTATTTGGTTTTTTTTATACAACAAATCTAATGTACTCATTAGATCATGACAAGACCCAACCCTCGATCTCAATGAGAGAACACAACATCTTATACCAGGCTTTTGATTACTAGTTCCTTTCTAATGTGGTTTTTTATAATGAAATTCAACTCTTAAAAAAGAAATTTGCTAACTATAAAAGATTTTCCTTTGTTAGCCTGATAAGGCTAAGAGGTGTCATGCTTTTTTTTTTGTCAATGGTAAAAGGATGTTACGTAGGCGCCACATAAACTTTTATACTTTCTACATTTTTTATCTACGAAGTGTGGTGTCATACCTATGAGGTTTTTTTTTTTTTAAATTTCATTTTAAAAAAATATTTTTTCAAAAACCATACTAAATTTTAAAATAACATAAACTTAAAAATTACAATTTAAAAATCCTTAAAATTAAAAAAAAAAAAACATGAAAATTAAAATTACATTGAATCCCTACAAAATAAAAATAAAACATGACGTTAAAATTTAAAAACCTAGAAAAAAAAACAAAGCATCTAATTTTCAATTGTGTTTCGTTAGATTATATTTTTCCCAAATTGATGCTTTCATAATTGTTGTCGCTTCTTGATCTTTTGGGTCGAGTTGTCTTATGTCTTGCATTAACAACGAATATTCCGTGAGTCGGACTGTTTCCGCCATATGCTTATCATCTCTGGATACTGCTCCGTTCCGACGTTTGAAGATGTCGCCTTCCCTTTTCCTCTCGCTCGAGCTTTTGTTTTATCCCTTCCCATTGGAAGAGGAAAAGGTCATACTTCTTCGATATCGTCGTTATCATCGTTAAGATTAAGACCTATGTAATCATCCGACGAAACTTGATGTTAACTCAAATATGAAGATGTGCAACTTTTTTTGGTGGATTAGCAATATCTTCATGTGTTGCAAGTTCCCTCCACCTAACGTTTTGTTTCACAATATCCCACACATGCATAAACTTAAAAGGCTTGAGCATATCATCTTGAAATTAGACATGCGTTTTTTTCAACAAACTTGTTTCACTTTCTTCGCTAGTCTATTGTTTTCAAAGTTTTTGTAAACTCCACTCCAATGTGTCACAACTTTGTTAAATTGATTCCATTTTGAGTTACATTGGTTTGACTTTCGATAATTTGAATCTCGACTCATTCCTTTGCAAAACCACTATGTGATACGTAACCAAAATTGCTCACGTTTTTTACCCTTTCCCATGTCACTATCTTTGGATATGTCGACCCACGCCTTCCCTAGCTCGGTTTCTTCTTTTTGTGTCCATCTTCTCGGATCGGCTTTCCCTTTCTTTTTTTTTTTTTTTTTTGTTGAGGTTGTTGTTGTTCCTTGTGGTCGGAATCGGAATAATAACTAGGAACAGCATCTTCCTAGGATGGTTGGGATTGGAATTCGAGTTGTTGTGGAATTCAGAATCATGGGGGCGTTGGGGGGGGGGGGGGGTGGGGGAATGGGTAGTTGCACATGCTCCAATTTATTATTATATATATTTATTTAAAAATAAAAACTTATAATAACAAAAAGGACCCTTTTTATCTAGCTCGTCCTGGGCCTTTGAGGATATTTAATTCCTCAGTACCAGCCCTAATTGGAATTGTGAATAATAACTAGAAACACCATCAATTTGTGGTCGGTAAGGTGGTGGTGATAACGGATTGTAGCCGAAAAGTGCGAAAGGGTTGGTAACATTTCTATTTTGAGAATTTTGTTTGGAAGAGTTTGGATGGTTAGAAGACATTTTCAATGATTGGAATTAGAGTTGGACTAGAGTGATCGGAATTGGAATTAGAATTGGAATTGAATTTGTGTAGAGTATTGGAAGATTGGAATATTATTTATAGTGTGGATTTAAAAAAAAAATAAAAATAAATGAATTCGTCCGTTACCAACGGCTCCAACCCCACAACAGTCACATAATGTTCGAATTTTGAAACATTTACCATTGGTACATTGGTACCACCGACACTTTACTGGCGGTGAAATTGAGAGAGCAATGTGTATACGTCGGATTATTGGCGATGTAATTGTTACAATGTCGTGCAACCTACTCTAATGGTTATTTTTAGTATTTTGCCAATCATAAATAGAATCTATTAGTTTCATTTGTTCCGGAATCCGGATATAAACTTCAACATTATTACCTTTTTTAAGGACAAAACTGCAATTTTAGTCCTTGTGGTTTGCAAAAAAACTTTGAATATGGTCCAAAAAAATTTCGACTTGCATGAAAGGTCCAAAATCAAGGTTTTTCTGAGTTTTTGGTCCAAAAAAAAAACTTGAAATGACGGTTATACCCTTTTAATGTCTTTTTTATATTTTTTTATTTTTTCAAATACTATTTTAATTTACAAATAAAAAGAAAAGAAAATAATTATCCCCAACACACACACACACACACACACTCTCTTTGCACCATGGTTTTGTCGTTCTTTGTTTCCCTTCTTCAACATCTTTTTCTCGTTTTATATTCAACTTGACAATCAGGAAAAGAAAAAGGGAAAACATGAATGTGATTGTTTTTCAATCTTAGAATTGATATTGATTTGAAGTTTTTAAGAACCAAGATGTGCCCCCTTTCTTTCCCTTCCACGCAGATCCAATAACAATGTTTATTCTGCAAGAAAAGTGAAGAACCGATTAATTGGGTCTTCTTCACCTGCAATTTGTGTTCATGGTGAAGGTGGATGAAGATTTGTTATGTTTGTTGGAAAACCCCTAGCATCCGACGCCACCAATCTTTGATCTGTAATGAACCGGGTCTTCTTCATCATTCTTCCTTTAGGGCTTTCTGGTTTAGATCTGTCCATCAAGCGATTTAAGGCACCTAGACACGTTGTCCTTACTAGTGAACATACACTATGGATCTCTAGCCTCCAGAGAATCGACGAGCACCACCGACGACACATCAACAACTTTAGATCCAAGCTTCGGTGATCCCGGTGGTGGAGGAGCATCAACCGCCCATCAAACTATCCTCAAAGCATTCATCGGAGCAACCCATATATGTGTGGATTCGTTGAATGTGGATTGATGTCGATTTCTGGATTTAATGTATTTTTTGTCTTCATTCTTGTTGTTGTTCATACATATGGATCATCCTTTTCTTTTTGCGGATCAAAAGAAATTCGATTTAAATACATCATCGCTATATCTATATGTATAATTTTGGTTTGAGATGAAGATATGAAAAGGATTTCATCTAGTTAGTCGTATATATACATAGATCGATTTTAGGTTTAGGGTTCGCATCAGAAATCGATTCATATTAATTGATTCAAAAGATGTTTGTTAAGAAGGAAATATGAAGATACATGTGTGAATTCGTTGAAGAAGAAGATGGAGGATGAATGAAGAACTAAGAAGCATATCCCCTTTCACTTTGCGTTTCAGAGAGAGAGAGAGAGAGAGAGAGAGAGAGAGAGAGAGAGAGAGAGAGAGAGAGAGAGAGAGATTTTCTTTTCTTTTTTTAAATTAAAATAGTATTTAAAAAATAAAAAAATAAAAAGAAAGTAAAAGGGTATAACCGTCATTTCAAGTTTTTTTGGACTAAAAACACAGAAAAACCTTGATTTTGGACCTTCCATGCAAGTCGAAAACTTTTTGGACCCTATTCAAAATTTTTTGCAAACCACAGGGACTAAATATGCAGTTTTGTCCTTTTTTAAGTCTATTATTTGCCCAAGTATTTTTATTTTTATTTTTTTCTAAATTGAAATAAGATTTTTTATGTATTTAATCAACAATCAAGATTCAGAAATCAGGACTGTCAAAAATAGGGTCGGAATTACTTGTAGTGTAAAACAATAATGGGATTATTCTCCAACAATTTTTTGAAGAATTTAAAAGATTAAACAGAAATTGAATATTAGATGATGCTAAAATAGTATTATCTATTCTCCATTCATTCGTGGGTTCTAGAGGAGCCATTAGAAGTTAGAACATTTCCGTTAACGGGGAGAAATCTTCCCCAAACTTAAAATTTTTAAAATCAATATGTTTTTCTTTGAAATTCTCATTCATCATCCAACCAAATTAAAAACCTCGATCAAGAAGCAATACAGGGAGGAAAATTAGGCTTAGGGTTTTCGCCATTCCTGTTTTTCGTTTTTCATTTTCAGGCAAAAAAATTCATAAACAAATTCCTCATTCGCGCGTTAATGGCGTCAATCACAATTTATTCCGGCATCGATGAAGAATTAATTGAAGAGGTATCGTTCCCCCAGAGAAGATGTTGTTTCTGGATGCCGTGTATTCATTGCGATCGATTTACATTTTCCGTAGAGCCGAACTGGTGGCTAGGGACCGCAGACGACGGAAAAGCTGACGACAATCGGTGGTGGTCCAAGGGATTATCACAATTTAAGAAGATTAAGGAATGGTCGGTGCTTGTCGCCGTTCCGAAATTGAAGACGTTTATCCGTCGGTTTAACAAGCAACGACGTCCGCACGCCAAATTCCAGTACGACCGGGCTAGTTATTTGCTCAATTTTGATGAAGGTCCGGGGCATCTGGAAGATGATGATTGGTTGAATCATAATTTCTCAACGAGGTACTCTGTAGTTTCCGGGAAACCTTCGATGGATTTAGGCGAGCATAGGCCGACGTTCACGTGACGATCGATGGCGCATGGCTTCAGATACCGGTGAATTGATGTACCTGGCCTGCGACGGTTTTAATATGAGCAGGGCGCCAATGCGTCGTTGTTTGACTTCATGACATGAGTTCCCCATTGATCGAATTTTGTCATAGTCATAAAGCGTATTAAGTCACAGGTAATTCCACAACATTTATTGCTTCAATGATGCCATTGCACTTAAATCATGTATAATGTCGTGCTAGAAATACATATTGTTAAGTTGTAGGCATTTATTAATGAAATTTAATCGAGTTTATGGAGTATATTTTAAAGATTACGTTGCTCCACATGCTGCCATATGCAATTGAATTCCCTTTTTATATAACAAGTATTGAAAAATGGGAGCTGATCCTTATACAACAATTTTTCTCCATACACAACAATTGGTGCTTTAAAATGTTGTATTGTGCAACCATATATTGCATGGATTGTTGTGTATGGCAAAAAACTGTTGTGTACGAATCACTCCCCATTAAAAATCATTAAACTCGACAATTTATTTTATTTTTAGTAAACATACACTCCCTACATTTCTCATAAACTATTCATTTGCCTTAAATGAGATTTGAACTCTCAACCTATGGTTGATGACATCTTTCGATCAACACATGATGCTTTGGGCTACAAGCCTTTTGACATGGTGTTCTCTGTGGGGCAACATGGCAAGTTGATCCGTGTTCGATGTACATTTGTGCTCAGGATTTTGAGACGCTCAATATGCCCTGTGTAGGATAAGAAGAGGTGTTTACAAGACTTTTTCCGGTGACGTGGTGTCTCTCGTTTTATAATGTTGTTGTGGATAATGTAGCCTAATCATTTATGTCTGTCACACACTCGAGACTATGATTTCAAGAATGAGTTTTGTATCTTGCATACGTAATTGAGGGCATCGTGCAACTCGGTCAAAGTCCATTTTCATAAGTCGTTGCTTGCGACTTTTGCCAAACCTCAAAATAAGCTGTCTTAGGCCCATCCCATCGTTTCAAGCCAAACAATCAAGGGGAACACGACCCCATCGCAGACAAATGATCACTCTTTAAACCTACACTAGCCATGTAGTCCATCCTGTCGTTGCCAACCAAAGGATCATTTTTGAAACCTATAGGGTGCCACAAGCTTGTTATGTTATTAAGCAACTTTGTTTCCCATACTGTCAAGCCAAAGGATTAAGAGGATAAGGCCCCGTCCCACATACCAACCCATGAGTACCCCCGACAAAACAAAAGGTCGAGGAAACAAGGCCCCAACTCATGAACGACACATGCAAGACAAACGATCAAATAAACAAGTCATTGGCCCATGAACGACACCCGTTTATATTGTCATTGGCTTTAATATAATCTAGATCCATTATCAAGTGATGTATTGATGGGCAAGTCGATAGTTGCTGTAATTCTAGGTCTAGTCTCGTGTTTTGTATGATGTTGTAGGGGAATTCTTTTATTTACAAATATGAACAAGCATAAGAATATATCAATGATGATTTCCTTAAATCACAGAAAAGCTCAGGGTTCAAGAATAATCAAACACCGTCCTACTCACCATAAATGATGTTAACCGTATATATATATATATATATATATATATATATATATATATATATATATATATATATATATATGAGGATGTTGGTTTTAGGACTATATTGACATCTTATGAGAAACCAAATTGGTGGATTTTTCCTTATAAGCATAAGTCATCATCCTTGTTGATGTGTGTCTCTGTGGTTTGTGGATTACGACCTGGGTTTTATAATTGTAAGGCCTTTTATCCATGTTAAATTTGTGTCTATCTGATTTCATTTTAGCGAGATGTGTATAATAACGACATCGAGTAAGGCCCTTTATCCATGTTAAATTTGTGCCTACCCGCTTTCATTTTAGCGAGATATGTATAATAACAACACCGAACCTTTTTGGCTTGGCTAACCTAAGGCCACGTGTTGTTGAAAAATATCTTTGTATGTGATGGTCATCGAAATAAGATGAAACATCTTTAAATAGTCTAAAAAATATTATCAAGCGTTTCAGGATACATGAAATCAGAAATATGCAAAAGCTTGAAATATTTGAAGACCTGGAAAGTTGTTGTGTTGTAGATATAAGAGCTCAAGTGAAAATAGTCAAAGAACAAATAATTATTTAAGAAACACCACTTAAGGACCATCTTACTAAAATATATGTCAAGTAGGGACCAAAACTGCCAAAAATCTAAAGTTTTAAGGAACAAAATGCTAAGAGTATAGGGTCATGAACTAAAATTGTCAAAAACCCAAGCTTTGGGCCAAGACCCATCTAAACTAGGCATCGGATGCTTCTAATCAGATTATCATAGACTTTTCTCAATATTTTTTAAGTTTTTCCAATATCATAAAACGGTTCACCGATGAAAACAGGCTAGCGACCAAGTTCATCAATGAAATCCAAGTCGTGATTTGCATTTTCTCGATGAAACCAGATTGCGACTAAGAGCAGAGCACCAAGTGACTAGATCGCCCTAACCCGATAAAACCTAGCCAAAATCACCTCTTTCTAGATAACTCAAAGCAATGCATATTTCCTCAATCATATTTTTTACCCAATAAATGGATGATTTTGAACAACTATGCTTCAATGAGTTTTTGTCGATACGAAAATATAAATATGGCTAAGCCTAGACCAGATCACGTAATCAACCATCCCGATGAAATCTAGCCAAAATCACCTTTTGCCCGATAACTCGAAATCCATGCACATTTCTTAATCATGAAACGCATTTTACCTAATAAATCGATATATTTGAACAACTTTGTTTCAATAAGATTTTGTCAATTCGAACATACAAGTTCCACTAAGTTTAAACTAGATCACCCAACCCCATTAAATCTAGTCAAAATCGTATTTTGCCCGATAACTTGAAATATGTGCATATTTTCTCGATCTCGAAAGAAATTTTACCCAATAAATCAATGATTTTGAACGAATTGGCTTTCCTGAGTTTTTACCAATTTGAAAACTCAATAAATACTTTCAAAAATATAAATTATTGAAAATATTCAAAGGACCAGTTCTTTATGTTTATAAGAAACTTGCTTCTCTAATGAGTCTGCAGGGCATAAGATTTGAATAGAAGGGCTTAATGATACCATTAAAATCGTTCTGTAAATTCATTGTATAAATAAAATGATTGAACGAAAAATAAAAAAATAATGTTTGTTTGGATAAAATGTTAAATACATAATATTTGAATAAAATGTTGTACATAAAATAATTGTTTTTTTTTTTTCAAGTCGGAATAAATATATGAGCGAGATTAAATAACCACATTTTATTCTTATATTCTAAAAAAACATATTTAAGGATATTCAAAAATTTTAACAATATTCATAATTTTTATAGCTTAATTCATTAAGTAATTTTATCCGGATTAAATTCATAAAAACAGCTATTCATAGTTGGCATTTGAGTTGATCTCAAACATCCTCTTTTCAGTTTTCCAGTTATTGAAATAAAATAAAGATTAGGAAACAGAAAAAAGATAAAGTGCCTTTAAATTCATTTTAATGACAAAAGCTATATATTCAATCAAACAAAAATAAAAAACTAAAAGGACCAACTTTACTTGGAAGGTAAGCAAAGGAAATAAAATAAACTATTTTCTTAGTCGAACATTTGTACCATTACACACTATCAGTAAATTGTATCAAGCCTTTACCTCATTTTAATTAATTAAAATAGTTCATAATTATATATTATGTTCTTCTTTTATCATATCATCATACACACGACACCAACAAAATACAAATGTTAAATGACCATAAGGCCCATGGATAGAAAGAACAATCCACATGCCCCACACCATAGCCAATTTTAGAATTCATGTAAAAAGGATAAACCAGACATTCACAGAAAGAAAGATTCTTCATGCTTCCATAGATTCCACTATTATCACTTCACACACAATGACAACTCTATACATGTTGAGTAAAAAGGATGGCTCAAAAAGAAGCAGTAGAAACAAGCAAAGCCATGATGATATAAAGTAAAAGAGAATTTGCAAAAGCGAAAAAGCATAGTTTGCCCCTCCATCACCCTTCTTAAATTATGCTTTTAAAGACTTCATAATCTTAAATTCTTAATCTTGAAGTTACTACACTTTTTAAGATGCTTCTTCTTCTTGAAAACTTAACAAGAAAGTTTGATCTTTGATTAATTTCACTTCAATTAGATGCAAGTCATTTGACTATAAAGTTACAACTTTTGACACTAGTAAAATACTTTGATGTTCTTGCTTGAAACCCATATATAAGAATATGGGATGATAAAAAAAAAAAAAACAAAATGATAGGGTCTATTTAACAAAGTTGTCTCCTTTTTACTCTTTAAACAAAATAACCTACCATTTTCGCAATAGGTTAATAATTTCGAATTCTAAAATTATTTTATGTCATCATAAAAAAGTCAAAATAATATTATGAAATTGTTCATATTTTGAGATTTGATGATGCGATTTCAGAATAAAAAAAAATCAATTTCTTTGCAACATTTTTGTAAGGGTTTTTATTTTTATTTTTATTTTTATTTTTATTTTTTGGTGTGTGTGTATGTGTATGTATGTTTAAGTTTTTTGCTTCATTGTGTTGGTAAAAGTAACTTTACAATTTACTAAAATTTCCTAGTTGACCACTTACAAAATAAGTGGTGATTTTGTTAAAAATAAATAAATAAACTAAAAAAAGAAAGATGTCTAATTTGTTAATGATGCCACCAATTTTGATCATATTTGTGATTATGTCACTAGAAATTCCCAACATAACGAATTCTCCAACGATTAAAGAAGCCCAACCGAATACCGATTGAATTTCAAGAAACACAAAAGGTTTGAATCTTTAAGATCGTGTCTAATTTCAAGAAACACACTAAACACTAAGGATTTTCTCATTTAGAGTATAATTAAACTATAAAAAAGACTAGTAATAAATTATAAATATGATTAATTAACAAGAACTCATTTCGTTTCATGTACCTTGAATTCTGCTCATCCAAGGTAATTCCATATCAACTGAAGATGGGTTATGCATTTGATTCTCTGAAGAACCCACAAATTTCCCCTTTTTAGACCATAACCAGATCTTCGAAACTGAATAACTATCAGTTTTTGCCCCAACGTTAATCTTCTTCCCTTCCCTTTCATCGCTAATCGTGATTTTTTCATCTTGATTATCTTTTTTGTGATTTAAAGCCAGCCGGAGGCTCGAATCACCGACGACGTACTCATATGAACCCATCGAATAACATCTTCTCGCATCCAAATTACTGCTACTAGTCTCGCCGCCGGCCACCTCACCTCCGTCGATCAATTTCCTGAACTTACCAAGCCTCACCAGAAAAACCCCTTTTTCAGCGATGATATGTTCTTGGACTGTTTTTGAACCGGCGGCGGACGCTAAACCGGTTTCATCTGCTTCCCTCATTTCATCAAATTCAAAAATCGGGTTGTCAATGGAGAACCCAGGGTTAAAAAGTGTGTTTCTGCAAAGAGGACAAGTGGAATTGGATAGGAGCCATGTATCGATGCAGTTTATATGAAAAGCATGACTGCAAGTTGGAAGCAATCTTAATTTGTCCATCTCGGAAAACTCAGACAAACAAACGGCACAATCGAATGATGAGTTATTAGCACCTACAACTTCCTTGTACATGAAAACTGGTAAGGTGTCGATGAAGGATTGTTCTAGGCCTGAATCATGCAAATGAAAGAGCTGTTGAAGCTGTCTTTGTAGTGTATGATCAGGGGTAGATGGGTATCTGTTAGATCGAAGAGAAGTGATTGAGGTTGAAGAATGGTATTTTGTCAAGAATCTCACTAACAAATGGAGCAAACCAGATATGAAAAACAAGACAGCCAAGATTATGATGATGATAAGAATTACTGGACTGATCTTAACACCTGGAGAAGATGATGGGTTTGATGTTTTATGAATAGTAACACTAAATGGAGGTGAAAAAGATGATATGGGTTGATGGGATTCCAGGAGACCATGTTTCTTGTAGATTTCGTATTCAAACCAAGACATTTTTTTTTATTTGGGTATGCTTAGGAGTTAGGATTTAGGAACCCATGTTTTTTACTGTAAAATCTATCAAAACTCCACTCATATTAAGCTAAAATCCAGAAAGATATAACCTTCGTTCTCATAAATAAGCAGAACATGTATCTACCAAGAACTTTGTGTTGAACATGATGCATAATAACAAAATCAATGTCCCCCTAACAAGAAGATGTCTTCTAAGGGGAGGTTATGAAATCTTGGAGAAGTAAAACCGGTTTTTACATAACAAAATCAAAAATTACAGGAGATAAAGAAAGGACAGAAAGGTTTATGATATATTTGGTAAAGTCGTAAAGAGAAGTGAATGTATGCTATGCATTATATATTGGGGAAGCAAAGGAAGATCCAAAGGGTGGCAGTGACACCAACGGAAAGAACCAATTGATGAAGAAAGCGAAAATTAAAGATTTGAGTGAGAGATGATGCCACGCGATTTATGGGCACAAGTAGCAACACGGGTTTGAAACTAAAGTGACATTTTTTTAAGCAAGTGTTTTAATTATAATTTTTTTTAAGGATCATAATCTTGTTATACACTATCATAACAAGGATCACATGTTTTTTGTGTAATATAGGTAATTGATCCAATTTTTTTGCATTTGTTGAAATGACTACGATGTCCAAACTATGTTCATTATGGATGTCGGAAAAGTCTCATTTCATTTGTAACTTACACTTAAAAAAATTTTGTGTCGATTAGTGCCTCGTAGATGTTTAGTATTGTCATTTTGCAACGAAAAGACATTTTTCTCATGCCTTTTATATCATAATGTATTTCGGCTTTGGTAAATTTTTGAGTTTTTGTGATGTAAATCTTGCATTCCACGAATGTTCTTAGGATTTTGAGCCCGGAATGCTACGATGTAACATTTCTACTCAAAAAATGACATCATATATTTATAATGTTTGATATTTTCATGGGGGTTATACTTTACGGAAAAAAAGTCATTCGTTAGTATGATGCCTCCAAATTGTAGCATTTCGACAATTGGTTTCGAAAATGTTTTTCGGATTTCCGAATCTACTTGTTAATATTTATACAATGTTTTGTTTCTCTTCTAGTTATATTTCATGGGGTTACACAAAAAATTCATTCTTGAGCCGGATGTTCCCATATTGTGGCATTTCCTAGTTTCGTTTTCGGACAAGTCCTGCGTATTTCTGATTTTGGGGTTTAGGGTCATATGTTTTCATGTGTATTCTTTCATTGTGTTTGTACATGCCAGTAATACTCGAAGAATAATCTACAAAATTGACGCTTACGAGGAAAGAATCTAAAAAAGTTTCATTGTCATTTGTCAATGGTGCTTTTTACAATTTCCTGAATTTTAGACCTAGTGAACATAGTAAGAAACCTATGGGGGATGTGATAGCCTAGGATAAAATGTGCCCTAATAAAGACACTAATGACACATTTACATCACATCGGTTAATAACTATTCTGCTAGGATTTAGCGTAAAATGTGTGCATATAATGACTCTTAGAAAATGTCTATTTGTTAGTTGGAGGTTTAGGGTTTAAGATTTATATTTTAAAGTGCAATGTATTTTGTTTTGGTTAGGTTTAGCTTTTATGCTTTATATCTATTGTATTTCATTATATATAATTGAAAGTTTTTTGTTTTTCATTTCGTGTAGTATCATGTCTTTTTTAAACTCCTAAGCCCGTTTGTGATTTCACAACACAGCTTGTCGAAAGAAGTTGTTAGTATAACGTATTTGGCATATAAGAGGGAACACGGTTTTGTAACATCCAAAATTCCAGGTATAATTAATTCAAATTATTTATGAAGTTTTATTGGCCACAACGTGGGATATGCATCCTCACGATGTGACATGGCCAAGAAAGATCGTAGATGACTTTGTGCCTCACGACGTGACATCTTGTCTGTCACGACATGGCAGTCGTCTGACGGCAAAAACCTAATTTTTTTTGGCTTTAAGCCCTATATAAGGAAAGTGTGAGCTAGGGTTTGCTCACCCTCAACCTCCAACACCTCCCTTTCTAACCCTAATCAGATCTAGCCTCTATTGTTGAGTTTTTGAAGAATTTTATGGTGTTCTTGGCATCTTGAAGGAGAAGGAAGCTCATTTGGTGCATTGCTTCATCTAGCCAGCCTCATCATCATCAACAAGCACATTTTTGGACCTTTGTAAGTGTTCAAGATTCAAACTTTAGGTAGAATGCTCTTAGATCTTGGTTCCTTGTCCTTTATTCTTCATGTTAATTGTGAGAGTTTGAAGGAAGAAATTCCATAAAGTTGGCAACTTTATGGATCCTTGAGGTCCTTCTAGTGTGATATGTTCCAGGTATATGGTTCTTTGCGGTATTTGGTCTCATACACATGTTTGAGCTCTATTTTTCCTTGATTTTTGACCTAGTTTGGAAGGGACATGCATGTATATAAAACATTGATTTTTATGGTGGTTTAGGAGTAGGAAACCTTTCTGGAAGTTACGAACTTGAGACTTTAAGGATTATGTGCTTAATGGTTGACTTCATGACTTAAGTTGCCATTAAGAATCTAGGTTTAGAGACCTTGGCTTATTGGGATGTATTAATGGATAAAGTTGGAAACTTTATCCACCAATACTTTGGGAAGAGTTAGATCTAAGATTTGGATCTCATGGAATGGATGGAAATGACTTAATCCATTAAGCTGTTGAGAACCAGTCTTCACGATGTGACATCTTGGCCGTCATGACATGGCGATTGGTTTGTCTTTATTCTACTAAGAAGTGGCCAGTATAAGGCCACAACGTGGTGACTCGTTGAAGTTGACTTGGACAATTGACTTTGATCGTCGACTTTTTGACTTGGTTGACTTTTGGTCAATGTGCTTATTTTAGAAGGTGGACTAAGTGTTCAACTTGTATGAATTTTTAGGTGGTGTTTAGCACCTGTTTTTATCTGTGAGAGTTGGTAGCTATTAGCATCATCTGAAATGCGAGCTTTCTCACTATACTATATATGATGTTAGTTGTCTTTGTGATACTTGTATGGAAGACCCCGGGGTGTAGCCCAGATTTGTATTAAAGACCATGTGATAGCCCATGAAACATGTATATAAGACCATGAGGTAGCCCATAACACTTGTATATAAGACCATAGGGGTAGCCCATGACAATGCGATGAAAGAACATAGGGGTAGCCCATGACATTTATATGTAAGACCACTCTCAGGTGGTATCATATCCTTGGTTTAAGGGATTCAGGCACACTCTCAGGTTAGTATCATATCCTTGGTTTAAGTTGGTATTTTTTGGATGTTACAAGTTGGTATCATATCCTTGGTTTAAGGGATTCGGGCACACTCTCAGGTGTATCTAAACTCAAACTGAGGAATTGATAATCTTTTTGAAAGAAAAAAAAAAGTTTTGTAAAAAGATTTTTGGTAAAGAATTGGGTACGTTGCATGCAATCATCAGAGTTCAAGTAAGTGATTCTTAAAATACTCATACATGAGTATTATGATTAGTATGCTATTATGTGAGTTGCATGTTAGATTATGGCTAAGGATACCTTCAGGATTGCATGATAGAATTACATGATTTGTGTGATGCCTAGTTGTAATGTCTCGATTTTCAACCTAAAATTTGTCATTGTTATTTATTCAAAACATTCAGTTACCTCAGAGTATAATTTACATTATACGGAAATGTGATTGTGAATGCAAGTGTGTACAATCGAACCTAGCCTTCTCACGAACCAATGAAGTGCCAGAAAAATATTTATCAACAATTAGGTAAGCGTTAGGCTTAATGAGTTCTTCCAATATACCATATACCACAATACATACACATGCATACAAACGGGCCCCACTCGATCAACATAATGGGCCCCACCCGAACTACATACAGGGCCCCGCCCAAACTACCTAACGTACCCCACCCAATTTACAAGACGGGACCCACCCCAACATACATAAACATATTAAATATACAGTGGCTACTCCTTTAAGCTCTACTAATACAGGCACATAGAACCTACTCTATTGGATTTACTCTACTAGTTCCTATATCCTAACATACATGGATATATATTGGAATATACAACACAGTGAGATGAACTCACCTGGACAGGATGATCCTGCTGACAAGCAACGAGCCTAAAGAGTATTAACTTATAATACTATAACTTATTAGATCCTAAGGAAATCTGATAACAAAGGCTAGACCTATCATTAATCCCAATGAATACCGAGAGTTCTATCAAATAAGGATCAGCTATGTCAGATAGTTTGGGAGACAAGACCATTTCAGTGTACAACCTTTCTAAAATCAACAACCAAGCCAACATGACCATTATAGACACTTCTCCCGTAATTAGATCAATCATCATTATAACTGGAATTACTGATAAATCTTATTTATAGGTTCGTAATAATGACTAGGACTATAAATATAAGTTACACTAAAAGTGATATAAGTGTAGCTTAACTTACAGAGATTTTCCATACAAAAGTCCAAAAAATAGCACTAGCTGAACTCCAGCCTACTAGTTACGAGATGTTGGGCTCTTAGGGGCCTCAAGGCTTCTCCATGGACTCAAAAATAAGGGAAAATGGGGGCTAAGGTTGAGAGAAACTCGAGATACAAGTTTGGGAGGGTGTGGAGATCAAATGGAGGGTTGAAGCTTAATTTATACCAAAAACATCTGAAAGCACGTCGCGAGCCATGTCTGTGTGTGCCATGTACTTTGTCAGGTGAGTGATGTGGCTCCATGCAGAGTGTGACACATGGCAAAAATCTAGTGGAGTGTCAGAGTGCGATGTGTCTCCTGTTGGCGCATGTCGTGCACACGCGTATTTTCAGTTTTCTCAAAAAATCATATCATCATCATACAATCTCCGTTTTCGACATTCTTTATATCTACGTGTAGCTATCGAAGAGATCTACAATTTTCATTTAGACTTTGTTGATAATTTATAACTTCCCAAAAATTCATACAAAAAAAATTCATTTTTAAAACAATAATCTATACAACAATTTGTTCCCAAAACCAATCAAGGTGAAATATAGTATTTAAACATTAGAGTAAAAATCACAATAGCCGATGCAGAATAACTCTGGGGGATGATGTGCAGTCATGCCAGTCCCTTCCCTTTGAAACCAAAAGTACCTAAAACCATAAATATAAGATTGTAAGCATAAAGCTTAGTGAGTTTCCCAAAATACCACATACGACATACGTGTATATAACAACACGTAGTTGTGTCAGGTCTGTATCAACCCTTGGGTCCATATCAACCCGGAGTCCATAATGACTCTATATAACAACACATAGTTGTGTCAGGTCCGTATCAACCCCCGAGTCCATATCAACTCCGAGTACGTAATGACTTTCTATAACAACATGAGTTGTGTTGGATATGGATCAACCCCTCATACATAAAACGTACAATCATATCATCAAGGATCATAAAGACAACTATCATCCTAAAACATAATCTAGTTGGCCGAAATTAGTGCCTTTAACCCACGAGTACAGTGAAGAAACTCACCTGAATCACAAATCTGACTAACACTTAGCTCAATACCACGCCGACCACATCTAACTACTCTTTTGCCAAATGATGGGTGCTAAACACCTCCTATCAATCCACACAAGGTAAACCTTAAGTCTACCTTCTAAAAATAGAAATTTAACCAAAATTCAACCCAAGCTAAAATTCAATGGTCAAAGTCAACGTCAACAGTCTAGAATGCGAACTATCTAGCCTCACGTCGTGACCAGACCTTGATCATGTCGTGAGAGTCCACTTGGTCTGATTCCAACTAGTCTCGACCCAACCTAGCTAGCTTAGTCAAGGAAAATCATTTGAGCTGACCTCACGACATGAGTAGCCTTTTGTCAAGTCGTGAGCCCTAAATAGCTCAACAGAATTGGGGTTATTCAATCCTCATGTAGTGAGACCCTATGTCCGACGTCGTGAGCACAGTCTAAAGCCAAAAATCCAATGATTTAGGTCCTTAATCCATTAATTCTTTTAGTCTAAATTTCCAGAAGGTCTTATAACTCCATAATACACTTAAAAGTTGATGTTTTATGGACATGTATATCTAGTACATGTCTAGATCTCGTTTGGGACCAAAAATGTAGAAAAGGTCATCCAACCTTCATGCAAAGATTCAAAACCCAATCATTCACTAGATCTGAACTACATGACACTCTAAGTACCCTTTCAACCCATAAAGTTGCTAACTTTATGGTTTCCATTCTTTCAAACTTTCTCAACAAGGAGAAAAGTGGAACAAAACTTAGATCTAGCCATATGAAACAATAAAGGTGGATGCTTTGACACTTACAAGGGTCCATAGACAATATAAGGTGATAATAATGTTGATTACTAGCAAGCTCCACCAAAAGATCACTTTCTTCTTCTTCTTCTTCAAGCCAAGAAAATCTCCAAAAAGCTCAAGAATCAACCAATGAATGAGGGTTAGGTTTTTCTGAGGTGAAAGGGTTTTAGAGGCTGAAAATGAACCCTAACAATGGATTAGAGAGGCTTAGATACGAAGGAAACCCTAAAAGATCATGGGCTTGGGCTGCAATAGTTCTCACGTTGCGAGCCTCTATGTCTCACATCGTGAGACCAGTCACGAACACAAATTGCATATAAACCCAAATCACGTCATGAACACTCAAAGGTCACGTCGTGAGACCCTATTTCTTCAAAAACAATTCGAACTTTTGACCCATTAAAAACCTAAATCGATCTATCCTGGAAAATGGGTGTTACAACTCTTCCCCACTTAAATTAGATTTCATCCTCGAAATCATTCCTTACTGCTTTCAGGCACTCCAGACAACTCCGACCAATCATTCAAAACCCAAATTCAGACTGAGAAGTCGACTCATACATATGACTGCCTTCCAATACTACAATCAAAACCTAATCTTAATGGAACTCATATATCCCGACGAATAAGGAATCCTTGGCTCACAATCTTTAAATAATGAAGAATAACCATCACTCTTCTGCCCATAATCAGGAAATCCAGACAGAACCATTCTTTCACAACCATAATAATTCCATTTTGCAATCCAAACCAAACAAAACTCTCTGACCCTGAATTATGTCATTGATACCGGTGAACAAAACTTGAGCATTGGCAATGCCTAAAACCTCACACTCGAAGCAAAGGCGACTCACAACACGTGTCTCAATCATTGGTGCCATACCAACGCAAAATCTTAATATGATAACTAAACAATTGCATTTTCGACCTACCCGAGGTCTCTTGGGTTCCAAACTGATCTACCAATTTTTATGAGGCGCCAAATTCCCAACCGGTTGCTGAGGCTGATAGCCTCACGCACGATCGTACCCCGAGACTCCGACCAATAGTCTATCTGGCAAAAAAGTATCATATCCTGTTTGCTAATATGGCTCCAACAACCCTCCTATTCCAACCAAGGACAACACACTCCAATCATCACACAAAGGTAATATAATCTAGTTAGCTCTAAGTGAATGTTACTCTCTCAGCTGTAGTCTTACATCACAACCGACCCCAAACGACTGACAACCTTCTTCAATCCCAAAAATGTTGTGGCCCTCCCATAGTCTCACAACTCGTCTTGAAACGGTCTAATTCTACCTGGTGAAGGCTACAAACCAAATCATAGATTCACTACACTCTCACAACTACGTGTCGACGTAATGAAAGCTATGGGCCACCCCGTAGTATTACGAAACCTCTATATTGCCTATCAGCCTAGTGAATGCTACGGCTAACCCGTAGTCTTACAACACTTCCACAACTCCCATGGGCCCAACCCATGGTCTTGCCCACTACCTACAAGAATACATAACCACAGATCATTACGAGCCAAAACCCCATCCTGCTAAACCCTAATCAGGTGTTTGGGTCATGCTTCGAACCCCCAAGCCTTTATCCGACAAGAACATGCATAGAGGTCCTAACACAACCCTCAATCCAAGGCTAACAATGAACCCACAATGCACCACTATTGATGCTTCACATCCTTGGACGAGCTATCATGAATCCCAAACAACGCCTCTCTGATTACAACTGCCCAACGAACATTATTCGTTGAATAAATTTTGGCCTATTCAACAATCAAAACTGGCTATCCCCTTTCCCTTAGCATGTCATTCCAAGTTTTCTCCCCCACTTGGAATCATCTAAACCATGCCAACCCTAAGATCGATGGATTTCCAACCCATCTCGCAACCTTACTACTCAAAGTTGTCGACAACCTGAGCTTACAAGAACTAGCATTCCATGACTAGCCAATCCTAGCGAACACACACCTTACAAAACTGGATGAATATACCTTGAAATCTCAACGAAGTCAATATTCCCAAGTACCTTCCACTGAATTAACTTCAAAGTCCTCGGCGATTTTATCGGGTGACGAAGAACAAAATATCAACTATCAAAACAGGTATCCAACCAATCAACGACCTAAATCAATAAACAACCCAACTGTAACACTATAAATTTTCAAATAAAATTTTCATTTTTAAAAATCACATAAACTCAATATCACATTTCCCAAAAACCACAAAATGTGTAAATAGTCAAAACACAAGTCAACAATGTTTGATAAAATCCCAAAATCCTCAAAATTATGATCTCTAACTGGTGTGTACAATCAAGCCGGTGCCTTCCCGCGATCTTGAAAAGTACCTGAAACACATATCACACAACACGGTAAACACGAAGCTTAGTGAGTTCCCCAAAATACCACACGCAAATAATTAGCCTCTCATGGCTATATCTCAATAGGGACCCTCCGTTCATGTGTCTCAGTGAAGACCGTCCAGTCTCACAGCTCGGGTCAGACCCTCCAGTCCGGTATCTTAGTGAAGACCCTCCGGTCTCACAAGAACAAGATAACTCATTAAGGCACATGAGTAATGTACAACATAAATCACAAAGACAAAATGCATGATATCACATAACTCAGTATAAGCACATAAGACCCTCCGGGCACACAACGATTGCCACTCAGGTAAGTATAGTGAGAAGACTCACCTCACGGAGTAAAGCAATATATCCCACACTCAAACTGCTGGTCTAGACTCCGCCTACACATATTACAATCATCTCTACTTAACAATTATATAAAACATTAAGCTAACTCCTCTACTAACTCTCCGAAAAGGGTGAAAGACCATTTTACCCCTCCATGCTCTCCAAAGTCCACAAATTGACCCAACCTAAAAATTCAACGGAAGTCAACATTCAAGTCAACAGTCCATGTTGACTCAACTCGTCGAGTGCAACTCATGAACTCATCGAGTCCTCAGTACTCAAAAATCACGAAAACCCGAGTCAACTCGCCGAGTTGCTAGCCAACTCGTCGAGTCCATGCAGAGTCCAGAAGACCAGGGAAAAACCCTAACCAATCGTCGAGTTGTCTCATCAACTCGCCGAGTTCACTCTAAAACCAGAAACGAGAAAACTCATCTCAACTCGTCGAGTTCCTCATCCCTTTCTGATTACACTCATTCCACTCGATTCCAATGCTTTAAACACCAGATCCAACCTCCTAGGATGGAGTTACCACGTAAAGTTACTAACTTTACGATCATGAAAGGCCTCCCAAGGCTAAAGCACCCAAAACTAAGCTCAAGAAGGGGTTTAGTGATGGGTTTTAGCCATAAGAACTTTCCTATGTGCGCATGCAAAACCCTAATGCTTGGATCTAGGCTTTCTAATAAACATGCTTTGAATCCAAGACTTCTAATTCCTAATTAGGTTAAACAAGAACATTAAAACAGATCTAGAATCATACCTTTGAGTTCCTTGTTGATCTTGAGGTCTTGGAGCTTCTAGAGTCACAAATGTCACTCCTCTAATGGCTTACAAACACCAAAGCAAGGAGGATGATTTGGGAGAGAGGAGAGGGGAGGAATTCGACCAGAGTTCTCTTGCTTTTTCAGAAGTGTCGAATTCCCTATGTCATGGGGTCTATTTATACTTGTAGATTCCTTAATGATTACAGATAAGTCCCTATCAGATAATCTTCTCTTAAGGCTATCCAAATCCATTCCTAGATAACTCTAATGGACGATTTTAGCTATCCTAATCCTCTTAGAATTCGTCCATAGTATATCCAAATGGATTTACAGTTTAAAGCTTAACTATCAAACAATTGACAGTTTATACCCCTTTATTTAATTAATCTCTTTAAGTCACCAAATTAATTCTAATTAATTCTATGACTTATATTAATTAAATAACATATATATTATTCATTATATTATTCCCATAATATATTAATAATATTTATTCTCTCTTAATAAATCATCCTATCAAGTTGCTATGGTGAAGGCAACCCAAAAGGACCATGCACAACCGAATATAGTTACAGCCTTAGACACTATTCCAACAGTCTCCCACTTGGATAAGTCTAGTAACTATACAAGTACAATTCGGTTTGCAATCGTAGCTCTCAAAGACGCTGTCAACTCTGATCTAATCAATCTTGTCCTTTAGATAAGGGAACGTACAGTCCTCTGTTAGATATCATGCTGACAATCCTATGGAATGGTTAGTCAAGCATTTAGGTTTCTCGATCTCTGATTTATTTGACATAGAACTTAATCGAACACATCAATTCAGTTCTGACCGGGCCCGGCACATAAGTCAAATCAAATCATCGAGCGGCCGAGATATCGCTTTTACCTTCTTAGATAAAAGTTACAGATAAACTTCGACTTATATGCATTTACTTATTCATTTACCAACTATACACAACAATACGTTTTATAACACCAAGTTACTGATGCGTTTTCGTATTATCAATGTACAATCAATTAACAAATAATAAACCATATATCTAGGTTTTAAGACTATATGATATTATCGTCTTGCGATCACCTTTTATATCTTATTCCATAAGGTGATTCCAACAAGCGCGGGTTTATTCCAATGCTCAAAACTAGTTCATAAGCACTCATGAACGTTGCAGCAATCCTCTGCTATGTCTAACACCATTTAGACATTCTACACACCAATTCACGACAATCTTCTTTCATATCTACTTCCAACATATGAACGATTGTGGACCATTTGAATAATTCGATTATTCCTAATAACCTCAATTATTCTGGAAGTCAAAACATGCAAAGTGAAACAATAGCTTAAACAATTAACATAAGATAGTAACATTACTCATAAATAAAACTCCTTTATTTAATCATCAAATGTTAATTACATTTATCTATTACACGTTTCTAATACTATCTAATCTATGCTAATATCATCCTTCAGCCCAATACTCCTAGCATGCTGCAAGTGCTTAACCCTACTCAGTCCCTTCGTAAGCGGATCTGCTGGGTTATCTTCTGATGATATCCTCTTAACCACGAGTTGTCCTTCTTCTACACGATGTCTAATGAAGTGATACTTTCTGTCGATATGTCTTGATCTACCATGATCCCTCGGTTCCTTGGTCAAGGCAACCGCACCTTCGTTATCACAGAAAATCTCCATTGGCTCCTTTATGGCAGGTACGACTCCAAGATCACCGATGAAGTTCTTTAGCCATATTGCCTCCTTCGACGCTTCGCTCGCTGCAATGTACTCTGATTCGCACGTTGAATCAGCTACGATTTCCTGTTTGGAACTTTTCCATGTCACTGCTCCTCCATTTAGGGTAAAGACCCAGCCCGACTGCGAACGGTAGTTGTCCCTGTCGGTTTGAAAACTGGCGTCACTATACCCTCGCACCTTCAAGTCATCACTCCCTCCGAGGACTAAGAACCATTCCTTTGTCCTCCGAAGGTACTTAAGGATATTCTTCACCGCAATCCAATGTGCTTTGCCAGGATTCCCTTGATATCTGCTAACCATGCTCAAGGCGAAGGCTACATCAGGGCGAGTACAAGTCATAGCGTACATGATTGAGCCAACTGCGGAAGCGTATGGTACTCGGCTCATTTCTGCTATCTCAGCTTCGGTACTCGGACTTTGAGTCTTACTCAATTTGGCATTACTTTGTATTGGTAGTTCTCCCTTCTTTGAGTTTTCCATACTAAAACGTTTTAGTACCTTCTCTAAGTAAGTATTCTGACTAAGTCCAATTAGTCTCTTACTTCTTTCTCTTATTATCCTTATTCCCAAAATGTAAGAAGCTTCTCCGAGGTCCTTCATAGCGAAGCACTTCCCGAGCCAGGACTTAACTTCCTGCAGAGTCGGGATGTCGTTTCCTATGAGTAATATGTCATCGACATATAGAACGAGGAAGCTTACTATACTCCCACTGGCTTTGACATATACACAAGATTCGTCTTCGCTTCGTACAAATCCAAACTCTTTGACTTTCTCATCGAAACAAAGATTCCATCTGCGAGATGCTTGCTTAAGTCCATAAATGGACTTCTCAAGCTTACACACTCTATTCGGATGCTTCGGATCCACAAACCCCTCTGGCTGAGCCATGTAAACATCCTCAGCCAACTTTCCGTTAAGGAAAGCGGTCTTGACATCC
This sequence comes from Lactuca sativa, assembly GCF_002870075.4. Lineage (NCBI taxonomy): Eukaryota > Viridiplantae > Streptophyta > Magnoliopsida > Asterales > Asteraceae > Lactuca > Lactuca sativa. Next base: position 185,285,807 of record NC_056624.2, read on the forward strand.
ATTTGCCAGATCTCATAATCATGAAATGCGGCAATTGCTAACATCACTCTAATAGATTTAATCTTCGCAACTGGTGAGAAGGTCTCATCATAGTCAACTCCGGGAGTTTGAGTAAAGCCCTTCGCGACCAATCGCGCTTTATATGTGTGTACGTTCCCATCCACGTCGGTCTTCTTCTTGAAGATCCATTTGCACCCAACGGTCTTACGTCCGGGCACGTAATCAACCAAATTCCAAACTTGGTTATCATACATGGATTGGATCTCGCTATCCATTGCCTCTTTCCACTTTACAGACTCCGGGCCTGCCATGGCTTCCTTGTAGCTATTAGGTTCATCAAGATTTACTAGTGTACCATCACTAATATACGTGTCCCCTTCGGTAGTAATATGAAAGCCATAGAACTGGGGATGAACTCTAACTCTATCGGAACGTCTAAGAGGTAAGGATTCGTCAATTGGTTCAACCGGAGTTTCCTCCTCGGGTTGAGTGCCAGCGGTAGAGGTTCCTTCATCCATCGACTCTTGAATCTCTTCAAGTTCGATTTGCCTCCCACTGTCTCCTTGGCTTATGAGTTCTCGCTCTCGGAAAACTCCTCTCCTCGCAACGAAGACAACATTGTCCTTCGGTCTATAGAAGAGATATCCAAAGGATGTCTGCGGGTAGCCGATGAAAATACATTGCTCACTTCTCGGTTCAAGCTTGTCGTGAGTATCTCGTCTTACGAAAGCCTCGCAACCCCAAACCTTGATATGTGCCAACGAGGGAGCTTTCCCTGTCCACATCTCGTGAGGTGTTTTGGCAATCTTCTTAGTAGGGACTCGGTTAAGGATATGGGCGGCAGTCTCTAAGGCATACCCCCAAAAAGAGATTGGTAGTGAAGCGCGACTCATCATAGAGCGAACCATATCCAATAAGGTTCGATTACGCCTTTCTGCCACACCATTTAACTGCGGTGTCCTAGGAGGCGTCAATTGCGAAACTATTCCACACTCTTTGAGATAATCGTGGAATTCAAGACTTAGGTACTCTCCTCCTCGATCGGATCGAAGCATCTTGATTTTCCTGCCCAATTGATTCTTCACTTCATTCTTGAACTCTTTGAACTTTTCAAGGGTGTCTGACTTTTGCTTTATTAAGTAGATATACCCATATCTACTATAGTCATCGGTAAAAGTCACATAGAAGCGGTTCCCATCCTTCGTGGTTGATCTAAACGGTCCACATACATCGGTATGTATTAGGTCCAATAGACCCTCGCCCCTTTCACAAGTACTTGTGAAGGGCGACTTAGTCATCTTTCCAAGCAAACAAGACTCGCATGTGTCATCTTCCCTAAGGTCGAATGACTCCAACACTCCATCCTTTTGGAGTTGGGCTATGCGTTTCTTGTTGACATGTCCAAGACGGCAATGCCACAAGGAAGCTTTATCCATACTAGTGGAAGAATCAATATTCAAAACATCATTTCCAAAGTTATCAACAATCATAACAGTTTCATATATTCCATTACATGGTATAGCTTCAAAGTAAAAGACACCATTTAGATAAGCCAAAATAGAACCATTCTCATTATTAAAAGAAAATCTAAATCCTTGTCTAAATAAACCATGAAATGAAATGATGTTTCTTGCCATTTCTGGCGAATAGCAACAATTGTTCAAATCTAAAACTAAACTATTCCTAAGCACTAAGGAATACACTCCAATCTTGGTTACAGGCGACGATCTTCTGTTCCCCATGATTAGATTTATCCTTCCTTGCTCCACATCCCTACTTCTTCTTAGTCCCTGCACATTAGAACAAATGTGATAACCACAACCGGTATCAAGAACCCAAGAAATAGCATGATTAGAATCGTTAGATTTGATTGTATATATACCTGCGAAAGATGGCTTGATCTTTCCTTCTTTGATTGCTTGCAGGTAATCCGGGCAGCTTCTCTTCCAATGTCCTATCTTGTGGTAGTGGTGACACTCTGCCTCCTTCGGGTTAGAGCAGGGCTTGGCGGGATCAACTTTGGTCCCACTAGAAGAGGCACCATCTCGGGCTTTCACCTTGCGATAGTTCTTCGATGAAGCTTTCCTCTTCTTTCCCTTCCCTTGTCCAATAGCCAAGACAGGAGCAGCGGGCGGATTGGGAGTAGGTGCAACAGACTTGTCTTTGAAGTTGCTCTCAGCAACCCTCAAGAGACCTTGGAGTTTGCTTAGGGTGACTTCTTCTTTGTTCATGTGGTAGGTCATCCTAAATTGATTGTACATCGGAGGCAAAGAGTGAAGCACCATGTCGATCGCCAAATCCTCACCGAAGTCAACATTTAACTTGCGAAGGCGGTCAACATACCTTTGCATCTTTTGCAAGTGCACGGTAAGAGATTCTCCATGACCCATCTTCGCGGAAATCATGTTAGTGAAAATCTCGTACCTCTCTTGTCTCGCGTTTTGGTGATACCTCTCCAATAAGTCTTGATGCATCTCGTACGGGTACATGTCCTCGTAGGACTTTTGGAATTCGGAGTTCATGGTGGCGATCATGATGCAATGTACCTTCGTTGCATCTCGCTCATGAGTTTCAAAGGCGGTGATTTCGGCGGGAGTAGCAATTTCGGTGTTGATTTTCTCGAGCTTCTCATCAAGGACATACTCTTTGTCCTCATAGCGAGCAATGGTGCGAATGTATCTTATCCATTCGCTAAAGTTCGTTCCATCGAAGGTGACCTTTTGGCAAAGGCTCATCAATGTGAAAGAACTAGCAGCAGCGTTGTTTGCGTTTGACATCTATAATTAGAAAAAGGACAAAGATAGATTAGAATAAGAATCCCTAATTATCACCCAATAAGAAAATTAGGGCTAGGATCCAACAATAACATTTACATACTAGAAAAGGGATGCCGTAATCTAACATGCAAATAAATTGAAGGTAAGTGAATGACGATTCACTAATTCTCCATCACGAAACTTAAACTATTAGTCCTAAGTGTTTTTGAGAATTCCTAGGTTCGGATGAGATTCATTGAAACTATTCAATGGCATGTTTAAATCTCGATATGCCCCTCTTGTTTGTGACTGGGATGCCGAGGATCACAAAGCGGGTGTGAATTACCATGCAAATTCACATGGCGCCTTCATTGTAACAATCACCTATTCAATGTGCCGGTAAACCACACACGCTCCATTGAACTATGATAAACAACGAATCACCCTTTGCCACCTTCGCTTAGAACCAATTAGTGTGCCGGTAAACCACACACGCTCCACCAACATCTTAGCAAGGTGCAAAGTGTAATTTCATGGGATTGCATCAATTCACTTTTCCTAAAGTAACTAGGATTGGGAAATTTTGAAATATGTGTAGTTACTTGTATTTCTTATTATACTTTTAATGAGAGGATGAGGTTGCCCTATCCTACCCGTTCGGCTAACGACCCTCCACCAATCAAGCAAGCGGTGGGTGTGAGTGTACACCCATTAAGCGCCATTTTATAGGCCGCAACCTTATACCCACCTTATAGATCGGCTTCGTGAATGAGGCCTACTAACGGTAAGACTAGCATTTAGTTATACATATATATATTATTCTAGTAATATCATATTAGTATAGGGTTGTATTTTAAAACTTTTAAAATCTAGGGTTTGAAATTTAAGTTGTCTAAATTAAAACTTTTAATCACAAAAGTAAATTTCAAAACATGAGGGTAGGTTTTAAACATTTAAAACATGGAGGATCAAATAACAAATAATTCCAATTAACAATTAATATCCTAATTATCTATATTTGATTTATTCAAGATTTCTTTTTAAGATAATTACCAAAATAATCAAAATAATTAATTAATTATCATATAAGGAAATTAAATATTTAATTAGTTGATAATTACCTTTAACTAGATCAAGATAATAGTTATATTTATCAGAAAAACGAATTAATGTTGATCTAATTAGTTTATGGTAAGTTAAGATAAGATAAACACAAAGAAATCCCGAAACTGGCCATTCCTGACGCCTGGACTCGCCGAGTGCACAACTGGACTCGCCGAGTCAGGCCTACTCGCCGAGTCCACTTTGAGACTCGCCGAGTCCATGACTCAGAAACCAAAAATTCGAATTTTGCAGGTTTGTTTCAGTTAATCAAGCAACAATTTACAGAAAACCAAGCTAGGCTCTGATACCACTGATGGGTTTTAGCCATAAGAACTTTCCTATGTGCGCATGCAAAACCCTAATGCTTGGATCTAGGCTTTCTAATAAACATGCTTTGAATCCAAGACTTCTAATTCCTAATTAGGTTAAACAAGAACATTAAAACAGATCTAGAATCATACCTTTGAGTTCCTTGTTGATCTTGAGGTCTTGGAGCTTCTAGAGTCACAAATGTCACTCCTCTAATGGCTTACAAACACCAAAGCAAGGAGGATGATTTGGGAGAGAGGAGAGGGGAGGAATTCGACCAGAGTTCTCTTGCTTTTTCAGAAGTGTCGAATTCCCTATGTCATGGGGTCTATTTATACTTGTAGATTCCTTAATGATTACAGATAAGTCCCTATCAGATAATCTTCTCTTAAGGCTATCCAAATCCATTCCTAGATAACTCTAATGGACGATTTTAGCTATCCTAATCCTCTTAGAATTCGTCCATAGTATATCCAAATGGATTTACAGTTTAAAGCTTAACTATCAAACAATTGACAGTTTATACCCCTTTATTTAATTAATCTCTTTAAGTCACCAAATTAATTCTAATTAATTCTATGACTTATATTAATTAAATAACATATATATTATTCATTATATTATTCCCATAATATATTAATAATATTTATTCTCTCTTAATAAATCATCCTATCAAGTTGCTATGGTGAAGGCAACCCAAAAGGACCATGCACAACCGAATATAGTTACAGCCTTAGACACTATTCCAACATTTAGGACATGAAGATGGGTCAAAGCTTCATAAAGCTTGAAGCTTTATGTACATGGGACCTAGAGAAGTCGAGATCTGAAACTCATACCCTCTGGGCAAGCTTAACTCGAGAATGGACCTCAATTTGCACCAAAAGCCCATAAACTCACATAAGAAGAGATCTAAGGAATTGAAAGCCAAGTTAGAGACTTTTTACCTCCCATCGGATGCCAACACGATGTAGATGCCGGATCTACAAGCTTTCCCTCGTTCCAAGCCTCTAGGTCCTCAAGCCTCTTCAAGGAATGCTTCAAAAACTCACTTTTGGTCACACACACACACACACACTTATCTTGCTAGGGTTACTCTTTAGACATGAAAGGTGGTAAGGGAGGTGGGGTAAAGGACTTATGGTCCTTTAAATAGGTTGCACATCCGAGAACTTAGGGTTTCATCACCCAAACTCAACTCGTTGAGTCCATCCCTCCAACTCGATGAGTAGGCTTCCTAACCCACGCGTCCAGATCAACTCCTACACGACGAGTTGGGGCCAACCAAATCGTCGAGTAGGCCCTTCAACTTGCACTAAATCCTCAATTTTACACATCTCGGAAATCGGGGCGTTACACCAACCACATACTTGCTCATCTCAAATCATTATCCTTATCACAAGTAACCGAACAACTCCATTATAATCACAATTTATCAAGAAAACTCCCTGAACTAAATGACTTTGTTCCGACACCCTAACTCGCAATTCAAATGTCTGCTACTCTATTCTTACCGAAAGATCGATGTGCTCAAAGTCTCAACAACTAATACAACTCGAACGCCTTCAAACAATCCATATAGCTGAACAAGTCTAAACGAAAATGTACCAGCCACACCCAGAAGTTGATAGATCACAACATCTCTTATTCTATTAGTGATAGCACTTGATCCGATGAGCTAACCAACCTTACAACTGACAAGTAGCCTGAGCAACATAAGCACATATGAAATCCATCTTCGTTGTCTTTGTCGGGACGACTGACTACAACCAAAATCCTTGCTTGGAAGTTCTCGATACAAGGACCACACACATGTCCCTGAAAATGTGAATCCAAACAAATACTCGCTCAACACTTGTGTTCTAACCAATCCTTTACCCATTAACCTGACGGGTTTTGGCAATAAGAACATCTTATGTGCTCATACAAACCCTAATGCTTGGATCTAGGTTTCTCTATTGTACATGCAATTCATCCAAGACTATTAACCCTAGTTCTATCATACAAGTAATCATATTAACATAAGAATGGGTTTAAGTTATTACGTTGATTGTTATGTAGCAATAACAATCCCAAATCCTCCTTGTATTGACTTTAGAAAGCTTAGAGTCACAAATGTCACTCCTCTAATGGTTCACACTACTAGAAAAATAGCCTTTTACGACGCTCATTGCGCGTCGTAAAAGGCTCAGACGACGCGTAAATGTTTGTCAAGGAAGGCCCTGTCATAAAGAGAGACGACGCACATTTACGACGCGCGTTTATGACACACAATGCGTATCAAGGAAGGCCCTGTCATAAAGGAAGATGACACGCATTCGCGTGTCGTAACGACGCGCATGTTAATGACACGCAATGCGTATCAAAATAGCCCCTGTCAAGAAAGGTCATGTCATAAATGAAGATGACACACATTTTTGCGTATCATAATTTTAAATGTTTAAAAAAAATATTTTTCAGATTTACTAATTTTCAAATTAAATTTGTATTTAATGTCTCATAATAGAAAATAAATATCATATACAAAAAGTACAATCCATTGCATAAAATTTAATATCATACAAATAAAATACCATAAACAACAAAGATGATTCATTTCACTAATATGTCTATTCCATTAGTGAGTAAATGTTATAAAAAAATGAACTCAAGAGAAGCAGAATTTATATACAATTGCATTATCTAGCTTACTATCTGCCAACAACTCTCCATGTGTTTGCTTTTTGCTTGAGTCTCGTTTCCTCCAAAACTTCTCGATACGTTGTGAGCATGCTATAAAAATTGATTAACATGCAGGTTGTGAGCATTAAAGAAGCTTTTGAGCAAAGTATGAGACAATACAATTGTGAGTTTGCTTTTGTCCTCAACCGTGCTTCCAATCTTCATCTTGTTGAGGTTTGTTTCAGGGAGGGGAAAATATATATTTTTATATTTACATAAAGGAAAAAAGTTTGAATTAGAAAATGACATGTTTACCCTTGTAATAAAAAGTTGTGTTTCAATTTGGGTCCTTATTTTTGAGGTTCTTGTAAAGGTTTTGGTCCTTGAGTATAGCTGATTTTTTTCCACTTTGGACCCAAAAATAGTCATTTTTGTTGGAGAAGAGGCCAAATATGCAAAAAGGAAACTATAAGGATGAAAAGAAAAAAGAAAGCTATATTCAGGGACTAACAATTGTAGTTGGTTCAACTGAAGACTTTGATCCTTCAAAAGGCAAGGCTTTAGTTGAACTTATACTCCTTGTTGTTTCACATTGTTGTGATTTTGGTCCCTCTTACTCGCACCGTTAGTAAAATGACTATTTTACCCCTAGCCCCTTTCTTATAAACCAACAAAAAGCAAACCATAACTTACTTGTGTAAAAATTCAAGACCCCCTACAGCTCTTGATTCAGTTCCCATCAACTCAATTAATCCTTCCCATTGCTGCATATATATACATAAGGTATTAATACAAATCATACATACATACATACATACATACATACATATATAGATACATATATACATATATATATATATATATACATATATATATATATATATATATATATATATATAAGGTGAAAGATTGGTGCTCTTTCTTGAAGAGATTTTTCACTTAAAAGAATATAACCACTTCAGACATTGCAGGTCTAGTTGATGGTAGTTGAGTGGACATGAATGCTATCTTGATCTCCATAGCATGTTCTACTGCATATTCACTAGGATCTAGTTTCTCATCCATTAAATTCAGATGCGTTCCACTCTTATGTAGATCCCATGCCTATCATACACATAACAACAGAAAGGCTAGTAAGAACTTCTCACCTAAGCTTAAGGCCTCACTGAATACAAAATAAATCATTGAGTGTTTGAGATACCTTCATCATTAAAACCATAAATGAAAAGAACGGGTTGAATAAACCAACCCTTAATTATGAGATACTTACATGATCAAGGAGATTTTGAGTGACTAATTGGTAGTCAACATCCTTGTATCTCTTTCCACTAATGATTTCTAGGACCACCACACCAAAGCTGTATGTATCAACTTTCTCAAATAATTGCCCATAAATTGCATATTCAGGTGCTACATAACCACTATTCCTACAAAGATTTAACATTGGTTATTGAAAATTTACTTTAATCAAATTGAGTTAGTAGTTAAGTTATATGTACTTTTTGTAACGTCCCAAAATTTAAGACTAAAAATTTCTTTTAATAAAGTATCACTTAAAGTAAAATCATCATTTCAAAACATAAACAGAGTATTAGTTTTCAAAACACATGTTCATTATCAGAGTAAAACATTCCCAGGCTGACTAATCTATGGTGTGTGCCATGCGATCATCCCGAGCTCCATCATCCGCTACCAAAAGTACCTGAAACCAAAACTGAAAGCCGTAAGCATGAAGCTTAGTGAGTTCCCCAAATACCTCATACCATACAAACCATTCATAGCCAAGAGCTATACATAACCGACTTATCCATAATCAAATAAGGTGCTATGTGCCAAACATAGTCTTGCCATTATGCCACGGGCCGCGCGTGGTCTTTCTGGTTAAGCCTGGGCCGCTCCCTGGGTCTTACAGACAAGTGCCAAGGGCCACCCCCTGGTCTTACAGACATGTGCCAAGGGCCACCCCCTGGTCTTTTATGCAATTATCACAAAGACAACCGTACATACTACTCTACTTAGCTAAGCAGCATACAGTGTGCCAGAAGCCACCTCCTGGTCTTTCATATATAATAGCAAACAATGCGCCAGGAGCCACCTCCTGGTCTTTCATACATATTTCCTAGGGTTAACCCCCGGGTCTCCCTGTCATCCATAGTAACATACTGTGTGCCAGGAGCCACCCCTGGTCTTTCATGCATATTGCCTAGGGCTAACCCCCGGGTCTTCCTATCATACATAATAACATACTGTCTGCCAGGAGCCACCCCCTGGTCTTCCATGCATATTCTAAATGGGCCGGCATTGGTGCCTTAGACCCATACAAACAGTGAGGAGACTCACCTCGCACTGCTGAACTCTGCTGATAATCCTCCGGCTGCTGACCGACAACTCTATGAACTCCCGCTCCACTAGCTCTCCGAGCTACCAATATCAATGCAACACTTAGTATAACTATCTCCTAAAAGTCAACTCTGGTCGAAGTCAAAGTCCTGGTCAAAGTCAACCTTCCAGGTCAACCCTACTCGTCGAGTCACCCTACTGACTCGTCGAGTTCATAAGTCCAGAGTCCTTCCACTCGCGACTCTACTCGCCGAGTCAGTCCATGACTCGCCGAGTTTACCGATTTCCGAGTCCTGACCTGTCCAAATCACCGAGTCTCTAATCGACTCACTGATTCGAGTCTAAACGCGAGGGGTTTGGGGTTTCACGACTTCACTCACCGAGTCCAAGAACAGACTCGTCGAGTCCAAGACAATCTTCATCCAACTCGCCGAGTTGTTCTTCCAACTCGCCGAGTTCATGCCCAACTTCATCCGACTCGACGAGCTGTTCATCCCACTCGTCGAGTTCCTCCTCATCTTCAAGCTACTCGCCGAGTCCACTCAAAGGACTCGCCGAGTCCATCCGGTCCTTCATACATGCAGAGGACTTTTGAGTCATGCAGGGACTCAAATCTGTAGGTCTACCCTTCCCAAGCCTATTCCTCACGTAAAGTTGCAAACTTTACGTGTAGAGAAGGAGATCTAAGCAAAATTCACCATAAACTAGGGTTTAAGGCCAAAGGGCTTCAACATTGACTCAAGGGCTGATACTTTATGCTTCTCTAGACCATAACACACTTGGATCTGAAGTAGCAACTCCAGATCCGACTTCTAACTCAAATGGGTGTCAAACCATGGCTTAAAAGCCCCAAATCTCACAACCATGGAAGACCTAAAGGAGAGAGGGACGACTTATTACCTTCAATATCTCAGAAAGGCTCCACAAACTCCAGATCTATAGTCCCTTCTTGCTCCTCCAAGTTCCTTCTTCCTTCTCCAAGCTTTAATGCACCTTCCAAGGCAACAAATGGCTCAATCAAAGGTTATGATGGCTAGGGTTTGGTATCCAGGGTTGAAGAGGCGGTAAGGGAACCCTAGGAAGAAGATTAAGACGTTTATATAGGCTCCAAGTCCCGAATTTAGGGTTTTCCACGCACAGACCAGACTCGCCGAGTCACCTTGGCCTACTCGCCGAGTCGGTCACTTACTCCTCGACCCGGATCCCGCTTGGACTCGCCGAGTCGACCCCTAAACATAGGATTTTCTTTCCTTTCTTGGCCTTCAAAACTTTGGGTGTTACAACTCTCCCCCACTTAAATTAAACTTCGTCCTCGAAGTTTTCCATGGCCCACCGCCTGCAATCCGCCTTCAATACCCACCAATTATCCCAACACCAGCTGCCCACCTTCGCTGGTCTTCCACCCGGTCATTCTGACTAACGCAAAACCCTGCGGATAATCATTTCGGGTCAAATCTGACCCTGATCATTTGGGAAACACAACTTACTCAGCCGACAACCTTCTGGTACTCTCCGAGTACTGCAACTGAACCCATAGGGGATTCACCCCTTCTTTCCTCACGCGATTCCCTTGCTCTCCCAAGGCGATGCCCCAAAACAACTATCTCCCCTGCCACTGTGAGGATCCTATCTTCACCAAATCTATTACTCCCGCTACTTCCAGTACGGGTCATTATCGCCAGTATCCACTGGGCATTCTTTCTACTATAATTGGTGTCGAGCACCCCACGACGAGCTATCTGAATTTCACCATAGACTGCTTACCAGCACTGCTACTGGCTGGAAATTTCTGCTATTCCTTATCTGGGTGAACTGAGACCACCCTGGTCCCTACCAGTCTACCAATATCTGGATTACCGGCTCCCACCGGTCGCTAGCCCCAACTCAACTCCTAGTCGCTCCGAGCGACTTTCGAAGAAACTTCACCAATAACCGCTCAATCCACTCTGCCACTAAATCATACACCTGATACATTCTCCCTAACGAATAGGGACCGATGAATGCTACGGGCCATCCCGTAGTCTTACAACACTTCTACGTTGCCAGCCAACCAAAGCTACGGGCCGCCCCGTAATCTTGCTAAGCCAGTGCTACGGGCCACACCGTAGCCTAACCATACTCTCATACGATTGTTGCGGGCCACACCGTAGTCTTGCTAATCTAATGCTACGGGCCACACCGCAGTCTCACTAATCTAATGCTACGGGTCACACCGCAGTCTTACTAATCTAATGCTACGGGCCACACTGCAGTCTAACCATACTCTCATACGATTGCTGCGGGCCGCACCGCAGTCTTGCTAAACTGTTCATAGTCATCACTCAAAGCTTTCATTTCTGAAGCAAACCACTCAGAACCTGCAGATGAAGTTAAAAGTTTATAAGACAAAACAAACAGTCTTCCACAAAAATTTGAAAAAATAATTAAAGATTTTGTAGAATTAAATAAAAACCACAAAAAATTATGTTTGAATTTCAAAAACATCCGGATCAAAAGAACAACACAATTAATTTTAGAATTAGCTTGGGTCCAAATTCGAACATAATAAGTCCTCCATATCTGAAAATAGTAATAATAATATGAGATTTGTAATTGTGTATCTTAAAAAGGAAACCCTATAATCTGAAAAAACAATCACCTTTAATTACTCTTGTACCCATGGCATACAAGTCTGAGAAAGAACCTAGCCTATCAGAATCAGGTACTTGAACAAATCCAGCCTGACTAAAAGCAAAAAAAAAAAAATAGAACTAGATGAAATAAAAAGTTGAGTGGGAAAAGGGGAACGAGGAGTAATAGAAGTGGGTTTCATTTTTGATTTGCGGGTGTGTTGTGATGACTAATTTAGGGTGGTAAGTATGGTGTTTTTATTTCATACAACAAAATATGAGCATAAATAAGAGCCATAAATGGAAACAAACCAGGAAAGACAAAAATCCAATCAAGGAGCATGCTTTTGTAGACCTATCAGCAAAAGAACAAGACAAAAAATTCTTCATCATGATAGAAATACAAAATACTAATAATGTTAAAAAGGACAAATGATCATAAGATGTGAAGGAAGATCAGGAAAACAGTCATCGAGATGATGCTTGGACCATGGTATTTGGCACCCAACAAACCTACATAGTCAAAAACACATTAAGGAAGAATTCAAGGCATGATACTATTCAAACTTAAATTATCATATGTAACTGATATGATGCTAAATATCAGCCTAATTGTTTCAACACAAAGACCACATATACTAATCATAGATATCGAAACTACAAAGTGGAAATATAGGTGCGCTTTTAGAACTGAATTTTTTTTGGAGGGCGCATGGCAACTGGCGCTATATACTTTAAAACTAAAATCAATCCCATGAACCTAAATCAATGGATCAACGTTTATGGTGTCATTGAGTCGTGTTGTGCGTTTAATCAAACGCATACATCCTTGTCTAGTTAAAAGATTTGATTACCTAATTGGTATGGGGTCGTCAATACGATGATAGGTAAACTATTTTTTTGGGAAGAAAGAGAGATGATCATACAAAGGATTAAGATTTAAAGGAGACAATATAATACTAATGGAGCTGCAAGGATATGGTTCTTTCTGCAAAGATGGATCAAAATAATAGAGCTCCTTTCATCTTTTACCACAACAAGGATTCACAGAAAAGTGAAGGGTGGGAACACATCAGGAATGGCTGGAATCGGAACTGCTCTTATGTTTTCTTGGACCAATCAGAAAGATAGTAAGATAAAAAATGCTTATCATGATGAAAAGACAACAAACTGGTAATGTCTAAAATGAGAATCTGATCATAATATATAATCAAAGAAAAAGTAAAAGAGTCACCAAGATGTGCATGTATTATATATATATATATATATATATATATATATATATATATATATATATATATATATATATATATATATATATATATATATATATATATATATATATATATATTATATATAGTATTTGGCACCTAGTAAAGACATAGACGAAACTACAACCCACTTCTGGAACATGAAATCAAAGTTGGTCATCATATAAATTAACAAAGAAAAAGAAAAAAGAATTTAAAGACATGAAAAGATACTAATACTCTGCAAGTGTCAACCATGTGTTGTTCTTTCAGAAAAAAGTGCCATGAAGAAATCTGTACAATTATCAAGTCATCCAAACTAGATTATTGAAGAAATTAAAAAAAGAAAACTAAAAATCCTATGGGCCCAATAAATCTCCTTCTATCAAAAGGTCTCATGTGAAAGAGAAATTGGTACGAGGCTTCTACTTACCTTTTACCACACAATAAAAAAAGCTTACTAAAATAATTCATGGAAAATCCAGAAACAACAACAAACTAGGAAGGACAAATATCAATCCATGCAAGAGCGTTCTTAGAGTTTAGAGCACAAACCTTCAATCAAATCAAGCCTCGGGAGCAAAAGAAGAAAGAAGAACAAAAAATCAAGTTGAGGTTGTGTGGCTCTGAACTTATGTGCTCCTTCAACCACCATTCGTCAAACCACCTCCTGTAATAAAAAAAAAATACGACATGTTTAATTTGAGTAACAGTAGACATGGTCTACTAACAAAACTTGCAAAAAAAAAATCAAACCTAGTATCGATTGCAGATCAGTAGAAAAGAAGAGTTGAGGTGTCAAATTGTTACAGGAGAAGAAGACGTCGACTTAGTCAAACCATTTATAGTGTTTCCTATTCACGCCCTAACCTAATTCACCCTAAATTTCAATGAAATTGATCAAATTCTAGCATACCTATTAACCCAATCGGGCACATGAACTGGTGGATAAAGGAGAAACCGAAGATTGAGAATTCTAAATCTCAATCTAAGATCAAAATCATATGGAAAAAATCTGAAATCATAAAATCATATGGGAAGAAATATGTGAAAAAGAATTCTAAAGAAAGAGAAACCGAATATAAACATTACCAGAATCAAAAGAGAAACCAGAGGAAGCGACAAATTCTCTCAATCCCTCCTCCGATTTCTTAAACCCGTGCTTCATTGTATCGCCACTGGAGATAGAGACATAGAGGTAAAAGAGGCGTTGCTTTCTACCTACCAATTTATTCCAACTCATAAGTAGCCTGCGCCGACCATGAATGCGATGTTGCAGTTGTCTGTTAGAGATAGACAGAAAGGAGGGACATGGATGTCGGAAAAGGGTGGCCTAATGGTTCTAGGGTTTTTATACCAATGGCGGTGTTAGTAACCAACGATGCTGGTGCGAAATAGGGGTGGTGATCTTGTGGTATGTTTTGTCGGTGGTATATTGGGGCTTTAATGGAGACGTTGGTGAACCAGAGAGAAGACGAAGGGTGGTGGGTGGTTGTCGAGCTGTAGAGAGAGAGGGAGAGAGAGAGAGAGAGAGAGAATAAATCAGGAGAAGTTAAGCTTAAAATAAATAAAACCCTAGCACGTCCTAGATAGAAGGAAGATGGTGATGGCTTAGGGTTGCACAGTGAATAGAGAGAGAGAATGAAAGGAGATCAAGAGGACAGAGCGGAGAAGCGGGCACTTGAAACTTTTAGAAATGTAGATATTTCCTTTTCCCCCCTTAAAAACACGCGTCTAATATAAAAATTATAAAGCGACATTTCTAGATGATACACATTTAACATAAGCACCCTCCGTGTTTGTAGTTTTTTTTGTTGGACATTAATTTTAGGGCACACCAAAATGCATGTCTTCTATCCTTCAAATTTTGCAAATCTAACATTATATTTTAGGGCACGTACAAATGCGCGTCCTCTATCAACGCGTGTCATTGTTTGCGCGTCATTAAAGGGCTGTTTTCTAGTAGTGTCACAAACACCAAGAGCAAGAGGATGAAGAAAAGAAGAGAAGGAGGCTGCCCAAAACGTGTGGAAACCCTAGAGAACAAGTTCACCACGTTTTTGGGGCATAAGGGTTCCTTAAATAGTGAGGCTATTAGGGTTATCAAACAAGGAAACCCTAATTTGGATGCTTAGGCCCTAAGCAACCCATGGACTCCTTCCTTAAAGGCCTTTAAACGATTTCTAATGGGCTTCCCCATAGAATTCGTCCACCCCTTTAATATGGAGTCCATTAGCTCAATATTCAATTATCATATAATTGACAGTTCTAGTCCCTTAAGTTTAATTAATGTCTTTTAGCCACAAACTTAATTCTTATTAATTCTTGACTAATATTAATTAAACAATATGATTTCTCCTTTAATATATTATTCTCATAATATATTAATAAATCATAATCCTTTCTCTCCATTATTCATCCTATCAAGTTGCTTTGGTGAAGACAACCCAAAAGGACCATGCACCATCAGGTCAAGTACATACCAAAATAGTTATGGACTTAGATACTAATCCAACAATCTCCCACTTGGATAAGTCTAATAACTTACCTGCGTATGACTTCAGATCCTAATCTGCAATCGTAGCTTTCCAAAGCCGTTGTCAACTCTGATCTTATCAGATACGCGTGTCCTTAAGATAAGGGATCATATATTCCTCCATTCTATATATCGTATAGACTGAGACGTGGATCTAAATCATTCTCTCTGTCTATGTGCTATTTCCCGAATTCATATTTATGACGACTGACAACAAACTACAATTGAACACATCAATTTAGTCCCGGCTTGGCCAAGCACTTAGGTGCCATCACTAAACTTTGACTCAATGCTCGCCTGCACTCACTCACCAAATCACACACAACAATATGTTTTATAACACCATGTTACTGGTGCATTTACATATTATCAATGTGCAACCGACTCGCAAGATACAACTCACACATCTCGGTTTCAAGAATATAAGATATTATCGTCTCACCAATCACTTGTGATAAAAATCCATGAGGTGATCCAGTTGAGCATGGGTTTAATACAATGATCAATTCATATTCATAAGCACTCATAAATGTTGCAGCAAACATTTGCTTATGTCTAATACACTTAAGACAATCCACACACCAATTCACGACAATCTTCATTCATATCTACTTCCAACATATGAACGACTGTGGCCCGTTTGAATAATTTGACTGTTCTCAACTAATTAAATTATTCAGGAAGTCAAAACATGCAAAGTGAAACACAAGAATAATACTAATCCCATATGGCCTCAAACCTTTGAGTATAAATAAAACACCTTTTATTTATCACCATATCGATTACTCATTATTTGTCGTTTCGGGTAATCAACTTCTTACTTGAATTACAACACTTGTCCCATGCTTTTAGCATGCACACAATGTTTACCTACGGTTCTTACTTTTTCAAATAGATCAAATGAACACATTCCCAATCATACTCATTTCACAACTCCTAATCCATTTTCATAAGTGAAATAATATCAAATTCTTGCCACTTATGGAATATGTTAGATTCTAACATTTTATGCAATGATCCTTTTGTAATATCACTGCACTAAAGTCACAATGACTATTGCCAATGAAATTACAAAGTCCTCTATCGGAGATTGTTACAAGACAATTCCATAGATGTGATGTCTCTCACTCAAAGTACATTCCTTTGAACATCATTTTGCATAAAATTTCTAATCTAGACATTGATTCTCAATATCCAATTCCCAATATGGAAACCTTTCCATACTTACCATGTGACAACTCATTCTTAATAGAATCTTATCTATTCATAATAATGTCGATATGGTCCATCCAATATCATGCTTCCAACTACTCACAAGCGACCAATTCTCGGCGAACTTTGGATTGTCCTTTAATAGTTGTTTAATTATCTTAGTCAAAACCGATTCTTGTCCTTTTTCCCTCGAAATGCGCTAGACATTTGGAAAATTTTAGAATGGTCAAATATCATAGCATTTGCCATCGATCCTATACCCGAAGCGTATGCGACACGATGCATAATGTCTTACATAAAGATTCGATACTTTATCAAACTTCTGCCATAATATTTTATGTGCTACGTTCTCTCAATTCGAAATATGAAGAGGAATGTCGTAATCATAATCGAATTTTAAAAACACACTATGTTTCATTGACTAAATTTATTAACGTTCCATAACCTAAGCCTTTAGATTTGAAATGAAGCATAATATTATCTCCCTTAATTATAGCAAAACAACTTTACAACCATTGCGACTTTGCAAAGTATAACTCTTGTTTTCTATAATTAATATTGCTAACTTGCAATACTTGCCTTAATAATCATGCAATCATAACATTTATGCTCCCACTATCACGATGATTATTATAAACATAACACTTATGCTTCCACTATCTTTGACATGTATTTAGAAACAACTTAACTTACAGAAAAACAATGTCTATTGAATTTCTTTAAGTTCATATTTCTAATACCCAATGCTTTGATAATCTTTTATCAAGGCTTCTTAAACTTATACACCTTTTCCTTAGATAGCTCATATGTGTGTCTTAAACAATTCAGACTAATTGCCAAATCTCACAATTCGAATCATGGAAAGGGATACCGTAACCATAATCGCATTCGAGAATACAATTTCACAATCACTATCTTCTTAAAATCTTCCTTAGTGAAAGCATTTCCTCACAGTCATTTTCATGAAGGAGGGAATCTTATGAAACTTAGATTTTAATGGTGTATTTGTTCCTATCCATGTGAATTTGTTAAAACCAAAGTTTATGACAAATTCAAACTCATATGGACCGAACCTTCTTAATCTTGATTTCTTGCCTTATGGTAACACTGCTGCCCACCATGTCTTCCAAGTAGTTAAACAGCTCACCCTTTCATATCAATGTACTTTCAATTGATCAAGGTCCTTGCCTTTTATGCATTCAAATGAGAACTCATAGGGCTCACATACATAATTAACTCAATCGGAACGACACAGAAACAAGGTAATGTCGACACGATAGGTTGTAAACCTCTACTTGTGTGCTAGTGATGATCGATAAGGTTTATTCTTGATTTGTTCTTGAAACCTTTCAAGACCATTAAGACTCCCACTGACTCCTTGACATATAATATTCTCTTGTCAATAAACATTTCTTGACAAACAAATATTCAAGAGTTAGTGTAGCTTCATTTCATAAAATTGGTCCTAGTTGGTCTTTGTCTTATCCAAGACATCACAACTTTCCAATTTCAAATGTGCGAGAATAAGAAAACCTTTTTCCAAATTCTACATTTGATGAATGTTATAAACCTTCCTAAGACTTATCACTTAATGTCACAATCTTAACTCTAAGACTTGTTTTGGAATGAAGTATGATTGACTTCTTGATTTAACCATTTCTTCAATTCTTGATTCCTCTTCTTATACATACACTTGTACTAAGGATCAATTGAGATATGGTTCTTAATCATTAAGTCATATCATAAAGCATAAAAAGGTACTCTCCCTTCTTCTTAGAATAGAGAAACTTTTATCTTTCTGCCTACTTGATTCTTCTTATTCGTTCTGCTATTGATTTAAACCTTTTTCAATCAATTCAGAATTACACTTGATCTTATAAGCAAAATCATATTTACTAAACCTTTAGTAAATCATGACGAATACCTTTGTTACTCTTGTGGTGGACTTGATCAACACACAACTTTGTGTACTCGATCTCCTAGTCCTTCACTTGACACTTTGTCAACGAATTAGTCTAATTTCCAAATATGAAATTTCTCATTCATCGTGCAACCAAGTTGCATGATTCCAAGTTTCTGTCCAATTGAAACTTGGGCGATGAGAAACTCTCCCTATTTGGTAAATTCTTGACATTTCCACTATTAACATAAATAAGAATCTTATCCATTCGTTGTGGAAATATGCAAACATCAATTTTCATAATGATTTCATTGCA
Organism: Lactuca sativa; assembly: GCF_002870075.4. Lineage (NCBI taxonomy): Eukaryota > Viridiplantae > Streptophyta > Magnoliopsida > Asterales > Asteraceae > Lactuca > Lactuca sativa. Next base: position 185,304,800 of record NC_056624.2, read on the forward strand.
AGGAAATAAATAAATAAGTCATATCTAAAATATATTTTATTCATAAAAACAACGGAAAACATTTGTCCTTACAATGCAAAATCAACTGAAAACTATGTAGTCAAAAGAAAAAATTCCTAACAACTCTATCATAACTTTCTAAGCTCAAAATCTAATCTTCAAATCCATGCGATTGAGATCCATTTCTTCGTGATTAGATTCATCTTGCTTTTCCATCAAGCTTCCTCTCTTTTCACTGATTCTGCAAAACATTCAAATGCAATCTTATCACATCATGTATTAAGAATCAACGAATAGGAACTTAATGGAGTTAGATAGTGGATTTTACCTGAAGCACAACCATACTTTTTGACTCTCCCATCTTCTGGACTCTTCATGCTCTTAGGGCATACTTGTATCCAACGCGCTTTCTCTTGGCAGCAACCGCAGGTCGGTTCTCCTAGAACGTCCTCGGAAGTATGGTTGATTGACTTTTCTAACAAATATGCTCCATTGTTTTGCCAAATCATTTCTGATTCAGCAGCAATGAGCATGTAATTTAGGTCAACGAGGTTTGCATCATGATCCATCATAAAATACTTTATTTTGAACTAATTATACGATTCAGGGAGTGACTGTAGAACCCAGCCTATAGCCAACTCATCAGGGAATGACGCACCCAACATAATTAACCTATTGATGTGTGATTTCATTCCTAGAACGTGGGCACACACGGGTTTACCATCTTCATGTTTCATTTCCAATAGGGCTTTAGTGACATTGAACCTTTCAATTCTTCGATCTTGTGGGTTAGGGAGAATAATTGGAGGAGGAGGAGGAAGTGAAGCATGATCTCTTGTTCCTGATCGAATCGTGGAATATCATCTTTGTGTGGAATGCTTGTTCCACGGGATTTAGGAAGACCATAGTTGTCGAACTTTGACATCTACAAAACGGGAGAAAAATAAATTCAAGTTAGTTGATTGATTGAGTCCTTAATAAATCACCCAAATGAGATATTAAGGCTAGGACCCAACACAATACGCTACAACCTAGAAAAGGGATGCTGTAATCTAGTTGCAGAATATTTGAAGGTAAGTGAATGACGATTCACTAATTTCCACCATGAAAAACGAAAAAGAAATTTAAGTTTTAAATCTATGAAAACTCCTAGATCCATTGAGATTCATTGAACATTTCAACGGCATGTTTAAATCTCGATATGCCCCTCTAGTTTGTGACTGGGATGCCGAGGATCACAAAGCGGGTGTGAATAACCATGCAAACTTACATGGTGCCCCCACATGTTACAGTCACATATTCGATGTGCCGGTAAACCACACACGCTCCACCGAACTATGACAAACATTGAGTCACCCTTTGCTACCTTTGCTTAGAACCATTTAGTGTGCCGGTAAACCACACACGCTCCACTAACGTCTTCGCAAGGGCACAAAGTGTAATTTCATGGAATTGCATCAATTCACTTTTGCCTAAAGTAACTAAGATTGGGAATTTGTAAAACATTTAGTTACTTTTGTACTTCATTATACTTATAATGGAAAGTTCTGTCCTATCCTACCCGTTCGGCTAACGACGCTCAACTAGTCAAGAGTGCGGTGGGTAAGAGTGGATACCCATTCAATCGCCATTTTATAGGCAATTTCCTTAAACACCCCTTATAGACTAGCTTCGTGAATGAGGCCTACTAACGGTAAGACTGACTTTTACTCATACATATATATATAATGTTAGACTTTTAATGTTATATATAGTATAGGGTGTATTTTACACTTTTAAAAATACTAGGTGGTCAAATTTAACAATTATACTTTTAATTCAATTAAATTGTAAACCAAAGCTTTATGGATTTATTAAACCTCTTTTAATTATACACCTTAATTAATTAATAAAACTATAAGGGTGTGATTTGAACTTTTCAAAACAATACTAGGGTTTTAGAATTTAACATTCCTAAATTAAACTTTTAATCAACTTTTAAATTCCAAAACTTGAGGGCAAGTTTTGAAACATTTCAAAACATTAGGGTTTAGAATTTAAATATACATCAAAATTAAACTTTTAATTAAAATTTAAATTCCAAAACTTGAGGGCAAGTTTTGAAACCTTTTCAAAACATTAGGGTTTCAACTATTTAAATTTCAAAACAAAACTTTTAAGTTCAAATTTAAACTATAAAACCTAAAGGGGGAAAATTGAAACTTTTCATACAAGATAATTCAAATCTAAATTACAAATAATCAAATTTTATCTAATAAAACAAAAGATTATCTAAATTTTGACAATTATCTTCTATTTAGGTAAGGATAATCACCAAATATTGATAAAATTCAGATTTTATAACAAAAACATGTTTATGGTAATTATCCCAAGCTAAAACAGGAAGAAAATCGTGAAAATTAGCTGTCAGACATTTCGAATCGTCGAGTTTGGACTTGGACTCGTCGAGTACACCTGACTCGACGAGTGCACCAAGTGACTCGGCGAGTCAAACAATCAGGACACAAAAATTTCGATTTTCAGTGCTGATTTCGATCAAATATGCAGCAATACAATAGAAACCAATCTAGGCTCTGATACCACTGATGGGTTTTGGCAATAAGAACATCCTATGTGCTCATACAAACCCTAATGCTTGGATCTAGGTTTCTCTATTGTACATGCAATTCATCCAAGACTATAAACCCTAGTTCTAGCATACAAGTAATCATATTAACATAAGAATGGGTTTAAGTTATTACCTTGATTGTTATGTAGCAATAACAATCCTAAATCCTCCTTGTATTGACTTTAGAAAGCTTAGAGTCACAAATGTCACTCCTCTAATGATTCACAAACACCAAGAGCAAGAGGATGAAGAAAAGATGAGAAGGAGGTTGCCCAAAACGTGTGGAAACCCTAGAGAACAAGTTCACCACGTTTTTGGGGCATAAGGGTTCCTTAAATAGTGAGGCTATTTGGGTTATCAAACAAGGAAACCCTAATTTGGATGCTTAGGCCCTAAGCAACCCATGGACTCCTTCCTTAAAGGCCTTTGGACGATTTCTAATAGGTTTCCCCATAGAATTCGTCCACCCCTTTAATATGGAGTCCATTAGCTCAATATTCAACTATCATACAATTGATAGTTCTAGTCCCTTAAGTTTAATTAATGTCTTTTAGCCACAAACTTAATTCTTATTAATTATTGACTAATATTAATTAAACAATATGATTTCTCCTTTAATATATTATTCTCATAATATATTAATAAATCATAATCCTTTCTCTCCATTATTCATCCTATCAAGTTGTTTGGTGAAGGCAACCCAAAAGGACCATGCACCATCGGGTCAAGTACATACCAAAATAGTTATGGACTTAGACACTAATCCAACATAACCTTGAAAGATTCTGACCATCTCGAATTCCAACTCTGATGAACTTACACTACAACCTTCTCCCACCCATTCCGCTAGCCCCATTGGAATCAATCTGGTTGTTGATCCTCCAAGAAGAACACTCAGATTGCATCCACCTATGCTCACACCACTGCTGCCCCTGTTACCTCTTGAATTGACGCCTACAATCGGCTCCACTGACTACTCCTCCAACAAGACTCTCAGTATGCAAAATTCCATAGGAAGATTCTTTGATAATAATAACTAGGCAATCATAAAGGACTACAATTCCTAGATGTGATATCTAAAACTTTCTAATATTACAGCTTCCAATCCGATGAAAGCGATCTATACACCATCTATTTTATGAGGCACTCTGAGGGTTGAATCTTGGACTCTGAGGGTTGAATCTTGGATCCATTGAAACCTACTGGCAATCCAAATAAAGCTCTAACCTAATAACTAAGAACATGATCAATTTAGATAAAATAAAGGTCAAAATACATACCAACAATTTCCTACGGATCAACCTTTACCACCTGCCAAACAATAGGTTCTGGGGTCAATACTCCCTCCACGACCCATGCGGGACAATCGAGTTTGAGATGAACCGGCTGGTGATAGTGAAAACACATTCGCTCCTTTTTGTAATCGCGCACAACATGCCCTTTCTCTCCATATTTGCAGCATTTGAACTTGTGGCAAGCAAACCCATGGGTTCCTCCATACTTGTTGAAAATGTTGAAGTCCCCCCGACTTCCAATCCCCAGGCGAGCCACATCGAACTCCCCACTCATCACCGGAAGTGTTGAATCAGGTTCTCGCTTCCTCTTCCTTGCCACGTTCCCACTTCTGGATCTTCCTCCACAGTCGCCTTAGTACTTTTGATCACAGTCCGAGTGACTACAGTCCACTTCTAATCTTGACAACCAACGTGTCAGAGATCCAACCAATGATAACATGCAACTCCTCCAGTAAAATCTATGAAACCTCAGCGACAATCCAGTCGCAAAATCGATCTCCCTAAAGGCATGATGCATAACTCACCTTCGATATCTTAGAGAAAGAACTAGAAATAGGATCCTCATCCCCGAAAAACTATAGGGCTCCATAATCCTTGAATCCCTAATGAGAGAGAGTTTAATCCCCCAACTGACCTGCTGCAATCTCGACCTGGGAAGCCCCAAGACGCTCATCCAAGAGCTTCGTGATCCCTTCCTTGATGGTACCAAACATCATAGAATTCACATCCAAAATACCGCAAGTAATCTATGACATAACAATATCACGTATCCTCTCATCAATCGGCTCAACACCAGAGCCTAAACCAAAACTAGAACCTCCTTCATGAGTGCTCATCACCATACTGAAAAGCAACCATTCAAGTGATCAGAACATACCCAAGAAATCATCATCCTACTAGCTTCCTAACTTCTCTGTGACTTTCTTTGAGTCGAGTATGGATAATGTGCTTCCAGTAGTACAGGCCCTATACTACCTTCCACACCTATCCATACTTTCCTCAATAATTATCCTGAATCCTCTAAGTCACCTTCTCAATTGGTATTCCAAGTACTTGCTAAGCAGCATATCCAAACCCACAAAAACACTTCCTAGGCTCTCTTAGGTTCCTTACCCTGCCATCAACTGCTGAAGAACTCCCATTAATGTCAACTAACCACTTCATGAATACAATCACATGAAACAAAACTTAGATCGATAATCCTTCGACTAAAAGATTCAAGCCTGTAATGGTTAGACTCAAACGAAAGCTACACAATAGGGCCAAATCAATAACTCTAAGATTATTTAACCTTTGCAGCATGTGACTTAAAATATGCACTTAATAGTTAACTCACATCATTAGGGGTCCTATAAAGCACAAAGAAAGCAACATTCGGGTTGTAGCACTCCAAGTCACAAAATGATCAAAGGACATCCCAAACTCAATTGCTACTACCATGCTAGGAACTTCCACTAACATTGTTGGTTTCCTTATGAATGCAAATTGTACACAATATAGGATCATATAGACTTTTGAATAATTGACTCAACTCGAGGAACCGGAAATAAGGCTAAATCAGTCATTCTAGGGCTATATTATCCTAACCGTATACAATTTTTAAAGCATACACTTAGCAATTACTTCCACCAATATAGATTCCAAATCTAACATAGCACCCAATCCCTCCTAGGCTACAAGGCAGCACAAATTAGGCCAATATATCATACAAGTCCTGAAGATATCCTTAGTCTTATCCTAGCATGCAAACATTCCATATCATACAACATATTAACATGTATGGGTATTTTGGGACACTTACTTGAGCTCGACTAATCGCACACATCACACCCCCTTCTTCTTTATAAAAAGCATTTTTTGAAACTTATTTTATTTCAAAAAGATTATCAATTACTTAGTTTGAGTTCTGACACATCCGAAAGTGTACCCAAATCCCTCAAAACAAAGCTCTGATACTAACTTGTAACGTCCCAAAAAGTCATAGAAAAATTTTCATTTTTTAAAACAATAATCTATATTTTTCCCAAAACCAATCAAGGTGAAATATAGTATTTAAACATCAAAGTAAAAATCACAATAGCCAATGCGGAATAAACTTTGGGGGATGGTGTGCAGTCACAACGGGGTCTTCCTTTTGAAACTGAAAGTACCTAAAACCATAAACATAAGACTGTTAGCATAAGGCTTAGTGAGTTCCCAAAAATAACACATACGACATACATGTATATAACAACACGTAGCTTTGTCGGGTCCGTATCAACTCTGAGTCTATAATGACTCTATATAGTAGCATCAGCTGTGTTGGGTCTGTATCAACCCCTCATACATAAAACATACAATCATATCAGCAAGGGTCACAAAGAAAACTGTCATCCCACACCATAATTTGGTGGGTCGGCATTGGTGCCTTCGACCCACGAGTATAGTGAAGAGATTCACTTGAATCACAAAGCCGACTAGCACTCAGCTCAATATTGTGCTAACCACAACTAACTGCTCTCATGCCAAATGATGGGTGCTAAACACCTCCTATTAATCCATACAAGGTGAACCCTAAGCCTACATTCTAAAAATAGAAATTTGACGAAAAGTTAACCTAAGCTAAAATTTAACGGTCTAAGCTAACATCAACGGTCCACAATGCCAACTATCCAGCCTCACGTCATTACCAGACCTTGATCACGTCGTGAGATTCGACTCAGTCCGATTCCAACTCGTCTTGACCCAACCAAGCCAACCCAGTCAAGGAAAATCATATGAGCTGACCTCACGACGTGAACAACCTTCTATCACGTCATGAGCCCTAAAAAGCTCAACAGAAATGGGGTCATTCAATCCTCACGAGGTGAGATCCTCACGTCGTGAGACCCTATGTCTCACCTCGTGAGCACATCTAAAGCCAAAAATCCAGCGATTCATTTCCTTAATCCATTAAGCCTTTTACTCTAAATTTCCATAAGGTCTTATAACTCCATAATACACTTAAAAGTCGATGCTTTATGGGCACATATGTCCAATACATGTCTAGATCTCATTTAGGACCAAAAATGTAGAAAAGGTCACCCAACCTTCATGCAAAGATTCAAAACCCAACCATTCACTAAATTCGAACTTCATGACACTCTAAAGACCCTTTCAACCCATAAAGTTGCCAACTTTATGGTTTCCATTCATTTAAACTTGATTACTTTCTTCTTCTTCTTCTTATTCTCTTCTTCCTCAAGCCAAGAAAAGCTCCAAAAAGCTCAAGAATCAAGAAAGGAATGAGGGTTAGGGTGTTCTGAGGTGAAAGGGTGTTAGAGGTTGAAAATGAACCCAAGAAATGGCTTAGAGAGGCTTAAATATGAAGGAAACCCTAAAAGATCATGGGCTTGGGACCAACAGTTCTCATGTTGTGAGCCTCTATGTCTAACGTCGTGAGACCTATCTCGAACACAAATTACATATAAACTAAATTCGTGTCGCGGGACCTTATTTGTTCACAAAAAATCAACCTTTTGACCCCTTGAAACCCTAAATCGATCCATCCTGGTAAACGGGTGTCACATAATTCTCACTTATTTTTAAAGTTATATTTTTAACAGGCTTATATTATTAAAGTCCATATAAAATCATAACTTATCCATACGAATTCCATTCTCAACTGTATTTATATCGATGGAATCATATCGACGAGATCTTTGACTCTTTTTTAGATTGTTTTTCGTAACAATCAATCGATCTTGATTTTTGTTTTTGTGTCGCGTATTGCTGCACTGGAACTTCTAAAAATCATAACTTCCTCATGCGAAGTCAGATTTGGACTTTCTCTATATACACACTCTCGGTTTTACGACTACTATAGCTCTCGTTTAGATCACTAAGGATTACAAGTAATCTACCTCTAATTCTTATTCTACGACGCGTATAATCGTGTCGGTTTAATCGTGAAACTTCGAAGAAGCATAACTTCTTCATACGAAGTCAGATTCATGCATTCTATATATCTTTGGAGATCGTATTGACGTTTCCTACAAGTTTATGATGAATATTTTAGTTATAAATTAATATATTCCTATAAATTTTATAAACAACGGTTTATATTAAATTCTGTTGAAAAGGTGAAAATGGGGTGTTACACTAGTAGCCTATGAAGATTGGATGTTATGTACTACTTGGGATATGTATTGAAAAAGTTAATTGCTAAGTGTATGTTTAAAAATTATATACGATTTGGATCATATAGCCCTGTAATAACTGATTTAGCCTTATTTCTTGTTCCTTGTCTGGTTGTGAGCTTAGGGTAGAGTCATTTATTTGACAGTCAATTTGATCCCGTATTGTGTATAATTTGCATGCGTAAGGCAACTAAAAATGTTGGTAGAAGTTCCTAGTATCTTAGTAGCAAGTGAGGTGAGGATTCCTAGGATAGCCTCAGGAGTGCTATGGTGGGATATGTATGTTGTTTAGCATAGGGCTTATGCGAGTTGTCATGGTTAAGTGACTTAGAGTATTCAAGACGATTCTTGAGGAAAGTGCGTGTAAGTGTGGAAGGTAGTTATGAGCCCATACTTCTAAAAGCACATGATTCGTACTTGAATTAAGGAAAATCACAGAGATACTAAGGATCTTGCAGCGTGAGAGTTTCCTCGGGTATATTCTGATCATTTATATGTTTGTATTTTAGTATGGTGGTGAACACTCGAGGAGGAGGTTTTGGTTCTGAATTTGGTGCTGAACCAATGGAAAATAGGATACGTGAGTTCATCACGTCTGAGATCACTCTCGATATTTTGGTTGTTACTCTTGTGATGTTCGGTACCATCAAGGAGGGGATTATGGAGCTATTGGATGATCGCTTGGGGACCTTTCGTGTCGAGATTGTAGCTGGTCAGTTAGGGGCACATACTCTCTCTTTTTGGGAGTTTAAGGCTTTTGGAGCCCTAGAGTTTTTCAGGAAGAAGGACCCTATAGAAATAGACGATGGATTGCTGACATGGAGAATACTCAGTGGACGAGCTCCTACGTCGAGGGATCAAAGGTAGGGTTTGCATCTTGCCTTATGAGGGATGGATCTCATAATTGATGGGAGGAGGTTGGACACACGTTAGGAGCTGAGGTCGTGACGACTATGACTTGGGATGATTTTGTGACTAGGTTCAGAGCTGAGTTCACACCTATGATGGAGGTGAAAAGTTGGCGAGGGAGTTTCAAGACCTTCTCTAGACTACAGATGTTGTGGCGGAGATCACTGCCAAGTTCCGAGAGAGAGATTCATTGGTTCCACATTATGTTGTAGACAAGATACCATAATATGTTGAGGGATGCCATTCGAAGTTTGTGAGCATATCCAGATGCAGGAGCTTAGAGGACATGATTGCCAGATCATGGGAACAGGAGATTGATTTGGAGCTTCTGAAGAAGCGAAAGCCAGTTTAGACTCAGACAACAGAGGACTCAAAAAAGAAGCCAAAGACTTTTGACTCACGATCGAGAGGCCAGTAGGCTCGGGGCCAATGTGGAAAGTGTGGGAAACCGCATGAGGGAGCATGTCAAAGGTCTAGTTCGGGTTGCTACAAGTACAACAAGATGGGTCACTTTAGAAGGGATTGTACCTAGGTATCGAGTCTAATGTAACACCTTTTTTCCAGAGTGGATCATCTAAAAACTTAATGGGATCAAAGATGGAGGATTTTAGGAAAAACACCATGCCAGGACATCATGGGTTGCCACGGTGTGGCAATATCTGTATAAGCATGTTTTAATCTTTTACGTCATGATATGACAAGCCTTTGGTTGCAACATGACGGCCGCATCGGTTTTTAACCCTAATTCCGGGATTTGTGCCCCTACTTAAGGGAAGTAAGGGATAAGGTTTGGACACCCTCAACCTCAATCACCTCTCTTTCACCCTCCAAGAAACCCTAGCCTTCATATTAACCTTGTGATCTCTTTGTGGTGATTTAAGCCCTTAAAGAAGAAGGAGATTGTGTGTTTGCTATTTGGAAGAATGTATCACTCCAGATGTTGTGTCTCCTACATCTGTTGGAGCTTGGGAAGGTATAAAGACTCCACTTTTTTGGTTCTCTCTCCATATATCTAGGATTTATTTCATTTCTTGGTTCATTTTCGAGTTTGGGTTGGTCATGAGAGATAAAGTTTGCAATTTTATAGCTCATCTTGGTCCCTTGGTCTCTATATCTTTTGGATCTGAAGTTGGATTGTACTGAGCTCCATGCATGAGATTTTGGTCTTATTTCTCCATTTTGACCTAGTTTGAGTTCTAGACTTACATTGGGCATGCATGCCTGTAAAGCTATGATTTTATATTGGAACAGATGTAAGAAAGCCTTCTTGAAAGATGGATGAGTGGCTTGAAGGATTAGGAGCTTAACCCATTAAGTTGTGAGAGTTCAACTTTCACGACGTGGTAGCTTTCTTGCCATGACCTGACGTCTGGTGCCATCATGACTGTTTTGTCGTGAATATGCCGCAACGTGACCAATGAGTAGTCACAAAGTAGGAGTGGCATGTGGGTTGACTTTAGCCACTGACCATTGACTTTTTGACCGGTTTGACATTTGGTCAAACTTTTAGGGGTGTTAAGTTGTAATCTAAAGTTTAGCTTGTGTTGGTTTAGGAGGATGGTGTAGCAGATACTATGGAACTTTGAGTAGTAGATTTCAGTTATTTGTTCAGGTAAGTTTTCTCACTATACGTTGTATTACAGTATGTGTAGGATGTTGTTATGCTGTAGTGATCTGCTAGACTAGTAGATATGTTATGATTACATGGGCGTGCCTGTTATTGTTTTAGACATAGTATGGTTGGGTTGAGGTGGTACTACTTTGTGTTGTAGCCAACCTACCCGAGAGCAATCCGGTGTTATGACTATAGGCTAACAGGAAATCTAGTCTTTGAAATTATGGGCCTGAGGGAAATCTAGTCTTTCTAGTTGTGGGCCCGGGGGTAGACAAGTCTGATGACAATGGGCCCAGGGGCAATCCAGTTTTATATTGTGGCCCCGATGTGCATGCATTGAATATGTATTGTTGTATGGGGTATTTTGGGGAATTCTGTAACGCCTGTGTTTCCGGGCTTGCCATTTTTAGGAATGTAATAGTCTAGGTTAACCTTTGTAACCCGTTTTGAAATAATAAGAGTGTATTATTCGAGTATTATGTGTTTTGTGCTTAATTGCTTAATTATGTGGTTTGATTAATTAAGAATAAAAATAAGCGTCAAAATTTAAGAGTAAAATAAACTTAATATCTTTGGATAATGTTGTAGTAGTTGAAACGAGGTTTCCGAATATATATAGAACGCCCAAATCTGACTTCGTATGAGGAAGTTATGATTTATCGAAGTTTCGACTTAGCGGTATGCAGCCTGAAATACTCGATTTGAGATCGAGCGGTTTTTAGCCGAAGCATTCTAAACGAGGATCGAAGGTCTCGTTGTTGGTATCGAAGCGATAAAAAGTTAGGCGAGAACGGACGTCAAACGAAGAAGTTATGAATTTATAACGAAGTTTTTCTGTCGCGGCCTATTAAAAATAAATAATAAAAATAAAGTCGAAATTAGCCGACGGAGTCTAAACGAAAGTTGTAGAGCGTAGTCTCACCTTCGCGTGGATATAAAGAACGTCGAAAACGGAGTTCGTATGAAGAAGATATGAATTTCCGAACTTTATTAATTAATTTGTATTTATTTTTAATTGGAAATTCCGGCATTATCCGAAGAGGAGTCAGCGGTCCGATCCGAAGTACGCCCCGCGTACTCCGAGGATGTCGACACTCGCAGCAAGTGGTTTCGGATGACGAACGCAGTGACAATTTCGGACGCGTACGCCCCGCGAACGCCTGTACACCCCGCGTACTCCGAGGCTCCAGCCTCCTATAAATAGGATGCGAGGGCAGCCGGCTCTTTTGCTAATTTTCTCTCGTCTCTCTCTCCCATTTTGCATCGATTTGCGTGCCAGAAATACCCCGAAGCCCCGGTATCATTCTCAAGCCCCGAGGCAAGTCCTGAGATCCCGAAGATCCCGAGAAGTGCGGTTCCCGAGTCGAAGCTCTGCCCGCGAGAAGTTCGATTTTTGTGAAGATCTTCCAGATCTGCTGAGGATTACTACTTCCGCAAGTCGTAGTGCTGTCCGATCGTCTTCTGATCAAGTGGGTGTATACTACCTTTCATAAACACGATAATAATACAAGTATGGTTCGAGTGTATTAAGTATATTGTTGTTTATATGTGTGAGTGTGTAGTTACTTTCTTCTAACGCATGATTATGAAGTATTTTATACGAAATACGTGTTATGTGTAGAATTTGTTGTTATGTGTGTGAATGTATGTTCACCCTCTTCCATCTCATAGATCTGAATTGCTTTCTATGAAATACGTGTTACGTGGGTATGCCTCATCTGTTATGTGGAATATATATTGAATGAAAATGATATACAGGTTTCAAACTATGTATGAAAGTGATATGTGTATTTTTATATATATTTTTATGCACTTTATCTTAATATTTTGGCCTTATTTATTCTATTTTAGAACTAAAAGTACTCATAATACTTTGAATTATGTTTTGCAGCTATTTGTTGTCAATAAAGCACAAAAGAAAAGACTGAAGCGGAAACCGGGCTTAGAAGCTAAAAGAAAGAAAAGAATGCTAAGGTAGCGAGTACGCCCCGCGTAAGGAAATGGTACGCGCCGCGTACACCTTTGCACCGGATAGACTTGATCGCGTGATTATCTTGAGTACGCGCTGCGTAATTCTAAGTACGCCCAACGTACTTAGGTCGTCCACAAAGACTATAAATGTCGATTTTTAGCTAACCAGGAGGGGAGATTCGACTTCTAACCTAATTTAGTCGACAATTAACTTCTGTTAAGCCGTTTTGAGGGTCTAGAAAGCGCCGGAAGGCCGTTAAGCTAACGGGAGCAGAGATCAGAAGGATTGGAGAGCGGATACATGTCGGTTATCATATGGTTTGTTAACGTGACCATGTTTAGCATTCCATTGTGGTACTTTCCTGTATTTAGTTTCTGATTTAGGTGTAAAAACCTTTTACTTTGTGTTTATGATTGAATGAAACTTTGATTATTAGACTAATTGCTATATTAAATAGTTTATTTGTGTTTAATTTATCTTGCCAAGCTTGTTTAACGATCCTCATGTGTTAATGATGATTATTTTCTGTTAATTGTTAAGTGAATTGAGTTGCTCGAACATCTACTTGATTTGCTTGTCTCTTATGATTTTTGATGACCATCGAGATTATAAGACTAGAAATAACGAATGTGAAACTAGGATTAACTTGAGAATAAGAAAGTTAATGTGTGAGCCTTGTTTGATGACCATCAACAAGAGGTTAATTAAATGTCTAAATTGATTAACTATATTTACAAGTCTTACTTGATACGAACTGAACACTAGGAAGCATGTTAGTTTAATCAACTGATCACTGCTTGAATTGACTTGTTTGCTAAAGGATTAGTTATAGTGAACATGAATCTAATCATTTTAGGAATCGGTGAACATTGAATAAATGAATTTGTGTATGCAATTGTCTATGTTTTAAGGTGTAATTTATCTAAACCAAAGTACCTGAAGAGATGTGCTTTCCTGTTAGTTTATCGAGAGTTGTTAATTAATTGTTAGTTTGAGATTTATTAAACTATTTCTTAATTCTTTTCGTGTGACCTGTAACCTATAATCAAATATATTAAATTAATTCACCGTTCCCTGTGATCGACACCCGACTTACCTAAGCTATACTGTAATCTGACTAGGTACACTGCCTATAAGTGCATAGATAGTCTAAGTTTGTTAGGTTATAAATATTAAAATTAGTGGGTACTTTTGTGCACATCAAGTTTTTGTCGCCGTTGCCGGGGAACGGCTTGTCATTAATTTATTTTATTTGATTATTTGTTATTTGTTTTTAGTTAGTTTTTATTTTTTTAGTTTGATTTTCGATGATATCATTTCACTTGTCGGGAAGGTTCTTGTTTTTATTTTGCAGGAATTTGGGATTGTACACATTGCTTGACGTTACTTTTTGCATGGGTTTCGGGAATAAAAGCGATTAGGGAAATCTTGACCTGCTTAGCCTACTACTTTGTTGATTTGCCCAACTCAATCAATGAGGCGTAGTATAGCAAGGCGTATTGTGGTGGTTAAGTGGAAGACCGAGCTCTTGCTGTTCTTGACTAGTTAGGTCACTTCTTGTTCCGCTTTTAGTTAAAGGTGCAAAGAAAACAAAGGAAATATTCTAACGGTTCCCGAAAGTGGGTGTTTTCGCAAACCAATTCTTGCGTGCAAAGGTTTTTGATCAACCATTGTTGTTCAATCTTGACAAAGATAAGTGATTATGACATCTCCCTTTTTTTTTATCACTCATCGTGAAGTCATCATTAGCTTAAGAAATTAAAAAGAAAAAAATAAATAAGTTTTAAGTCCCAAGATTAAATAATTAGAAAGAAAAGGAAGGTAAATCAAAGGGTTTTCAATTAAACTTACGCCCCGCGTAAGTTATATTACGCCCAGTGTAATTCAACAACTGATCGCGGATGAACATTTCAGGGGGATGGGGTTACGCCCCGCGTAACACGGCGACCAGGTATATCTCTTGACCCGTTGACTTCTTCTTTATTCTGTTCACAACTCTTCTCTCAAACACGAACTGTGACGGCGATTTCATCCAATAATCTCGATTTTGCTTCTTTTCTTGTCAAATTCAACACACAAGTAAGCTTTTCGGTTACTCAATATCATATATTTGTGTTTCAATCGGTGGAATAAGCTGCATTTAGATTTTGCTTGAAATCTAGGGTTTATATATTTCTCGAATTAGGGCCGATTTCGCAATTGTATGTGTTGATTAGGGCTTGAATGGACCGGTTTCGGTTAATACACTAAACCCTCGGACCTAATTTCGTCTTAATCCCGTCCCACACCCATCGATTTGACCTCAGGGACGACGCCATGCGTAACCTGCTGACTTCGAGTTCTTGACTGATTTGGAGTTCTTTGACTACTTTATGCAGTTTCCCTGATTAAGTGGTTGTTAATTTTAAATAGTTACGAGATTATGGGAATGGATTTCCAAAGATGGTCCCGATTCTATCTTACAGCCTGTGGACCACGACATTTTAACATTCTGTTGCCCCTGCTGTGTTTATTTTAAGTTGGGTTATGATTTGGGAACAAGCAAAGGACCCAGAACGTAGATCTGTGGAACCTGGACGTACGCCCAGCGTACGCTGGATGTACGCCCAGCGTACTGCCCCTATCCAGCCCCACATATTTTCTTTTGGTTTAAAACTTATTAATGCTGTGATATTTGGTTTGGTTTTGTGTTTGTTTAATATGTGCAGATTATGGCCCGAAGGACACAAAGAACCAACCCTCCCGAGGATGTGACCGATCATCGTTTTTTACAATTTCCGCAAACGCTGAACGATGCTACCCGGGCGCGTTATGTCACCAACTTGAGCTTGCTTCTCACAAAGGAGATTGATATTGCACCCTCATTTGATTGGGAATTGGCTACCAGGACTGGACTTGCTGCATTGATCCAGGAATTTTTGCAATACACACACTCGGACGCGAGTGGTGTGGAATTGTTTGTGTGTCAGGGATGGGCGCGTTTGTTCAGGATCCAGGAGCCTGTGTATCGGGAGTTTTTGCTGGAGTTCTACGCTACAGTTTCCTATGATCCTAGGAAGGCACTCGATGACAGGACAGCCTTTGCTTTCAGACTGGGAGGAGTGAGTCGGGAATGCAGCGTGATAGAGCTAGCTACTCGGGTTGGTATTTACACAGCCGATGAGACGAGGAGTGTCCACTTCCTGACGTTCCTTGCTGAATGTCTCACGGACCGGCCAGGAGACTATAATGAGAACACATTTTGGGCCGAGATTTCGGGAGGAATTTATACACCATCTACCGCTCGAGGGGGGATGATTCGGTCCACTACATACCGAATGTTGCACCGGTTGATTTCTATGTCTCTCACGCATCACAAGAATAGTGAGAGAGTGCCTTCGACGGACCTGTATTTCCTATGGGAACTAGTTACTCCAGGGAGGCACCTGAACCTTCCAGTTGCTTTAGCTGCATACTTAGGACGGAGGGCCAGGGGACTTAGGGGAGATAGCCCGATATGCGGAGGGCATTTTATCACACGGTTAGCTCGATCATACCAGTTGATGACACGTGAGATCACGAGATCGATGGTGTTTCACGACATGAGGCCGATGAGTCTTCAGCTATTGGAGTCGATGTGTGTATTAGAGCGGGGTGGAGATGGTGTTCTGAGGGTTTGAGCAGATGATGAGGCAGAAGAGGAGGGTGCTGCCGAGCCACAGCCGAGACGGGTCCAGCGGCGTCGACCTGCTCCTCGGGGAGCGCAGCAGGGATCTGAGCGGGAGATCGATATGCGCTACCTGGCTCAGGGCATTGACCGTCTTAGTGAGTATGTTGCACATGTGGACATGCAACAGAAGTGGTATGGGAATGCGTTGAACGCATTCTTTGCCCACCAGGGGTTTCAGTATTCGGTTCCCTTTCCACCACCATTCCAGTCACGATTTGATGGGGCCGGTACTTCTGGGACACAGCCACATGATGACGGAGATGACGAGTGATCCTTTTTATTTTGTTTTATTTGTTTTGTGTTATTTTTAGTTTAGTTTAGATTTTAGTATTTGGTATGTAATTAAACTTTGATTTAGTTTGTTTTACTTTTGTTTTCCATGTTGATGCTCTTTGGTTGTTTAGATTTCTGCAGATTTTTCGCCCTTAGGAAGCTGGCAGTAAGTTCAGCAGCTAGGTCCGACTGTTGCTAGAGAGAGCAGTATGAGAGTTGAAGATTATAGTCGAGACCCACGATTTGTCATAAGTGTGGGGTGCATATTTATTTCGTGAGCGATCGTTTTGAAGATTGGCATTGTTACGATGTTTTGACTCTTATGATATTGATGAGCAGTTCCCATGCCATAGAGTTTTATTTCGATGCGAGGAAGAAGTATCGTCCCGGCTGCCATGACATGGTTGACACTTTCCTATGTTGTGGGGGATTTTTCATCGCGAGTAGAGGATGTCATTCTTGACGAGACGACGTGGTTGACACTTTCCCACGTCATGGTTATTATACATTGCATTTATTTGCAATATTTTGCACCATATTTTCGAAGATGGCGGTCTTGATTTTATTTTCGGCAAATTCAGAAGCAGCAGTTGCAGTTTTCAGTCTTTCGGCGATATTTGAAGCAGCTTATAGCAGCCCCATTCGATCTCGCCACAACTACCCAGGGGAGTCTGTTCCTTTTTCTCCCTTTTTATGTTCTTAATTTGTTTTAGCATACAATGAGGGCATTGTATGAAATAAGTGTGGGGTATTTAGGGGGTCGGTAAAAGTAAATTAAAATTAAGGAAAAAATGAAATTGCTAGAATTTGGAAAATTTAAAAATTTAAAAAAAAAAAAAAAAAAAAAAAAAAAAAAAAACTTGAAATAATAGTTTAATTTAGAAAACTAGTGATAATTTAGATTTTGCTAATATTGTATGAAATGATCCGATGAGAACTCAAATGTTTAGTTGAGCCAATACACGTTATAGTGCATTTGTGGCCTCCCTTATTTTAGTGAAATCATGGAACAAAAACATAACCCCGCTTGGTTTGAGGAATGCAATAGGTTTAGCAGCCTAAACCTGAAATGTATCCAGGAAAATTATTATCATTAACCAATAAAGGTTGAGGTTGAGCGCCCCTGCTTAAGCATGTAGGTTTTGAGTGAAAAAAAAAAGTTTGAAGAATTTTGGAGCAAATAAAGTGAGGATCAAAAGATCAAAATTCTGAAGAAATCCAAAAAGTTGAAGATACCAGAAATCAAATCAAATAAGGTGTTGAATTCAAAGAAAGCAAAGATCAAAATGCCAAAGAATTGAAGAGTTCAAATAAAGCTCCATAGTGGTATCGGAAAATTGTAATTCTAGATTATGTATGCTTAGGTTGCTCAACTAAAAATACCTTGAGGTTAGGAGGTTTTCTGCGGATGGATTCGGAGGGTTGCATAAAATGAGCATTGTTCGGAAAAAGTGGGCGAGTGTTTATGAAGATTGTGAGTATTTAAAATATGGGGGGGTACTTTAGGAAAATATTAGACACAAATGTACGCGTTGCGGTCTTGGCATAATGGCTGAGTTTTAAATGGATTGTTTAGTGCAATATTGGTAAAATAAAAGCAAATTTGCTTGGGGGCAAGCAAAGGCTAAGTGTGGGGTATTTTGATATGTGTATTTTTATATATATTTTTATGCACTTTATCTTAATATTTTGGCCTTATTTATTCTATTTTAGAACTAAAAGTACTCATAATACTTTGAATTATGTTTTGCAGCTATTTGTTGTCAATAAAGCACAAAAGAAAAGACTGAAGCGGAAACCGGGCTTAGAAGCTAAAAGAAAGAAAAGAATGCTAAGGTAGCGAGTACGCCCCGCGTAAGGAAATGGTACGCGCCGCGTACACCTTTGCACCGGATAGACTTGATCGCGTGATTATCTTGAGTACGCGCTGCGTAATTCTAAGTACGCCCAACGTACTTAGGTCGTCCACAAAGACTATAAATGTCGATTTTTAGCTAACCAGGAGGGGAGATTCGACTTCTAACCTAATTTAGTCGACAATTAACTTCTGTTAAGCCGTTTTGAGGGTCTAGAAAGCGCCGGAAGGCCGTTAAGCTAACGGGAGCAGAGATCAGAAGGATTGGAGAGCGGATACATGTCGGTTATCATATGGTTTGTTAACGTGACCATGTTTAGCATTCCATTGTGGTACTTTCCTGTATTTAGTTTCTGATTTAGGTGTAAAAACCTTTTACTTTGTGTTTATGATTGAATGAAACTTTGATTATTAGACTAATTGCTATATTAAATAGTTTATTTGTGTTTAATTTATCTTGCCAAGCTTGTTTAACGATCCTCATGTGTTAATGATGATTATTTTCTGTTAATTGTTAAGTGAATTGAGTTGCTCGAACATCTACTTGATTTGCTTGTCTCTTATGATTTTTGATGACCATCGAGATTATAAGACTAGAAATAACGAATGTGAAACTAGGATTAACTTGAGAATAAGAAAGTTAATGTGTGAGCCTTGTTTGATGACCATCAACAAGAGGTTAATTAAATGTCTAAATTGATTAACTATATTTACAAGTCTTACTTGATACGAACTGAACACTAGGAAGCATGTTAGTTTAATCAACTGATCACTGCTTGAATTGACTTGTTTGCTAAAGGATTAGTTATAGTGAACATGAATCTAATCATTTTAGGAATCGGTGAACATTGAATAAATGAATTTGTGTATGCAATTGTCTATGTTTTAAGGTGTAATTTATCTAAACCAAAGTACCTGAAGAGATGTGCTTTCCTGTTAGTTTATCGAGAGTTGTTAATTAATTGTTAGTTTGAGATTTATTAAACTATTTCTTAATTCTTTTCGTGTGACCTGTAACCTATAATCAAATATATTAAATTAATTCACCGTTCCCTGTGATCGACACCCGACTTACCTAAGCTATACTGTAATCTGACTAGGTACACTGCCTATAAGTGCATAGATAGTCTAAGTTTGTTAGGTTATAAATATTAAAATTAGTGGGTACTTTTGTGCACATCAGAAAGTATATATTTTATCTACTAATATGTTGGGTAGAACATGGGTAGATAGTTGGTGTGTAATAAACAGATGAGAGGCCTCGATGTTGTTGTTGTTGTTGATCTAGTTATTCAGCGGAGTATGGATAACGACCACGGACTCTTTCTAGACAATCCAGTGGAACGCTAGCAGGTTCATAACCTGTAGGTGTTGTGAACGATGTGTTCACCGGTGTACTCTATCCCCCTCATGGTTGCCTTTAGGATATCTATTGTTGAGGAAACCCCTTAGCAGTGATGTCCGTCCTGATGAAAATCCTAGATTAGGTCCCTTGAGATAGATGTTATTTTAGGGACGTAAAGTGAGGATAACGGGAATGGGTAATCGGGATAGTGATTGGTTGGTGAAATTAAATATAATTTATTTATTGTGGGTTGAAAACCCTATATGCTCACCAGGCTCCCAAGCCTGACCCACTCAGTTTTATTTGTATTACAGGTAGTGGCGCGAGGGCATAAGATGGTTGAATCATCAAGTTGTTTTGTTTACAAGTCTGTATATGTATATATTTGTTGAATGACTTGTAATGTTATCGTTTATGCTTTATGGTCTGTATCGGAACATGACATCCCGAGTTTTGATTATATAATGAAAATGCATCTCTTGATGAAATGCTTTGATAAATATTATTTTATCATGTTTTGTTTTGGGAACAAATTCCGCAACTCTTTCAAATCAAAAGGATTTACTCTGAAATTATTTAAAAGCATAAATGAAAATCGGTCTTTTCTGGCCGTGATTTTGGGGATGTCACAGTTGGTATCAGAACATTAGTTTAAGCGAACTAGGAATTTGTATGATTTCTAGACTTAAACTTAGAATGCTAAGTGGAATTTTGAGGTGTGTGTCTGTTGGATTTTAGACACGAGCACTAGTTTATTTTAGGAAAGTTTCCTAAAATGCTTTTATGTGCTAAATGTTATATGTTGCCATATATGATATTAATTGTTCGGATCTAAGGTCTGTTGCCGACCGGATCTGGAAACCTTATGTGTGTAGGATTCTAAGCGTGTGTATACAGTATTAGAACTAGCATGTAAACGTTTCAGAGTAATAAGGATGATTTGAATATCTATCGTGAATGAAGATCTAAATTTCACCTTATTCGGTATGTAGATCAAAAATGGTGAGAACAAGGAGTGGCGTTGGAAACGTGGATGAAAACAGGAATCAACCGCCAGTGATTGAGCATATACATGTTGTAGCAGCAGCACCAGAACCAATAACAATGGCTGCGGTGCAAGCCATGATTCAGGCTATGCTAGCCGAACAAAGGGAGGAGATGCGACAAATGCTGCATGATAATAGGGATGAACCTATCATACCTATTGAGGAACCCGAATTGATTCCCAACCAATCGGTGGAAGGGAACAACAGTCGCATTATGAGTCAAGTTGGGACTCAAGGAGAACGAAGGAACGATCCGGAAAGGAGAAACAACAAGGATGGGCGAATGTACAAGAACTTCTTAGGCGCCAAGCCACCAAGTCTTTCTGGGAGCCCAAAGTCTGTTGAGATAATGGATTGGATCTCCGAAATGGAGATGGTATTTGAAAGCTGCGACTGTAGCAACAAACAGAAGACCGTCTTTGCGGTTAGACAACTGAAGACTGGTGTCTTGAGTTGGTGGAAGTTGTTGGCAGATACTATGCCACGAGGAGAAGCCCTGAAAATGTCATGGGAGGAGTTCTTGGAACAACTAAGGGTGTAGTATTGTTCAGAAATAGATCTGATTGATCTGAACTATGAGTTCCAAAACTTGAAGAAGGGAAAGATGAGCATAGACGACTATGCTACTGCATTTACTGAGAAAATGAAGTTGTTTCCGTACCTAGTGCCAACAGAACTCTCCAAGATAGATGGGTTTGCTAATGGACTGCCTGCCGACTTTGGTCCGACAGTCAAGATGGCAACTACTCAGAAAACGGTTGTTCGTGCAGCTAAGAATGTGGAGGCCCAGCAGAAGGAAAAGGGTCTGGAAAGGATAGATGTTGGTGAAAAAAGGAAGTTCGATGGAACTTCAGGGTCCAACAAGAAAAACAAGTTCTCGAAGTCTGGTTCGAGGGGAAGTGGAGGTGAAGCGAAGTGGTGCGACAAATGTAAAAAGAAGCATCATGGAAGATGTGAGGTGGAAAACACATGCTACAAGTGTGGAAAGCCAGGGCACTATGCCAATGAATGTACCCTCACTAAGAAAGTTTGCTATGGTTGTGGTGAGGAGGGACACATGTCGAGGGACTGCCCGAAGAAGAAGGAGGCAGCTAGACCCAACATTCCACCAAAGCCAAAGGTGAGAGCATTCCAGATGACACTGGAAGCTGCTAAAGATGAAGCTGATGTCGCTTCAGGTACCTTTCTCGTTAACGAATTGCCTGCCCAAATTTTATTTGATTCTGGAGCCAACTACTCCTTTATATCACATGAATTTGGTAGAAAGCTAGCTTTGCCTGTTGTTAGACTAGATGATGCCTTATTAGTCGAAGTTGCTAGTGGCAAGTTCGTACCTGTTAGCCATCGTATGAGAAACATCTTAATTGATATGAATGGGAATAAGTTCCACGAGGAATTATTGTCTATAGAACTAAACGGTTTCGACATCGTTTTGGGAATGGATTGGCTTAGCGCCAACAACGCCGAAATTTTATGCAAGAAGAAAATAGTCAAAGTAAACCCGCCTGGAAAAGATTCGTTTATGGTGTATGGGGACAAACGCAGAGTGAATTCTGGAATCATTTCATTGATGAAAGCCAGAAAATGTTTGACCAAGGGGTGTACATCATATCTAGCATTCGTGATTGATGCTAAGAAGGAAAAGAAGGTGATGCAGAATATTCCAGTTGTGTGTGATTATCCGGAAGTATTTCCCGAAGATCTTCCTGGATTACCGCCTGATCGACAAGTGGAATTCCGTATTGACTTGTTGCCAGGAACAACGCCAATTACGAAAGCACCTTATCGATTAGCACCGACTGAGATGAAGGAGCTAATGATGCAACTTCAGGAGTTATTGGATAAAGGTTTCATTAGACCTAGTTCATCACCCTGGGGAGCTCCGGTGTTATTTGTAAAGAAGAAGGATGGAAGTATGAATGTGCATTGATTATAGAGAGCTGAACAAGGCAACAATAAAGAATAGATATCCGTTGCCAAGGATTGATGACCTGTTTGATCAATTGCAAGGTTCGAGCTATTTCTCGAAGATCGATCTAAGGTCAGGATATCATCAGCTGAAAGTAAGAGAGCAGGATATAGAGAAGACTGCATTCAGAACTAGATATGGACACTACGAGTTCTTGGTTATGTCGTTTGGACTAACCAATGCTCCGGCAACATTCATGGATTTAATGAATAGGGTTTGTAATCCTTTCCTTGATAAATCTGTGATAGTGTTCATAGACGACATTCTGATTTACTCGAAAAGCCAAGAGGAGCATGGCAGACACTTGCGAGAAGTGTTAGAAGTCTTGAAGAAGGAGAAGCTGTATGCTAAGTTCTCCAAATGTGATTTTTGGATTCGTGAAGTCCAATTCTTGGGTCACGTGGTCAACCAAGAAGGGATAATGGTTGATCCAGCGAAGATTGAAGCTGTGACAAACTGGGAGCAACCAAAAAGTCCCACGGAGATTCGAAGCTTTTTGGGATTAGCTGGATATTACCGAAGGTTTATCCAAGGCTTTTCTTCGATTGCTACTTCGTTGACGGCTTTGACCCACAAAGGAGCTACTTATGCTTGGAGTGATAAGCATAAAGAAGCATTCGAGAAGCTAAAGAAGAAACTATGCGAGGCACCGATACTTTCTCTACCCGATGGAGTTAAAGACTTTCTCGTTTATAGCGATGCGTCTGGGGTTGGATTGGGTTGTGTTTTGACCCAAAGAGAAAAGGTGATAGCATATGCGTGTCGAAAGCTGAAAGAGCATGAAAAGAATTACCCGACTCGTGATTTGGAGTTGGCAGCGGTAGTTTTCGCTCTGAAAATATGGAGGCATTACCTCTATGGCACGAAGTGCAAACTCTTCACTGATCATAAGAGTCTCCAATATCTCTTTAATCAGAAGGAATTGAATATGAGGCAACGACGCTGGTTGGAATTACTTAAAGACTACGACTGTGAGATACTTTACCACCCCGGTAAAGCTAAAGTTGTTGCTGATGCTCTCAGTCGGAAAGTCAATCTTGAAAGGAAAAGGCCAAGAGCGTTGAGAATTGAAGTTGTCTCGACTATTGTGGAAAGTATAAAGAAAGCTCAAGAGGAAGCTTCTGAAAAGAATGACCGAAAGGAGGAACGTTTGGGCAAAACGTTGGTGTTCGGTGTAAACAGTCACGGACTGAAGGTGTTCCAAGATCGGATTTGGGTACCTAAGTCCGGAGGAATTAGAGGTCTTCTGATGGAAGAAGCTCACAAGACCATGTACTCGATTCATCCGGGTAGCACTAAAATGTATAGGGACCTAAAACCCTACTACTGGTGGCCGACGATGAAGCTTGATGTTGCAAAGTATGTGGCTGAGTGTGTGACTTGCGCGAGAGTAAAGACACAACATCAGAAACCGTATGGGAGTTTAGAACCTTTGCATGTGCCAATGGGTAAGTGGGAAGACATTGCTATGGATTTTGTCACTAAACTGCCCAGAACAAAGAATGGTCACGACATGATTTGGGTGGTCGTTGATCGATCCACTAAGAGTGCGCATTTCATAGCGGCCAAGGAGAAATGGTCTATGGAGAAGCTTGCGAATTCTTACGTGAAGGAAATTGTGAGGCTTCACGGTGTTCCGTTAACGATTGTGTCGGATCGTGATAGCCATTTCACCTCACGATTTTGGAAAAGTCTACAAGAGGAATTGGGTACTAAGTTGTGTTTAAGTACAACTTACCATCCGCAGACTGATGGTCAGAGCGAAAGAACGATACAAACACTTGAAGATATGCTAAGAGCATGTACCTTGGAATTCCTAGGTAATTGGGATGAACATTTACCATTGGTAGAATTTTCCTACAATAATAGTTTCCACTCGAGCATTAAGATGGCACCTTATCAAGCATTGTATGGACAGAAGTGTCGTACGCCGTCTTGTTGGCTTGAGGCTGGGGAAAAGCAGTTTATGGGACTGGAGTTGGTTCATCAAACTGCTGAAAAGTTGAAAATAATTAGGGAAAGAATGTTAGCAGCTCAGGATCGTCAAAAGAGCTATGCTGACAAGAAGCGAAGACCGATGACTTTTGAGGTTGGGGATTCGGTTTTGCTTAAAGTCTCGCCGTGGAAGGGACTTATAAGATTTGGTAGAAAGGGAAAGTTGAGTCCAAGGTTTATTGGACCGTTTAAAGTTCTTCAGAGGATTGGGAACCAAGCTTACAAGCTCGAACTACCAGAAGAACTGAATGGAATTCATAACACTTTTCATGTGTGTTGTTTGAGGAAGTTCACGGGAGAAGTTCCCGACATAATTCCAATTTCTGAATTTAGAATTGATGAGAACAAAAGGTTGATTGAAGAACCAGAGGCAATTGTTGACCGAAAGACTAAGAAATTACGACGCAAGATGGTTGGGTTAGTGCTTGTCCGATGGAAACACACGAATGGGCCGAATCTCACCTGGGAGACGGAGAGTGACATGATGGGTCGCTATCCGCATTTGTTTGTTGATGTGTGATTCTGGGGACATAATCATTCTAAGGTGGAGAGAATTGTAACGCCTGTGTTTTCGGGCTTGCCATTTTTAGCAATGTAATAGTCTAGGTTAACCTTTGTAACCCGTTTTGAAATAATAAGAGTGTATTATTCGAGTATTATGTGTTTTGTGCTTAATTGCTTAATTATGTGGTTTGATTAATTAAGAATAAAAATAAGAGTCAAAATTTAAGAGTAAAATAAACTTAATATCTTTGGATAATGTTGTAGTAGTTAAAACGAGGTTTCCGAATATATATAGAACGCCCAAATCTGACTTCGTATGAGGAAGTTATGATTTATCGAAGTTTCGACTTAGCGGTATGCAGCCTGAAATACTCGATTTGAGATCGAGCGGCTTTTAGCCGAAGCATTCTAAACGAGGATCGAAGGTCTCGTTGTTGGTATCGAAGCGTTAAAAAGTTAGGCGAGAACGGACGTCAAACGAAGAAGTTATGAATTTATAACGAAGTTTTTCTGTCGCGGCCTATTAAAAATAAATAATAAAAATAAAGTCGAAATTAGCCGACGGAGTCTAAATGAAAGTTGTAGAGCGTAGTCTCACCTTCGCGTGGATATAAAGAACGTCGAAAACGGAGTTCGTATGAAGAAGATATGAATTTCTGAAGTTTATTAATTAATTTGTATTTATTTTTAATTGGAAATTCCGGCATTATCCGAAGAGGAGTCAGCGGTCCGATCCGAAGTACGCCCCGCGTACTCCGAGGATGTCGACACTCGCAGCAAGTGGCTTCAGATGACGAACGCAGTGACGATTTCAGACGCGTACGCCCCGCTTACGCCTGTACGCCCCGCGTACTCCGAGGCTCCAGCCTCCTATAAATAGGATGCGAGGGCAGCCGACTCTTTTGCTAATTTTCTCTCTTCTCTCTCCCGTTTTGCATCGATTTGCGTGCCAGAAATACCCCGAAGCCCCGGTATCATTCTCAAGCCCCGAGGCAAGTCCCGAGATCCCGAAGATCCCGAGAAGTGCGGTTCCCGAGTCGAAGCTCTGCCCGCGAGAAGTTCGATTTTTGTGAAGATCTTCCAGATCTGCTGAGGATTACTACTTCCGCAAGTCGTAGTGCTGTCCGATCGTCTTCTGATCAAGTGAGTGTATACTACCTTTCATAAACACGATAATAATACAAGTATGGTTCGAGTGTATTAAATATATTGTTGTTTATATGTGTGAGTGTGTAGTTACTTTCTTCTAACACATGATTATGAAGTATTTTATACGAAATACGTGTTATGTGTAGAATTTGTTGTTATGTGTGTGAATGTATGTTCACCCTCTTCCATCTCATAGATCTGAATTGCTTTCTATGAAATACGTGTTACGTGGGTATGCCTCATCTGTTATGTGGAATATATATTGAATGAAAATGATATACAGGTTTCAAACTATGTATGAAAGTATATATTTTATCTACTAATATGTTGGGTAGAACATGGGTAGATAGTTGGTGTGTAATAAACAGATGAGAGGCCTCGATGTTGTTGTTGTTGTTGATCTAGTTATTCAGCGGAGTATGGATAACGACCACAGACTCTTTCTAGACAATCCAGTGGAACGCTAGCAGGTTCATAACCTGTAGGTGTTGTGAACGATGTGTTCACCGGTGTACTCTATCCCCCTCATGGTTGCCTTTAGGATATCTATTGTTGAGGAAACCCCTTAGCAGTGATGTCCGTCCCGATGAAAATCCTAGATTAGGTCCCTTGAGATAGATGTTATTTTAGGGACGTAAAGTGAGGATAACGGGAATGGGTAATCGGGATAGTGATTGGTTGGTGAAATTAAATATAATTTATTTATTGTGGGTTGAAAACCCTATATGCTCACCAGGCTCCCAAGCCTGACCCACTCAGTTTTATTTGTATTACAGGTAGTGGCGCGAGGGCATAAGATGGTTGAATCATCAAGTTGTTTTGTTTACAAGTCTGTATATGTATATATTTGTTGAATGACTTGTAATGTTATCGTTTATGCTTTATGGTCTGTATCGGAACATGACATCCCGAGTTTTGATTATATAATGAAAATGCATCTCTTGATGAAATGCTTTGATAAATATTATTTTATCATGTTTTGTTTTGGGAACAAATTCCGCAACTCTTTCAAATCAAAAGGATTTACTCTGAAATTATTTAAAAGCATAAATGAAAATCGGTCTTTTCTGGCCGTGATTTTGGGGATGTCACAAATTCACTAATCTTTGGCCTATAATTGTGGATTTAATTTTTTTTCAGGTGCTTATCGGATTGCGAAGGCGGGACTGTACTCACACAGACACATCAACCATTTTATGATTTAAGATTTCACATTGTATTCCTTATAACTCTGATTTTGAATTATGGTTTTTGAACAAATCGATTGAATTAATGTAACTTTATAAAAATGAGTGTTTATTCTATTTTAAAAATGAAAATTTTTATTTTGGAATTTGGGACATTACATCTAATTTTCTTCCATTGCAATCAGACGGGCCACAAGAAGTCCGAATGTCCAAGATTGATAGGAGGAGCGATTGTAGCACCTGCTCCAGCCACCTTGAGGATTACTTATGGTCACCAGGGCAAGGCGGAGGCTCCTATAGTGAGGAGTAGGGTATTTCAGATGACAATCGAGGAGGCTCGATCAGCACCAGATATGGTTTCCGATATGTATCTTTACTATATCTTTTACTACTTTCTTTATTTATGCTTAAATTTTATCTGGTCATTTATATGGATGTTTTTAGTCAATGGTATGACTGCTCATGTTCTGTTTGATTCGGGTGCTACCTGATTCTTCATGTCTCTTGCGCTTATCAAGAAGTTTAGCAACACTCCAGGGATTTTGGATTATCTGTTGGAGGTGAATATTAATGATGATCGTTCAATGAGTGTCGAAGGTTACTGTGGGTCGAAGGTTACTGTGGGTATAGACTGGTTGGGACCCCAATGAGGCTATGATTGATTGTGATTTCTAGTTGGTGAGAGTTCGAACCCCAAGTGAGGGAGAACTGGTTATTTGTGGCGAGGATGCTCAACGTGGACCGACTTTGTGTTCAGCTACGAGAGCTAGGATGTATCTTCAGCAAGGGTGGTCCAGATTCTTAGCCTATGTGGTGGATACACGAGTGGAGGATAAGAAGACTATGGATAACATGCCCATTGTTCATGAATTTCCTGATGTGTTTCTAGAGGATTTTTTGGGAGCACCTCCTAAGAGGCAGGTTATGTTTCAGATTGATTTGATTCTGGGTGCGGTGCCGATAGCCAAGGCTCCTTATCGCCTAGCACCTTCGGAGATGCAGGAGTTGTCTACACAATTGCAGGAGCTGGTAGATAAGAGATTCATCCAACCGAGCAGCTAATCGTGGGGAGCACCGATCTTGTTTGCGAAAAAGAAGGATTGTTCATACAGGATGCACATGGACTACCGAGAGTTGAAAAACATGACAGTGAAGAACCGTTATCCACTCCTGAGGATTTATGACTTATTTGATCAACTTGAGGGTGCGTATTGGTTCTCCAAGATTGATTTGAGATCGGTTTATCATCATATAAGGGTTAGAGATGAGGATGTGCAGAAACGACCTTCACGACTTCTTATGGTCATTACGAGTTTTGTGGTGATTCCATTTAGACTCACCCACGCACCGATAACATTCATGGATCCCATGAACCGGGTGTGTAGGACGACGTTTGACCAATCTATGATTGTGTTTATTGATGATATCTTGGTCTATTATAAGACCAAGGAATAGCATGAGGAGCACCTATGGGAGATTTTGAAGATCTTGAGGAGGGAGAGGCTTTATGCTAAGTTCTCCAAATGTGAGTTCTAGTAGCATGAGGAACCGTTTTTGGGGAACATCGTTAACTAGAAGGGTATATTGGTCGATCCAGCGAAGATCTAGCAGTGATGCAGTGGGAGGTTCCGAGGACACCATCTGAGATTCAGAGTTTCCTTGGTCTAGCAGGTTATTATCAGAAGTTCATTAAGGATTTCTCCAAGATTGTTGTTCCCTTGACCCGTTTGACGAATAAGAATTTTTCTTTGTGGTGGGATCCTACAAAAAATTTTTTGAGACTTTAAGGTAGAAATTGTGTAAGGCCCCGATTTTGACCCTTCCCAAGGGTACAAATGACTTTGTGGTATATTGCGATGCATCCACTTTGGGATTGGGTGCAGTGCTTATGCAGAGGGGCCATGTGATTGTGTACACATCAATGCACTTGATGCCTCATGAGGCAAATTACCCTACACATGATTTGCAGTTAGGGGCTATGGTTATTGCCCTCAAGATTTGGAGACATTATTTGTATAGGGTCAGGTACACTATTTATACTGATCACAAGAGTCTAATTTATCTAATGGATCAACCGAACTTTAACATGATACATTGTAGGTGGTTGAATGTGGTGAAAGATTATGACTACGATATTTTGTACCATCCTGGGAAGGCCAATGTTGTAGCCGATGACTTGATTCGCAAGGAAACAAGTACACCTATCATTGATATGTGTTTAAGGATGGTTATTGTCTCACCACTACTGGATTTGATCAAGAAAGCTCAAGTAGAGGGTTGAGGAGGGAAAACTTGAAGGAAGATAGGATTAGGGGTAAAATTTCATTATTTGTCACGGATAGTCGTGGGTTATTGACTAAGTGCGGTAGAGTATGGGTCACGGTTGCTGGTGGGGTTAAACATATGTTATTGGAGAAAGCTACCAAGTCGAAGTTTTCAATCCATCCGGGGCCTCAAAGATGTATAGAGACGTAAGATTGAGCTACTGGTGGTCATGCATGAAGAGGGAGATACCATGGTTTCTAGAGCGGTGCTTAACTTTCAAGAAGTCAAGGTCGAACATCAGAGACCCCATGACAAGATGTTGTCGTTACCTATTCACATGTGTAAATGGAGGAGATTACTATAGATTTTATCATGAATTTGTCGAGGATGGCCCGTGGGGTTGATTCTATCTGGGTCATTGTTGACAGATTAAACAAAAGTGTTCATTTCAACCCTATCACTGAGAGCATTTTTGCCGAGTAGTTGGCTTACATATATATATATATATATATATATATATATATATATATATATATATATATATATATATATATATATATATATATAAGAGGTAGTCATTTGGAACGGAGTACCAGTTTCAGTGGTTTCTGATCGTGATGTTCGCTTCACCTCCAGGTTTTGGAGGAAATTTCATGAGGAGTTGGTTACTCAGCTACTTTTCAGCACCGCATATGTAATAACCTGTTATTTCGAATCTATGTAATAGTATAGATCAATTTGTAGTTCTTTTTAAAATAATAAAAAGAAATTTTTGTATACTATGAGAATTTACATAATCGACCCTCAAAAATGAAATGTTAAATAAACTTGTTTGGGATGAATATAGTGGTATAAATCATGTCAAGGATTCCAAAAATATAAAGAACGCCCAAACCCGAGTTATAACAAACAAGTAATGACCTATCGAAAATCCGTAACAAAACCGGCAAAACATTGTTTAACGTAAAAAGTGGATTTTCAATAAAATGGTTTTTAGCCTTAACTATCTAAATGAAAGTTATAGTATACATTAAGCCGAGAGTGTCCATAAAAAGAACATCTAAATCTGACTTCGTATGAAGAAGTTATGATTTTTCTAACTTTCGACACATATACAGTCTGAAACTCGAAATTTAGTTCGAACAACTTTTGGTCAAAACAACCTAAACGAGAATTAAAGATCTTATCAAAAGAAATCCAACAGTAAAAAGACAGGCAAAAACAGACGTCGGATGAAGAAAGTTATGAATTTTTAACGGGCTTTTCTTGTCCCGACCTGTTAAAAATATAACTTTAAAAATAAAGTCAAAATTATCCGACAGAATCTAAACGAAAGTTGTAGACCATGGTCTCATCTACGCGTGGATATAAAGAACGTTAAAAACAGAGTTCAAATGTAAAACATATGAATTATTAAAGTTTGAAAAAGGGAAGTACGCCCCGCATACAAGACTACGCACGTCGTACTCGGAAGCAAGGCCTCAGAGTGTCCACGTGGCCTCTTTCTTCACAAGTAACACATATCTCGCTCAATCAACGCGTCTGAAGCCAGATGGCCACTACACCCAACGTACGAAAATATTACGCCCAACGTAATGAGACTAGCCTCGATGCGTACCTCATAGCCTCGTCAAGTCCGAAGATCGGATAGGACTCAACTAGTATGCCATGCGTACAAGAAGTACGCCCAACGTACCGAGGACCAGACCCCTCCTATAAATAGTAAGCGAGGCCTCCAGATTACATTGCAAATTCTCAACCTCTCTCCTACTTTTTCTCTCTTTTAAGCCTTTCTAAACTACCCCGAAGCCCCGGTGACATATCTAACGCCCGGAGAAAGCCCGAAGTCCTCAATTTTAAGCTAAAACTCTGCCCGCATAAAGCCGACTTTTCATCAAAAACTCTCAGTTACATCAAGAAAACTCCTTCTAAGAAACAAAATGTTGCCCGAATCACCACCTATCAAGTGAGTTCATACCCCTATATTTATATGATTTTTAACTATTTTAGGGGGAATACAAGTGACACACAATAAAATTGTGTTAATATCTCCAAAGATTTTTAAATGTTTTAGTATATTTCAAATAGTTATAATTGTTAAAAATTACATATTTATATGTATGTAAATTATATAATTTGGATTCAGAGGATTTACAATATGTACATAATTTGACCCCATTTCCTGTTCCTTGTTTGGTTGTGGGCTTGGGGTAAAGTTATTTAATTAAAGATCTACTTAATCACAATTATATAAATATTAAATTTCTATAAAAATAGTTTTCAAACTATTTGATAATACATAGGTATAAACAGAGAATTTCATGGAATAACAGTATTACAGATTCTTACAGTAAAACAAACACTAGAAGATTGTGGTTCTTGATAAGAAGATGAAGATCTTGCACAAAAAGGTGGTAGGCTTAGTACAGGTGCAATCGCAACACTAAAAGGATTCAAAGTGGACATAGGAACCCAAGGAGAAGATGAAGGAGCATTACCCAGAGCTATTTGTAGCAGCGGACTTTGAGGACGAAGTTTGATTCAAGTGGGGGAGAGTTGTAACATCCGAAATTCCAGGTATAATTAATTCAAACTATTTATGAAGTTTTATTCACCACGACGTGGGATGGGCGACCTCACGACGTGGCATGGCCAAGAAATATCGTAGATGAATTTTATGCCTCACGACGTGAAATCTTTTCCATCACATCGTGGCAACCGTATGAGGGTAAAACCCTAATTTTTCGGGCTTTAGGACCTATATAAGGAAAATGTGAGTTAGGGTTTTCTCACCCTCAACTTCTTGTTGGATTAGTGTCTAAGCCCATAACAATATTTGGTATGTACTTGACCTAGTTGTGCATGGTCCTTTTGGGTTGCCTTCACCAAAGCAACTTGACAAGATGATTTATATAGAGAGAGGTTATTATGGTTTATTAATATATCATATGAATAATATATTAAAAGAGAAATCATATAGTTTAATTAATACTGGATAAGAATTAATTAATAATTAATTTTGTGGCTAAAAGAGATTAATTAAATAAAGGGGGCCTTATTCGAAATTAGGAATGGAAGCCCACTCTAATTTCGGCCAAAGAGGCCTTATTCCAGAATGTTCTCAAGCTGCTTAGGGCCTAAGTCGTCCAATTAGGGTTTTGACTGAAACCCTAGCAGCTCAGCTATTTAAAGGACCCCAGGGCTTCAGTTTCGGCTACACCAAGAAACCCTAAGGTTACTATAGCCGAAATCTATTCTCTCTCCTTCTCTCTTCTAGATCATCCTCTTGCTTGTGGTGTTTGTAATCCATTAGAGGTGTTACACTTGTGACACTAAGCTTCTTGAAGATCAAGGATTCTTGCAACTATTGAAAGGTATTATCTAAACTCGTTTTGTTATAGATTTCGATTTCAATATATGATAGAATAGGGTATTCAAGTCTTGGATGAACTGCATGTACAATAGAGAAACCTAGATCCAAGCTTTAGGGTTTTGCATAAGCACATAGGATTGTTCTTTTGTATAAAATGCATCGGTGGTATCAGAGCCTTGATTGGTTTCTGTTGTATTTGATGCTTTGTGTTTCATTCATGCTTGAAAAATCAAGTTTTTTGGTCTTTTGTCGGACAGACTCGTCGAGTCCCAAAGTTGGCTTCCATTCCTAATTTCGTCCCCCGTATGGAGATGTGCAAGTAGTCATTTTAAAGCTAAGAACTGGAACTACTTACAACTAAAACAGTTTTTCAAACAAAAATGTTTAAGTTGTCCAAAACAGTCCGTGAATAGAGTCCAGCTTTTCTGATGAAAGCTGTTAGAAAAATTTAGTTATGCTCTTTGGGACTCGACGAGTCTGTCCGACAAAAGACCAAAAAGCTTTGGGACTCGACGAGTCCCAAAGAGCATAACCAAATTTTTCTAACAGCTTTCATCAGAAAAGTTGGACTCCATTCACGGACTGTTTTGGACAACTTAAACATTTTTGTTTGAAAAACTGTTTTAGTTGTAAGTAGTTCCAGTTCTTAGCTTTAAAATGACTACTTGCACATCTCCATACGGGGGGCGAAATTAGGAATGGAAGCCCACTTTGGGACTCGACGGTTCTGTCCGAAAAAAGACCAAAAAACTTGATTTTTCAAGCATGAATGAAACACAAAGCATCAAATACAACAGAAACCAATCAAGGCTCTGATACCACCGATGCGTTTTATACAAAAGAACAATCCTATGTGCTTATGCAAAACCCTAAAGCTTGGATCTAGGTTTCTCTATTGTACATGCAGTTCATCCAAGACTTGAATACCCTATTCTATCATATATTGAAATCGAAATCTATAACAAAACGAGTTTAGATAATACCTTTCAATAGTTGCAAGAATCCTTGATCTTCAAGAATCTTAGTGTCACAAGTGTAACACCTCTAACGGATTACAAACACCACAAGCAAGAGGATGATCTAGAAGAAAGAAGGAGAGAGAATAGATTTCGGCTATAGTAACCTTAGGGTTTCTTGGTGTAGCCGAAACTGAAGCCCTGGGGTCCTTTAAATAGCTGAGCTGCTAGGGTTTCAGTCAAAACCCTAATTGGACGACTTAGGCCCTAAGCAGCTTGAGAACATTCTGGAATAAGGCCTCCTTGGCCGAAATTAGAGTGGGCTTCCATTCCTAATTTCGTCCCCCATATGTCCAGGAAATTAATATGAATTAATTAATAAAATATGAATTTTATTGATATTGTGTGATTATCCTTGCCAAAATAAAAGATAATTTCAAATTAATTGAATAATTATTTCCTTATATTATAAATTTTAATTATTTGAATTATTTGGTCAATTATCTTGCATGAAATTGGCTTAGGTCAAAATTAGATAATCAACATAATTAATTGTTTAATTATTTATTTGAATTTTGATCTAAATAGTTTTGAAATGTTTCAAAACTTTCCCTCAAGTTTTGGAATTTAAATTTTGAATTAAAAGTTTAATTTTGAAATAATTAAATTCCAAACCCTAGAATTTTACAAGTTTAAAATTCACCTTATACTATTATAATATTATAAGAATAATTATTATATATGTATAACTTAAATGCTAGTCTTACCGTGTGACAATAGTCAAATTCGGGTCAAGTCTAAGCTGAACAAAGTCAATGAGTTAAACCGATCAACTCAATTAAACCTTGTATATTAGGGTTTTTGTTATGTAATTACTGTATAACTCACTATGTTAATGAGAAAACATCACTTGGAAAAATTTGTGTGTTTAATTTTTCTTAACCTCAGTACTAAACAATGAACAAGAACAATAAAACAATGTTGCATACTCATCAGGAGTGTGTAAGATCCTAAAACATGGCTTAACGGGGTTCACGGACCTTGCGTTGCGGAGCCAAACACTCACTATTGTCACACATGAAACCACTCTCAGTCGTTTTCACTCTATCTCTCTCTATTGTCCAAATCTCTCTAAGTATGTGAAATCTCTCCCAAATATCTCTTTGTATGAGAAATCTCTCCAAGAATGTCAAATCTCTCCCAAATCTCTCTAAGTATGTGAAATCTCACCCAAATATCTCTTTGTATGAGAAATCTCTCGAAAAATGTCAAATCTCTCCCAAATCTCTCTAAGTATGTGAAATCTCTCCCAAATATCTCTTTGTATGAGAAATCTCTCGAAGAATGTGAAATCTCTCCCAAATCTCTCTAAGTATGTGAAATCTCTCTAAGTATGTGAAATCTCTCTCAAAAGTTTCCATAACTTTTTGAAGTCATTCGGGTCATTCCGACCCTTGACTGGGTCGAAAACGGCTTAAAACGGGGCAAAAACGGACAAAAAGGGCTTAAGGACCCGAAACCCCTCTTAAGGACCCGAAACCCTCCTTAAGAAACCGAACCCTTCTGAGCTGAAGGCTGCTGAACCGAACCCGAAAGGTCCTCTCGGGCCCGAACCTCGCGTGCACCACCCGAACCCGAAGCTTCGGTCCATTTCGGTTCTGACCCTTCGGACCGAGCCTTTGCTTCTTGTTGCTTTCGTTTCCTTCGCTTCGCGCCTAGCATCATTAGGGACCAAACCTCGGCCTAGGGACTAATTTTGCGTTTTAGGCCCGTTTTTAATTGTTTTAACACGGGATTTTCACCCAAAACTTTATTTTAACATATAAGACCCCTTAATTAATGATTAATCACGTTTTAAGGATAAAACCTTATCCACAAGAGAGTAGGTGAAGTACAAAGGTAGAGTGTTGACTTTCCTTTATTTTATGACACAAGCAACCCCATACCCACTCCATGCCTAACCCACACTCCTCCCCACCTTACCTTGTCACTTCCTTGTACTTTTTACCTCTATCACAAGCCATCCCCACATTTTTAGGGCTGGTCACTCAACCTCTCTCCTCATTTTCTTTCAATTACTCTCATTTCACCAAAGATCCAACTCCAACTTTTCCCTCAATCTTTTCTCTCTAATTCGAGATCCCAAGGCTGATCATCAAGTGTTCTTCCACTCTTGGTAAGTATAATACATCCTCCTTGTGATTATTTCACTTCATTCTACTCAAATCATTGATTGCTTACACAAACTCCATAACTATGATGTTAGATTCTCGAAAATCTTCAAGGCATCTCCAAGTGTTCTTGAGTTAAAAACTTCCATTCTTCAACAATCAT
Source organism: Lactuca sativa (assembly GCF_002870075.4). Taxonomy (NCBI): domain Eukaryota; kingdom Viridiplantae; phylum Streptophyta; class Magnoliopsida; order Asterales; family Asteraceae; genus Lactuca; species Lactuca sativa. Next base: position 185,341,316 of record NC_056624.2, read on the forward strand.
CTACTGAAATCACTTAAGGTGAGTTCATACCCCTACATTTTTATGTTTTCTTAAGTTTTTAGGGGGGGGGGGGAATACAAGTTAAAACACCAAGAGCATAACTAAATTTTTCTAACAGCTTTCATCAGAAAAGTTGGACTCCATTCACGGACTGTTTTGGACAACTTAAACATTTTTGTTTGAAAAACTGTTTTAGTTGTAAGTAGTTCCAGTTCTTAGCTTTAAAATGACTACTTGCACATCTCCATACGATTTTTCTACAATTTATGGTGATTTTTACAAAACTGTCTATCATTTCAAACACCAATCCGGACCAGTCTGTGATTATGGACTTTTTCACCCAAGTTAGAGATCATTAAAAATCATGATAAAAATTATGAGTAAACTAGACACATTTTGGGAACTCTCAGAATTTATGGATTTAGTTTTCGACTTCGTATGATTTTTCTATGACTTTTCTAAAACAGCGCAGAAGGGTTAAATTTAGTTAACAACATTATAACTTTCATGACACTTTGTATTATGTTGAGCAAAGTGTATAACAATAAGTTCTAAATATTAAATGTGTTTCCTTGTTAGTTTATCATTATAAACTGAAACTTAGTCATTCATGATAAGATTATTCATTCATTTAGGACACGTATATTAAGCTATAATAAGCATAATTTATGGATTTATAACACTAATAATGTGTTTTCATAAAACAGTTCTTATACATTACAAATATTTCGGATAGACTATAATAGGTATAGTTTATGTATCATTTACTTCTCAAACTTATTTATCAAAGGTTTTTCAGTTTAGTTCACGTAAATCTGTTAATGAATAAATTTGTGAGTCATTCACTTCGGGTTACTTCCAAAGTAACAAAGTCAAAAAGTCCTGTAAATTGTAACCAGAGTCTCTTGTAGGGAGAACGTGATAGTTGTGTATAGATCTATATTGGGTTTGACAAACCCACACCAGAGCTGCTTGCAACAGTTAGACCGGCAGGTCTGTGGTGACAAGTGTCATTTAACGGCGACACCTGAAGAACGTCGTATTACAAGGCCATCCATGTCAAGTATGGTTATAATAGCTCACATGTGGTATTAACAAATCATAAGATTTACGGGTTCTACTCTTAAATTAGCAAGTTATGTCGATTTAGCTCTCAGAAATTACTTTAAGTATGGAATAATACTTGTGCGCTTTCATGTCAAAAAGGGATTTTATGTTGATTTAAAACCACGTTCATATCATTAACTATGGAAATTACTTGTTCATTCTCAGTCCTGGTATTTAGGATCACATAACTTTTATAAGGAAAATATTGGATTTTCTTGGTAACATACAACTCATTACAAAGATCGATTTTCCAACTCTTACTGTCAAAAGCTTATGAACTCACCAACCATTGCGTTGACACTTTTTCAAACAACTTGTATTCTCAGGAAATCGCTAAACAGGTAACAAAGTGCTTTTGAGGATGGGACGTTGAGGCGTCAAACTTATCATATTTTGTCAACATATTGTAATTGATTTTCAAACATGTAATTCATACAATGATGTAACTTTTTCAATTATATATATGTTGGTTGTGTTTGCTTAAATCACTATTGCATTTGTTGTTATGATACTATACATGAAGTCCTCCATCCCCGGACGTTTCCGCCATCCTTGGTTTGGGGGTGTGACAGATTGGTATCAGAGCACGGTTTATAGTGAATTAAGTATATCAAACAACATAGGATATACAAACTATAAACACAATTAGGACTAAGAATCTCTGATTTTAAAACATTCTAACGGGTTATACTTTTAGAAAACGAATAGTTTCTTGTTTAAAAGTAAACCTACATGCATTACATACTCGCGTAGTGTCATAACTAGAAGAACATAAACTAAAAGAAGAGGAGTTGAACGCTACGAGTATGCCTTGGTATGAGTGATCAGTTTTGGGAAGGATATAGCCTGATCAACTATATTCGTCCGGGAAGTGACTTGCTCATATCGGGGGATAGTCGTAGGAGGGCAACAAATCTAATAACCTAACTTCACCCTACAAAGAATACTATAAGAACCAAATCTAAACATTTAAAATACTATAGGAGTATTTGTATGTTGCTATATCGCAATATTATTATTATTAACCGCTTTCTGCTTCTTACACCCCTATTCTCGCGCAGACGACATGGCAGGATTCCATTTACCAGGAGACCCATACTTTCCCAACCAGGGAAAGGCCGGCTGGATTGAGGAAGAGCCCGAAGAGCTGATTGAAGAGGATCCCGAAGAAGAACCCGAAGAAGAAGAGGAGGAGGTAGACGGAGAAGAAGAAGAAGAGGAAGACGACGAGGTGGACATGGATGAGGACGAAGGTGAAGAAGAGTCGGAGGAGGAAGTCTTCAACCCTCCTTACATCGCGAGGGTACCTGCAAACCGCTGGGGGTACAATGGGCCTGAGCCCCGTTGGGCAACCATGATCGAGAGGTGGAGCCGGCAACAACGCCAGAGGTCACCATATGGCGACCAACGAGGTTACTATTACCTCAGTCACGGGGGACCGGTTGACAGAGCTCTCCCTGTTATGACCCAACACATCATGAACTTGGGGAACCAGAGTAGGGAAATGGCAGACCAGGTTCGAAATCTCAGCACTATTATGGCAGCCACCGATGCACGCACCCGGGATCTGGAGAGGGACTTCTATCCAGTGGACCAACTCATCTAGGACCTTACCGCTGCTCGAGCGGAGGTAAGGGAGTACCAGGAGAGGCACGCAGCTCTCGAGGAGAGAGTGATCGCGGCTGAACGCCAGATTGCGGAGCTTCAGGGAGCCTCGACCTCATCCCGGGGCCACCATGGACCGGATACCACCCGCTGCAAGTAGTGTTCGCACTGCTCACGTTTTATTATAAATCAAGGATTTCGAGTATGTGTTGGTGCTACTCTTTATTGCGAATAGGTTGACCCCGCGACTAAGTGATTACACTATTCAAAGGGGCTTTTGTACTGCCAAAACTTTATCTTTTATTATGATGTAATGTAGACCCTTGTGAGGTCAAATTTCTCAAAACAATATGTACTAACAAATTATCAATGAATGTGGCATGTATTTTACTTCCTTGGATGCTGACACGAACCAAACACATGACCCTGATCGGGTCAACACTATTTAATTCATAAGTTTAAATTGCATAAACTTTTCGATGAATTACCTTCTAAAGTAATAAACTCGGATAAAATACAATTGAGATGAAACAAGTAACACTCGACTCGTTATCACCATTGAAGTCTTACCGACAAGTCTTTTCTTTTTATTTTTTATGTCAGAACCATGCCACCAAGGAAAAGACCAAGACTTTCCGGAAACTCAGCACCACCCCCTCCGCCACCACCTCCGGAGTATGATCCTGTGATGTTCCAGGCTGCAGTAACAGCAGCCGTGGCGGCAGCAATGTCGCAAATGGGTACAAATGGTTCCGGCGGTTCCGGATCCGGGAATACTAACTCGAATCAGGGGGACAGCATGGGGCGTACTAAGGAGTGGTCTTACAAAGACTTCACGAATGGCAAACCCGATCCTTTCGATGGAAGCGGGGGCGTCATCGCGCTGATGCAATGGTTCGAAAGGACCGAAACAGTCTTCGAAATCTGTGCTTGTCCCGAAGCGAGCAAGGTCAAGTATGCGGCATTCACTTTCACAAGAAAAGCTCTTACTTGGTGGAATGGTCGAGTTAAGTCACTTACTCCTGCAGTGGCTAACTCCATAGGCTGGGAAAACTTAAAAGCGTTGATGTTAAAGGAGTATTGCCCGAGGGGAGAAATACAAAAACTCGAAGAAGAACTCTAGAATCTCAAGATGTCGGGGATGGATCTCGAAACTTATACTGCCCGATTCAATGACCTAGCACTCCTCTGTCCCGCAATGGTCACTCCGGAGGAGAAAAAGGTAGAACGATACATTTGGGGGCTATCATCCCAGATTCATGATAGTGTTCTAGCCTCGAAACCTACTACCTTTGAGAGTGCCAAGGAATTGGCACAACAACTTATCGATCATAGGGCCAGCCGTGGCACCATGGTCGCCACCACCGACCAAACAAAAGGAGGGAACAACAAGAGGAAGTTCAGGAATAGTAAAAAGAAACAACCGACGCAGGACCCCACAAAGAAGCAACAGACTGTTGTTGTCCGTGCAGCCACTACTGCTACCGCTCCAGCGCCACCAAAGCAGTACGCGGGAACTCTCCCCAAGTGCAACAAGTGCAACTTCCACCATACCGGTGCTTTTCGGGAAATGCACTGCAGTAATTGCAACCGGAAGGGGCACACTGCTCGATTTTGTAAAGTGCCAGCCCAATCCGCCCCTCAAGTCGCCCCAGCTGCCAACACCGGAGCAAGTCAAACCTGTTACGGCTGTGGAGAGGCAGGGCACTTCAAAAGAAACTGCCGAAAAGCACGAAACACCAATACTGGAGGTGTAGGGAGAGTCCTGACAATGGGACACAGAGAAGCAGTCAAGGACCCCTCGGTGGTTTTTGGTACGTTTCTCCTCAATAACACATATGCATGCGTACTATTTGATAGTGGAGCGGAGAGGAGTTTTGTGAGCCACCGATTCAAACAATTGCTAAAACAAACCCCTCATTCATTAAAAGATACTTACGTAGTAGAAATGGCAAATGGGAAGGTAGAGCGCACTAATGTTATATACTCAGGGTGTACCCTCACTCTAGACAACCATTCATTCAATATAGACCTGATGTCGGTCACAATAAAATGTTTCGACGTGATCATCGGTATGGATTGGTTGGGTCCTAATCGTGCCGACATTTTATGTTACGAAAGGGCCGTCCGCCTCAATCTGTCGAATGGCAACACCCTCACCGTTTATGGCGGCAAACCTAGTTCAAATTTGCAAATCATCTCTTGCATCAAGGCCCAAAAGTATCTCCGAAAGGAATACCACGCATTTCTAGCCCACGTAGTAGATACGAAGTAAGTGGTGAAGGATATCAATGAAATTCCCGAGGTGTGCAACTACCCCGATGTATTTCTCGAAGATCTCCCAGGCGTACCCCTCGCACGACAAGTCGAATTCCGGATCAACTTAATTCTAGGAGCTACCCGCGTCGCCAAAGCTCCATACCGCTTAGCACCGACAGAAATGCAAGAACTGTCCAGCCAGTTGAATGAACTGTTGAGCAAAGGATTCATCAGGCCAAGCTTCTTACCCTGGGGAGCACCGGTCCTGTTTGTGAAGAAGAAGGACGGATCTTTTCGCATGTGCATAGACTACCGAGAGCTAAACAAACTCACTATCAAGAACCGATATTCCCTACCCCGAATCGATGACCTCTTCGACCTGCTCTAGGGAGCAAGCTACTTTTCAAAAATCGACCTGAGGTCGGGTTATCATCAACTACGAGTTCAAGAAGAGGATATTCCCAAGACTGCGTTCAGAACTCGCTACAGGCACTATGAGTTTGTGGTAATGCCCTTCGGATTAACGAACGCACCGGCAGTATTCATGGACCTGATGAATCGAGTGTGTCGACCCTACTTAGACAAATTCGTGATTGTATTCATCGACGATATTTTAATCTACTCCCTAAGCGAGGAAGAGCACCGTCAACATCTCCGGCTAATCTTGGAAACGCTAAGGGCTGAGAAGCTTTACGCCAAATTCTCTAAGTGCGAATTCTGGATCAGAGAAGTGAATTTTCTTGGCCATGTGGTCAGCAAGAAGGGGATACACGTGGATCCCTCTAAAATCAAAGCTATCAAAAACTGGTCAGCACCTACAACGCCGACAGAAATTCGACAATTTTTAGGGCTCGCCGGCTACTACCGAAGATTCATACAAAACTTCTCCAAGATCGCCAAACCACTCACCACCTTGACTCAGAAAGGTGTGGTATTTAAGTGGGGAGATAGACAAGAAGTCGCCTTCCAGACACTAAAGCAAACTCTATACAGCGCACCAATCTTGTCTCTTTCGGAAGGAACTGATGACTTCGTGGTATATTGCGATGCTTCAAATCAAGGGCTCGGATGCGTGCTTATGCAGAGAGGGAAAGTCATCGCCTACGCGTCAAGACAACTTAAGACACACGAAGTTAATTACACCACCCATGACCTTGAACTGGGAGCGATAGTGTTCGCCTTAAAGATCTGGAGGCACTACCTCTACGGCACAAAATGTACCATCTTCACCGATCATAAAAGTCTTCAGCATATCCTCAATCAAAAAGAGCTCAACATGCGACAACGAAGATGGGTTGAACTGCTGAACGACTACGAGTGTGAAATTCGCTACCACTCGGGCAAGGCCAATGTAGTGACTGATGCCCTAAGTAGGAAGGAATACTCGGGCCGCCGAGTAAGATCCTTAACAATGACCATCCATTCCCACCTGGCCACGCAAATCAGGGAAGCTCAACTAGAAGCCTTGAAACCGGAGAATGTGGCAAGTGAGGCATTAAGGGGAATGGATAAAAGCTTAGAAGTCAAGGATGATGGAACTCGTTATCTCATGAAGCGAATCTGGACCCCGAAGTTTGGTGGGTTCCGAGACGTGGTCATGAATGAAGCACACAAGACTCGATACTCCATCCATCCAGGGTCAGATAAGATGTATCTAGACCTCAAAAAGTTATATTGGTGGCCAAACATGAAAGCCAAGATTGCTACTTATGTGGGCAAGTGTCTGACTTGCGCCAAGGTCAAGGTGGAATACCAGAAACCCTCAGGACTACTACAACAGCCTGATATACCGGAATGGAAGTGGGAACGGATAACCATGGACTTCATAACCAAGCTGCCTAAGACTCTAGGCAGGTTTGACACCATATGGGTAATCGTAGACAGATTGACCAAGTCTGCGCACTTCCTGCCAATAAAGGAAACCGACAAGATGGAGAAGTTAACCAGAACGTACATCAAGGAGATTGTGCGACTGCATGGTGTACCAATATCCATTATCTCCGACCGAGATAGTAGATTCACCTCGCGATTTTGGCAGTCTCTACAGAAATCCTTGGGAACTAGGCTTGACATGAGTACGACCTACCATCCACAAACCGACGGACAAAGCGAGAGAACCATCCAGACATTGGAAGACATGATGAGAGCCTGTGTGATAGACTTTGGAAAGGCATGGGATACCCATTTACCGCTGATCGAATTCTCCTATAATAACAGCTATCACACTAGCATTAAAGTCGCTCCGTTCGAAGCTCTCTATGGCCGCAAGTGCAGATCACCCCTGTGTTGGGCCGAAGTGGGGGATACTCAACTAGCTAGGGGGCAAGTCGTCTTGGACATGTCAACAAGAAACACATAGCCCAACTCCAAAAGGATGGAGTGTTGGAGTCATTCGACCTTAGGGACGATGACGTGTGTGAGTCTTGTTTACTTTGAAAAATGACCAAGTCACCCTTCACTGGTACTTGTGAAAGTAATGAGGGTTTATTGGAGCTCATACACACCGATGTGTGTGGGCCCTTTAGATCCACCACAAGGGATGCGATTCGCTTCTATGTGACTTTCACCGATGATTATAGCAGATATGGGTATATCTACTTAATATAGCACAAGTCAAAAACCTTTGAAAAGTTCAAAGAATTTAAGATGGAAGTGGAGAATCAGCTGGGCAGGAAAATCAAGATGCTTCGATCCGATTGAGGTAGAGAGTACCTTAGTCTTGAATTCCACGACTACCTCAAGGAATGCATAATCGTTTCGCAATTGACGCCACCTAGGACACCGCATTTGAATGGTGTGGCTGAGAGGCGTAATCGAACCTTGCTAGACATGGTTTGTTCCATGATGAGTCGTGCTTCACTACCTATCTCATTTTGGGGGTATGCCTTAGAGACTGCCACCCATATCCTTAACTTAGTCCCTACAAAGAAGTTTGTCAAAACACCTTACGAGATGTAGACACGGAAAGCTCCCTCATTGGCACATATCAAGGTTTGGGGTTGCGAGGCTTTAGTAAGACGAGAGACTCACGGCAAGCTGGAACCTAGTAGTGAGCGATGTATTTTCATCAGCTATCCACAAAAGTCCTTTTTGGATATCTCTTCTATAGATCGAGTGACAATGTTGTCTTCATTGCGAGGAGAGGGGTTTTTCGAGAGCGAGAACTCATAAGCCAAGGGGACAGTGGGAGGTAAATCGATCTTGAAGAGCTTCAAGAGTCGAGCGATGAAGGAACCTCTAACACTAGCTCTCAACCCGAGGAGGAAACTTGGGTTGAACCAATTGACAAATCTTTACCTCTTAGACGTTCCAGTAGAGTTAGTGTTCCACCTGTGTTGTATGGTTTTCAAATAACAAGTGAGGGTGATACATTTATTAGTGATAATACACTAATAAATTTGGATGAACCTAATAGCTACAAGGAAGCAATGGAAGGCCCAGAGTCTGTGAAATGGAAAGAGGCTATGGACAGCGAGATTCGGTCCATGTATGACAACCAAGTTTGGAATTTGGTTGACAATGTGCCAGGTCGTAAGACGGTCGGGTGCAAGTGAATCTTCAAGAAGAAGACCGACATGGATGGGAAGGTACACACCTATAAGGCGTGATTGGTTGCGAAGGGCTTTACTCAAACTCCCAGAGTTGACTATGATGAGACCTTCTCACCAGTTGCGAAGATAAAGTCTATTAGGGTGATGCTTGCAATTTCCGCATTTCATGACTATGAGATATGGCAGATGGATGTCAAAACTGCTTTCCTTAACGGAAAGTTGACTGAGGATGTTTACATTAGTCAGCCAGGGGGTTTTGTCAATGCAAAGCAACCCAATAGAGTTTGTAAGCTTGAGAAGTCCATTTATGGATTGAAACAAGCATCTCGCCGATGGAATCTTTGTTTCGATGAGAAAGTCAAAGAGTTTGGTTTTCTGCGAAGCGAGGATAAATCATGTGTATATGTCAAAGCCAGTGGGAGTATAGTTAGCTTCCTCGTATTGTATGTCGATGACATACTACTCATAGGAAACGACATCCCGACCCTGCAGGAAGTCAAGTCCTGGCTTGGGAAGTGTTTCGCTATGAGACCTCGGAGAGGCTGCCTATATTCTGAGGATAAGAATAGTGAGAAACAGGAGTAAAAGACTAATAGGACTTAGTCAGAATACTTACTTGGACAAGGCACTAAAGCGTTTTAGCATGGAGAATTCCAAGAAAGGGGAGTTACCAATCCAAAGTAATGCTAAGTTGAGTAAGACTCAAAGCCCGAGAACCGAAGTTGAGATATCAGAGATGAGTCAAGTACCATACGCTTCCGCAGTTGGCTCGATCATGTATGCTATGACTTCTACTCGTCCTGATGTGGCCTTCGCTTTGAGCATGGTAAGCAGCTAGGCAGTTATAGCGGTCCAAAATCAAATATCGGTCAAAGGCCGATATTTAGGATATAGGTTATCGCGGTGGGATATCGGTGCGATATCGGTATTTTTATATCATGCATAATTAATATATATAAACATAAAACATGTATAAAAGTAATATAAAAAGTCAAATTTCAAAACTTGTTTGAAACATAATCTTACGTAAGCCATGAAATCTTGCTCCAAGTCCACATCAACCAAGGCATCCAATTATTTTATCTAGATCATCCACATCAACTCTAATATCATCAGCATCATCATTTAATAATTATGTACTTAACACAACAACATGATCAAACCTATAGAAACTAGCAAGTTAACACTTAAGTATGTAACAATTAACATAACAATAAGATCGGTTAATACTTAAAACATGAGTCTATGACCTAAAACTAACAATTAAGTACTTAACATAATAGCAGGTTCTGTTAAGTTAAGTCCACAAGACTTAAGGCCATGACTTAACACTAAAAAAAGCATGTAAAATTACTTAACCGATATCCCACCTAGAAATCACCTGGAAATATCGGTAAATATCGGTTAAATATTAGTAAATATCACCGATATTTGCGGTCCGATATTTTGGACCGATATTTGACACCGCTATTTTGAAAAGTACCGATAACCGATATCCCACCTGGAAATCACCTGGAAATCGCCGATATTAACTGCTTAGGTCAGCAGATATCAAGGGAACCCTGGCAGAGCACATTAGACCGCAGTCAAGAATATTCTTAAGTACCTTCGGAGGACCAAGGAATGGTTTCTAGTCCTCGATGGGAGTGATGAATTAAGGGTGCGAGCGTATAGTGACGCTAGTTTTCAGACCGATAGGGACAACTACCGTTCGTAGTCAGGCTGGGTCTTTACCCTAAATGGAGGAGCAATGACTTGGAAAAGTTCCAAGCAGGAAACCGTAGCTGATTCAACATGCGAATCAGAGTACATAGCGGCGTGCGAAGAGTCAAAGGAGGTGATATGGTTAAAGAACTTCATTGGAGACCTTGGAGTTGTGCCAGCCATAAAGGAGCCAACGGAAATTTTATGTGATAATGAAGGAGTGGTTGCCTTGACCAAGGAACCAAGGGATCATGGTAGATCTCAACATATCGACAGGAAATATCATTTTATTCGACATCGGGTGGAAGAGGGACTCCTCGTAGTGAAGAGGGTATCATCAGAGAATAACCCAACAGATCCCCTTATGAAGGGACTGAGTAGGGTTAAGCACTTGCAGCACGCTAGGAGCACAGGGCTGAAGGACGATATTAGTTTAGATTAGATAGCTTTGAAACGTATAATAGATAAATTGTAATTAACATTTGATGGTTAGATAAAGGAGTGCTATTTATGAGTAAAGTTATTGTCTTATGTTAATTGTTTACCTATTGTTTCACTTTGCATGTTTTGACTTCCTGAATAATAAGATTATTCGAAAGTTCCACAGTCGCTCATACTTTGGGAGTAGGTATGAAAGAAGATAGTCATGAATTGGTTTGTACATTGTCTAAAAGTGTATTAGACATAGAAAAAGTTTGTTGCAACGTTCATGAGTGCTTATGAATAAGATTTGAGCATTGGATTAAACCTGCGCTTGCTGGCATCACTTCATGGAATTTATCACGAGTGATCGCAAGACGATAATATCATATGGTTTTGAAACCTAGATATACGGTTTATTATTTGTGAGTTGGTTGTGAATTGATAATGCGTAAACGCATCAGTAACTTGATATTATAAAACACATTGTTGTGCATGATTCGATGAGTGAATGGTAAATTCATATAAGTCGAAGTTTATCTGTTCCTTTTATCCTAAGAGGGTAAAAGTGATATCTGGGCCCCTCGATGATTTGGTTTGACTTATGTGTTGGGCTCGATCAGGACTAAATTGATGTGTTCAATTAAGTTCTATGTCAGAAAAATCATAGATCGAGAAACAAACTGTTGGACAATAAGTATGAATATGTTCCATGTAATTGTCTGCATAATATCTAGAACGGAGGACTATACGATCCCTTATCTAAAGGACAGGTTATTGATAAGATCAGAGTTTGACAACGTCTTTGAGAGCTACGGTTTCTAATCGGATCCTGAAGTCGTACTTATAGTTACTAGAGTTATCCAAGTAGGAGACTGTTGGATTAGTGTCTAAACCCGTAACTATATTTGCTATGTAGTTGACCCGGTTGTGCATGGTCCTTTTGGGTTGCCTTCACCAAAGCAACTTGACAAGATGATTTATAGAGAGAGAGGTTATTATGGTTTATTAATATATTATATGAATAATATATTAAAAGAGAAATCATATAGTTTAATTAATATTGGACAAGAATTAGTTAAGAATTAATTATGTGGCTAAAAGACATTAACTAAATAAAGGGGACTGGAACTGTCAATTGTGTGATAGTTGGTTTTGGGCTGTGGATCTTCCTGGACATATGGGGGACGAAATTAGGAGTGGAAGCCTACTTTAATTTCGGTCAAGGAGGCCTTATTCCAGAAGGTTCTCAAGCTGCTTAGGGCCTAAGTCGTCCAATTAGGGTTTTGACTGAAACCCTAGCAGCTCGGCTATTTAAACGGACCCCAGGGCTTCAGTTTCGACTACACCAAGAAACCCTAGGGTTACTATAGCTGAAATCTATTCTCTCTCCTTCTCTCTTCTAGATCATCCTCTTGCTTGTGGTGTTTGTAAGCCATTAGAGGTGTTACACTTGTGACACTAAGCTTTTTGAAGATCAAGGATTCTTGCAACTATTGAAAGGTATTATCTAAACTCATTTTGTTATAGATTTCGATTTCAATATATGCTAGATTAGGGTATTCAAGTCTTGGATGAATTGTATGTACAATAGAGAAACCTAGATCCAAGCTTTAGGGTTTTGCATGAGCACATAGGATTCTTCTTTTGTATAAAATCCATCACTTTTGACACATTCCTTTCTAACCCTAATCAGATCTAGCCTCCATTATTGAGTTTTTAAAGAATTTTGTGGTGTTTGTGGCATCTTGAAAGAGAAGGAATCTCATTTGGTGCATTGTTTCATCTAGCCAGCCTAATCATCATCAACAAGTACATTTTCGGACATTTGTAAGTGTTCAAGATTCAAACTTTAGGTTGCATGCTCTTAGATCTTGGTTCCTTGTCCCTTATTCTTCATGTTGTGAGAGTTTGAAGGAAGGGATTACATAAAATTGGCAACTTCATGGATCTTTGAGGTCCTTCTAGTGTTATATATTCTAGATCTATGGTTCATTGGGGTATTTGGTATCATATACAAGTTTGAGCTCTCTTCTTCCTTGATTTTGACCTAGTTTGGAAGGGACATGCATTGGACATGCATGTCCATAAAGCACTGATTTTTAGGTTAGTTTAGGAGTAGGAAGCCTTTTTGGAAGTTATGGACTTGAGACTTTAAGGATTAAGTGCTTAATGGTTGACTTCTTGCCTTAAGTTGCCATTAAGAACCTAGGTTTAGAGACCTTGGCTTATTGGGATGTCTTAGTGGATAAAGTTGGAAACTTTATCCATAAATACATTGGGAAGAATCAGATCTAAACTTTGGAGCTCATGGAATGGATGGAAAACAGATTAATCCATTAAGCTATTGAGACCTAGTCCTCACGAGGTGACATCTTGGCTGTCACGACATGGTGACTAGGGGGAAAGCCGATTGTTTTGTCTTTATTCTACCATGACATGGCTATTAGGATGCCACGATGTGGTGACTCGTTGGATTTGACTTTGACCGTTGACTTTTTTTACTTGGTTGACTTTTTGTCAAGTTGCTAGTTTTAGAAGGTGGATTAAAGGTTCACCTTGTATGACTTTTTAGGTGGTGTTTAGCATCTGTTTTACTCTGTTAGAGTTGGTAGTTGTTGACCTTGTCTACAAGGTGAGACTTCTCGATGTACCATGTAGGATACTAGTTGTCTTTGTGATACTTTCATGAAAGACCCTAGGGGTAGCCCGTAACATTTGTATGTAAGACCATGGGGGTAGTATTGGGGTATGAAGTCTTGTCCAACATGGACAACTTAGATCAAAATGGAGTACTTGGTGGTTCATTGAGCATGTGAAAAAGGAATGGATCATTTGAGAAGGGAATGGATCGTCTGACAAAGGAACGGATCAAGTGCCAGATGAACAGATCATATAAAGAGGGGGCACCTGGAAGAGGTTTGGAGCACTTGAGAGTGTTATGGAGCGACAAGGGGACCTTATTGCGCCATCTGATAAAGAGATGGGCCAAGAAGGGTGCTGTTGCGCCATAAACATTCATTTTTGCGCCATCCTACTCCCTCTTGCGCCATAGGGTTTCCTCTTGCACCATGGAGTATACTGTTGCGCCAAGGTGGTGATGTTGCTCCAACCTAGAAGTTCTTGCGCCACACTTGAAGGCTGTTGCGCCATCCTTGCACATGTTGCGCCTTCATGGTGCAAGATGGGTCATTTAGGTTCTTTGATGAGCCATGGTATCCTTGGTGAGCCAAGTATGTTATGAAGTCCCCTATGATGCTCAAGATCGTTCAAAGATGCTCAGAAGTTGGTATTGCTCAAGGTTTACACCATGTTGTGCCACTATGATGGATGTTGGACCATTAATGTTCTTTATGTGCCACCTATGCATCATGATGCTCCACTACGGTCAAGGTGGTCCATTTTATGTGTTGTTGATGCTCATGGGTTGTATGACATGGTAGAATGTTCCAGAAGATGGTGCATGGCGGAATATGATTGGTTGTCACCATTCATGGGCGTAAGGCCAATGGGCTTGGTTCATTAGGGTTTTACGTCTGATCCCTCAAGTATAAATAGGCTCATACCCCCATCATTGTAATTTGATAATTTTCTATGAGAGCTCAAAGTGAGATACAATTTTGAGTGCTTGTAATAGTTCCATAAAGTTAATAAAATCCTCTCTCTCTCTCTCTCTCTCTCGTTCGCCCGTGAACGTAGGTCACCTTAACCGAATCACGTTAAATATCATGTGATGGGTTTTATACAAATAATCATATGTGTACATGCAACCCTAGCATTGGATCTATGTTTTCACTATTAGATACACAACATTATGAACACATAATAAAACCCTAATTCTAGCATATAAGTAATCATATTAACATAAGAATAGGTTTATAATCTTACCTTGATTGTTATGTAGCAATAACAATCCCAAATCTCCTTGTATTGACTTTGGAAGGCTTAGAGTCACAAGTGTCACTCCTCTAATGGTTCACAAACACCAAGAGCAAATGGAGAAGGTATAAAGAGAGAGGAGAGAGGTAGAAATTCGTCCTTAGATGCTCTAGGGATCAAGTGCACGAATTCCTAAGGCCTTAGGGGTCTTTATATAGGGTTGGGATTAGGGTTTTAGTCCTTATCCTTATCCAGTTACTTGCCCACCAAGCAACCACAAGATAAGCCTTGAAAACCCTTATCTCTTGGACCTTGGACGATTTTAAGGATATCCTTATCCTTGAATTCGTCCATCCTTTGACAAGGATAACCATTTCCCTATTTTGTAACTATCACATAATTACAATTCAGCCCCTCTAGTTTAATTAATTACATTTGATCACAAAATTAATTCTTAATTAATTATTGACCAATATTAATTAAACAAATATGATTTCTCCTTTAATATATTATTCTTATAACATATTAATAAATCATAATAACCTCTCTCTCTCTATTTATTTCTCCAATCAAGTTGCTTTGGTGAAGGCAACCCAAAAGGACCATGCACCATCGGGTCAAGTACATACCAAAATAGTTATGGACTTAGACACTAATCCAACAGTCTCCCACTTGGATAAGTTTAACAACTATTCTGCGTATGACTTCAGATCCTGATCTGCAGTCGTACCTTTCCAAAGCCGCTGTCAACTCTGATCCTATCAGATACGCGTGTCCTTAGATAAGGGATCATATATTCCTCCATTCTAGATATCATATGAGATATGATTTCAAATCATTCACTTTGTACTATATCTCGATTTCCGATTTATAACGACTGACTAATTGAACAAATCAAATTAGCCCTAGCCCGGCCGAGCATTTACGTTTGTCATCACTAAATCATCGAGGGGCCCAAAGATATCGCTTTTATCCTACTGTGAATAAAAGGAACGGGTAAACTTTGATACAATGCTTGCTTGCACTCACTCACCGAATCACACACAATAATATGTTTTATAACACCAAGTTACTAGTGCGTTTACATATTATCAATGTGCAACCGATTCGCAAGATACAACTCACACATCTCGGTTTCAAGAATACAAGATGTTATCGTCTCACCAATCACTAGTGATACAATCCATGGAGTGATCCAAGTGAGCGTGGGTTTAATCCAATGCTCAAATAATATTCATAAGCACTCATGAACGTTGCAGCAAACATTTGCTTATGTCTAATACTCTTTCAGACAATCCACACACCAATTCATGACAGTCTTCATTCATATCTACTTCCAACATATGAACGACTGTGGCCCGATCGAATAATTCGATTATTCTTAATAAACTCAATTATTCTGGAAGTCAAAACATGCAAATGTGAAACACAAGAATAATACTAATCCCATATGGCCTCAATCCTTTGAGCATAAATAAAACACCTTTTATTTATCACCATATTGATTACTCATTATTTTTCGTTTCGGTTAATCAACTTCTTACTTGAATTACAACACTTGTCCCATGCTTCTGGCATGGACACAATGTTTACCTATGGTTCTTATTTTGTGAAATAGAACACATTTCCAATCATTCTCATTTCACAACTCCAAATCCTTTTTCCATAAGTTAAAGAATATCAAATTCTTGCTACTTATAGAATATGCTAGATTCTAACATTCTATGCAATTATCCTTTCGTAATGTCACTGCACCAAAGTCACAAAGACTATTGCCAATGATATTACAAAGTCCTCTATCGGAGATTGTTACAAGACAATTCCTTAGATATTATGTCTCTCACTCAAAGTACATTCCTTTGAACATCCTTTTGCATAAAAAAAATTCTAATCTAGTCATAGATTTTTTTAATATTCAATTCCCAATATGGACACACTTCCATATGTTCCATATGACAACTCATTCTTAATAGAATCTAGTCGATATGGTCCATCCAATGAAAACATTTCCATATTATCCATATGACCACTTATTCTAAATAGAATCTTTTCTATTCATAATAATGTCGATATGGTCCATTCAATACCATGCTTCCAACTACTCACAAGTAGCCAATTAGCGTCGAACTTTGGATTGTCCTTTGATAGTTGTTTAATTATTTTAGTCAAAACCAATTCTAGTCCCTTTTCCCTCTAAATGTGCTCGACATTCGGAAAATTTTAGAATGGTCAAACATTAAAGCATTTGCAATCGATCCTATACCCGAAGCGTATGGGACACGACGCATAATGTTTTATTTGCTATGTTCTCAAAATTCGAATTGTGAAGAGGAATGTCGTAATCATAATCGAAATTTTAAGAACACACTATGTACCCTTGACTAAATTTATTAACATTTCTCAACCTAAACCTTTAGATTTGAAATGAAGCATAAAATTCTCTCCCTTAATTATAGCAAAACAACTATTCCATCCTTACAACTTTGCAAAGAATGACTCTTGTTTTCTATAATTAATATTGCCAACTTGCAATACTTTCCTTAATAATCATACAATCATAACATTTATGCTCCCACTATCATGATGATTATTATAAAACATAACATTTATGCTCCCACTAGCTTCGACATGTATTCATAAACATCTTAACTTCCAGAAAAAACAATACCTATTGAATTTCTTAAGTCCATGTTTCTAATACTTAGTGCTTTGATAATCTTTTATCAAGGCTTCTTGAACTTATACACCTTTGCCTTAGATAGTTCATATGTGTGTCTAATCAATTAAGACTAATTGCCAAACCTCACAATTCAAATCATGGAAAGGGATACCGTAACCATAATCGAATTTGAGAATGCAACTTTACAATCACTATCTTCTTAAAATCTTTCTTAGTGAAAGCATTTCCTCACAATCATTTTCATGAAGGAGGAAATCTTATGACACTTAGATTTAAATGGTGTATTTGTTCCTATCCATGTGAATTTGTCAAAACCAAAGTTTACGACAATTTCAAACTCATATGGATCGAACTTTCTTAATCTCGATTTCTTGCCTCATGGTAGCACAGCTGCCCACCATGTCTTCCAAGTAGTTAAGCAGCTCACCTTTTCCTATCAATGTACCTTTCATTGATTAAGGTGCCTTGCCTTTTATGCGTTCAAATGAGAACTCATAGACATAATTAACTCAATTGGAACGGCATAGAAATAAAAAAAAATGTCAACACGATAGGTTGTAAACCACAACTCGTGTGCTAGTGATGATTGGTAAGGTTTATTTGATTTGTTCTTGAAACTTTTCAAGACCATTAAGACTCACACTGACTCCTTGACATATAAGATTCTCTTGTCAATAACCATTTCTTGACAAACAAATATTCAAGAGTTAGTGTAGCTTTTATCAAAACACTTCATAAATTGGTCCTAGTTGGTCTTTGTCTTATTCAAGACATCACAACTTTCCACATTTAATGAATGTTATAAACCTTCTTTATACTTATCACTTAATGTCACAATCTTAACTTTTAAGACTTTTTATTGGAATGAAGTTTGATTGACTTCTTGATTTAATCATTTCTTCAATCCTTGATTCCTCTTCTTAAACATACAATTGTGATAAGATTTACTTAGAGGATCAATTGAGATATGGTTCTTAATCATTAAGACCTATCATAAAGCATAAAAGGTACTCTCCCTTCTTCTTAGAATGGAGAAACTTTTATCTTTCTGCCTACTTGATTCTTCTTATTCGTTCTTCTATTGATTTAAACCTTTTTCAATCAATCTAGAATTACACTTAATCTTGTAAGTATAATCACATTTACTAAACCTTTAGTAAATCATGACGAATATCTTTGTTACTCTTATGGTGGACTTGATCAACACATAACTTTGTGTACTCGATCTCCTAGTCCTTCACTTGACACTTTGTCAATGAATCGGTCTAATTTCCAAATATGAAATTTCTCATTCATTGTGCAACCAAGTTGCATGATTCCAAGTTTCTGTCCAATTGAAACTTGGGTGATGAGAAACTCTCCCCTTTTGGTAAAATCTCGACTTTCCATAAATAACATAATAAGAACCAAATCCATTATTGCTAATAATAGAAACATTCAAACATCAATTTTTCATATACGCCATTGCAAGGATAAATAATATAAAATCAAAATTTATTTTATTGCAGAAAAATTTGTCCTTACAATGCAATTCATTGAAAAACTATGCTAATACATCTTTCTTAGCAATCTAATTCTAACTCTAAGTAGTAGCTCAAGAATCTAATCTTCGAGAAATGCGATCGAAATCCATTCCTTCACGGTTAGATTCTGCTTACTTCTTCCCTTAAGCTTTCTTTCTTTTCTTCGATCCTTCAAAACATCAATTGTAATCTTATCACATTATGTATTAAGAATCTAGAATAGAAGCTTAAAAGAGTTAGTTAATGGATTTTACCTATATTAGAGCCATACGTTTCGACTCTCCCATCTCTTAGATCTCTTAGGTAAATGGGGAAGCTTCGTCTCTAATGCCCTTTCTTTTGGCAATAAAAGCAAATTGACTCTTTTGGAACATGACATGGAACTACTTCAGACATTGCCTTTCTCTAATGATCAAACTTTTCGATCATAGCATGTCTTTCGTTGCCATTGTCTATATCCATAGAGGTCTTGAAGGCAGATTCACCAATCAACTTTGCTTTTCTATTGCGCCAAACCATAGCTGATTCAGCAGCAATAAGCATATAGGTTAGATCTATAAGGGTCACGTCGCGGTTCTTCATATAGTACTCTCTCACGAACTCACTATATGAGTTAGGAAGTGACTGAAGAACCCAATCAACAGCCATTTCCTCACAGATGACGGATCCCAACATTCTTAACCTATCAATGTGTGACTTCATCCCTAGGACGTGTGCACACACCGACTTTCCTTCTTTATGTTTACTTGCCAAAAGGGCTTGAGTGATCTTGAAATTTTCAAGCCTTTGAACTTGTGGGTTAGGGAGAATAATTGGAGGAGGAGGAGGAAGTGAAGTATGATCTCTTGTTCCTTGATCGGATCGTGGAATATCATCTTCATGTGGAAAGCTTGTTCCACGAGATTTGGGAAGACCATAGTTGTCAAACTTTGACATCTACAAAATGGGAGAAAACGAATTCAATTTAATTGATTGATAGAGTCCTTAGTAAATCACCCAAATGAGATACTAAGGCTAGGACCCAACACAATATTCTACAACTCGGGAGAGGGATGCCGTAACCCAAATTGCAGAACATTTGAAGGTAAGTGAATGACGATTCACTAATTTCCACCATGAAAAACGAAAAAGAAATTTTAAGTTTTAAAACTATGAAAGCTCCTAGATCCTTTGAGATTCATTGAACATTCAATGGCATGTTTAAATCTCGATATGCCCCTCTTGTTTGTGACTGGGATGCCGAGGATCACAAAGCGGGTGTGAATAACCATGCAAACTTACATGGTGCCCCCACATGTTACAGTCATCTATTCGATGTGCCAGTGAACCACACACACTCCACCGAACTATGACAAACATTGAGTCACCCTTTGCTACCTTCGCTTAGAACCATTTAGTATGCCGGTAAACCACACACGCTCCACTAACGTCTTCGCAAGGGTACAAAGTGTAAGTTCATGGAATTGCATCAATTCACTTTTGCCTAAGTAACTAAGATTGGGAATTTGTAAAACATTTAGTTACTTTTGTACTTCATTATACTTATAATGGAAGGTTTTTGTCCTATCCTACCCGTTCGGCTAACGACCCTCCACTAGTCAAGAGTGCGGTGGGTAAGAGTGGATACTCATTCAATCGCCATTTTATAGGCAATTTCTTTAAACACCCCTTATAGACCAGCTTCGTGAATGAGGTTTACTAACGGTAAGACTGACTTTTACTTATACATATATATAATGTTAGACTTTTAATGTTATATATAGTATAGGGTGTGTTTTACACTTTAAAAATACTAGGTGGTCAAATATAACAATTATACTTTTAATTGTAAACCAAAACTTTTATGGATTTATTAAACTTCTTTTAATTATACACCTTAATTATTTAATAAAACCATAAGGGTGTGATTTGAACTTTTCAAAACAATACTAGAGTTTTAGAATTTAACATTCCTAAATTAAACTTTTAATCAACTTTTAAATTCCAAAACTTGAGGGCAAGTTTTGAAACATTTCAAAACATTAGGGTTTAGAATTTAAATATGCATCAAAATTAAACTTTTAATCAAAATTTAAATTCCAAAACTTGATGGCAAGTTTTGAAACTTTTCAAAACAATTTAGTTTTTATTTCTCTTAAAAATTTTCGAATTTATGACATATAAATTAAAATTTTAAATATTAAAAACCTTGATTTAATAATTATCTTGAATTAGACTATTAATTTAATTATTAAATCATAAGGGATTATCTAAATCATGAGGATAATTACCATTTATATATTTAAGATATCCTAATCCCTTAATTATCTCCCTAGATCTCGAAATTAAGGATAGGATAATGCAAAATCTATAATTACCATATATAACAATTAGAAGATAATTACAAGATATGAGATAATCCAAATCCCTAAAATTTAGGATCTTATCTTGGGGAGGAGGCAAATTTCGAAAATCAAGGGATTAAAACAAACCCTAGGTTTCGAAATTTAAGGATTGAAGGAAAGGATTTGAAGATCTTATTCAAACTCTTGCAAATTAGGGTTTGCAAACCCTAATCTCGAAAAACCCTAGCCTCCTAGGGTTTATTGGCAATAAACCCTAATGTGTCAAGTTCATACAATTGAATAAACTAATTGAAAACAAGTTAACCAAAGGCTCTGATACCACTGATGAGTTTTATACAAACAATCCTATGTGTACATGCAACCCTAGCATTGGATCTATGTTTTCACTATTAGATACACAACATTATGAACACATAATAAAACCCTAATTCTAGCATATAAGTAATCATATTAACATAAGAATAGGTTTATAATCTTACCTTGATTGTTATGTAGCAATAACAATCCCAAATCTCCTTGTATTGACTTTGGAAGGCTTAGAGTCACAAGTGTCACTCCTCTAATGGTTCACAAACACCACGAGCAAATGGAGAAGGTATAAAGAGAGAGGAGAGAGGTAGAAATTCGTCCTTAGATGCTCTAGGGATCAAGTGCACGAATTCCTAAGGCCTTAGGGGTCTTTATATAGGTTTGGGATTAGGGTTTTAGTCCTTATCCTTATCCAGTTACTTGCCCACCAAGCAACCACAAGATAAGCCTTGAAAACCCTTATCTCTTGGACCTTGGACGATTTTAAGGATATCCTTATCCTTGAATTCGTCCATCCTTTAACAAGGATAACCATTTCCCTATTTTGTAACTATCACATAATTACAATTCAGCCCCTCTAGTTTAATTAATTACATTTGATCACAAAATTAATTCTTAATTAATTATTGACCAATATTAATTAAACAAATATGATTTCTCCTTTAATATATTATTCTTATAACATATTAATAAATCATAATAACCTCTCTCTCTATTTATTTCTCCAATCAAGTTGCTTTGGTGAAGGCAACCCAAAAGGACCATGCACCATCGGGTCAAGTACATACCAAAATAGTTATGGACTTAGACCCCCATCATTAGGGTTTTACGTCTGATCCCTCAAGTATAAATAGGCTCATACCCCCATCATTGTAATTTGATAATTTTCTATGAGAGCTCAAAGTGAGATACAATTTTGAGTGCTTGTAATAGTTCCATAAAGTTAATAAAATCCTCTCTCTCTCTCTCTCGTTCGCCCGTGAACGTAGGTCACCTTAACCGAATCACGTTAAATATCATGTTCTTTTGATTTATGTTTTTTCAGAAGTTTTGTGAGTTCACCGAACTTTGTTTTGGATATTTGTCTAAAGTGCTTAACTTGTTTTGTTGTAACCCAACAGGTAGCCCATGACACTTGTATATAAGACCATGGGGGTAGCCCATGGCAGTGCAAGGAAAAACTATGGGGGTAGCCCATGACACTTGTATATAAGACCATGGGGGTATCCCATGGCAATATGAGGAAAGACCATAAGGGTAGCCTATGACACTTGTATGTAAGACCATAAGGGTAGTCATGTCAATGTATGTATGGTATGTGATATTTTTGTGAACATCACTAAGTTTTGTGTTTACGGTTTTGTAGTTTGAACATTTTCAGATACTTCCAATTCCAAAGGGAAGTGTCTGACTTAACTGCACAAGCATTCCCCTTGATGATTTTCCGCGTTGATGATTGTTATTTTACTTTGATCATTATGATACATTTTACAATGATGAGTTTTGGAAAAAAATACTATGTGAATTTGGTGATTTTAAAAATGAAAATTTTATTCCTATTTTTGGAATGTTACATGTTTCCTTTTTTAAAGTTAAGCGAATAATTATTTAATTTGCTTTGCGAGAAGCAATAAAAGTAACTTTAAAATAATTGAAGGACCTATTTTGTGCTAGACAAAAAAATTATTAGTTAAAAGAAGGGGCATTTTTGAAAAATTAATTTGATTTAGAAGAATATATTTACCACCTATAGTTAGTCTCATATGGACCAACTAAATGAAATATATGAGAGATGATACCTTATAAATAAAAAGATGAGATAAAACTTTGAAGTACATTTCTGTTTGACAACTATGACTCGGCCAATGAGTTAAAAGCCGATTTGTTGGGGCGTCTTTTATTCTAAATTGGATTTTGTATTTGTTTTTTTAAAAAGGTAACCTGGCCCATTCCCGGTTCAACTGGTCGAACTGGCCAAGTTTTCAAAATCATACTTGTATTGGCTCGGTTGAAGCTGAACCATGTAGTTTTCTATTCTAAACTTGTCATTGTTCTCGGAGCTTGTTTTATACCATAGAGGGCGCGCTTAAGTTAACGCACCTGAGTAGGGAATTTGTCATCTCGAAATCATGGGAGTTTGTGGATGCATATGGTTTCCTGCAAATGACCATGAATAAATTCATATTTCATGTTGAGTTGATGTAGTTCATAATATCTATGATCAGGGTCGGCCTTAAGCTTTTGTTTGTAAAGGGAGGGCTTAGGGCCCCAAATTGTAAGGGGCCCCATTTTCAAGTCCAGTTTCTCTATGTATTGACAGTCCAACTTTACTACCCATTCCTCAACAAAAAAAAATGCCGGCTGCGACTAATCAACGACAATCACCGAATCACACTCACACGCTGCGACTAATCAACTTCCCTTCTTTTCTCTCGGACTCGATTCTATCATTCTAGCCTTCTTCTCCAATCGACCAATCATCAATCGATTCTTCCATTCCACAGCCTATCGATTGAATGCTTTGAATCGCCATTGAGCATTGAGTCTTCATCGTTGACCTGCTTTTCGGATTCTCCATCGCTGATCGCTCAAAAGTCAAAACTCTATAATCAAAATCAGCTCTTCTGTGACTATTGGCATTGAATTGAAACGGTAATTTGCTTGTATTTTCCCTTTTGATTTTTGATTTCCTATTGTCTGATTATAAGATTATATAATTGGGGATTTGGGGTAATGTGTTATGTGGTTAAATGTTAAATTGTTAATAGCCGATGATTAGCTCAAAGTCTCAAACCACTCAAACCAATGTTCTAAAGACTAAAAATGTCAATCTATATTGCTAATTAATGGAGTAATTGTTGCCTAGCCAATAAGTTTTGTCTAACTGCATCATTTGTTCTGTTTGGTGAATCATTACACAAAAAGGTTGATGGTTTTTGGCTTTTAGTTTGATTGATTGGCCCCAAACTCTAATATCTAGAAAAGTCTTCATCAATACATACAAAACTGAATTTTTATGGAATATACCCATATCATAGAATGATAGAACACGCTTTTTTTTGATCAAACATACCATATTTGATTTGAATTATGTGGTTTGGCATCATAATTTTGTTTTGTTTTTAATGAGATTCTTGTTTGACATCTAGTTATATAATGTCTTATAATTAAAAACAATGTTTTATTATTAAGTTATGTAATTTGTATTCTAATTGTTTTTGGCTTTTTCCAAATGGCATGAATGATCAAATTTGTTAATCTTTTCAATTTTATGATTTTTTTATTTCAGATTGGCAGCTTCCATTGTTCACTGATTTCAGATTGGCAGATTCCATTATTTTTGAGCTTTCCATTATCTTAAGAGCGGTATAATCCTAATCCATATCTTTTATACTATAGTTATTATTAATCAAATAATTAATAAACATGTCAAAGAGAAAATACGAATCAGGTGCTTCAAAAAGAAAACGTAAAATGCAAGAAGAAACTTTTATAGATAAACAAAAAGGTTCATTTTTAAAATATTTAACTACAAACAAAAATGTTGATAATGAACAAGAAGAAATTAATGTTGATAATGAACCAGAACAAGCTAATGTTGATAATAATATTGAACAAACTAATATTGAAATTGATAAAGAACAAACTAGTAGTGAAATAATAATGAACAAACTAATATTGAAATTAATAACGAACAAACTAATAGTGAAAATGATAACGAACAAACCAATATTGAAATTGATAACGAACAAACTAATAGTGAAAATAATAACACACCTTTAAACATATATGATCCAAGTAGATGGAATAATATTAGTACTAATTTAAGAGATTTAATTGTAGAAAAAGGTCCTATTAAAATTTATGATTTTAAATTTCCAAAAGATCAACACTTAAGAAGCTATAGTACATCTCTTTATATGCAAAAAATACCAAATGGAGAAAAATACGAATGAACATGGTTGGTTTATTCCATAGATGTAGATAGAGTTTTTTGTTTTTGTTGTAAATTATTTAATGTGAATACATCTACATGTTCATTAGCACATAAATGTAACAATGATTGGAATAATATTTCTAATATACTAAAAAGACATGAAGCAAGTAACGGGCACATTCTTAATATGAGGTCATGGATTGACTTACAAACTAGATTAACAAATAATAAAACAATTGACAAGCAAATCCAAGAACAAATAAATAAATAAAAAGATCATTGGAAAAACGTGTTAATAAGAATCATCGTTGTAGTAAAAAATTTTGGAAAATGTAATTTAGCATTTCGTGGAACAAATGAAAAAATTCATGAAGAAAATAATGGTAATTTTTTAACTATAATTGAAATGATTGCTGAATTTGATCTTATTATGCAAGAACATATTAGGAGAATTAATGACAAAGAAATTCATAATCATTATCTTGGACATAATATGCAAAACGAACTTATTAGTTTATTAGGAGAAGAAGTTAAAACTAAAATTATTAAAAAAGTAAAAGAGGCTAAATACTTTTCAATAATACTTGATTGTACTCCTGATACAAGTCATAAGGAACAAATGTCAATTATCTTACGATGTTTAGATCTTTCAACCACTCCAATAGACGTTAAGAAGTACTTTCTAGGATTTTTAGTTGTAGATAATACAACTGGTAAAGGCTTATATGAGGCTATAGTTGATGAAATTAAAAATATAGGACTAGATATAAATGATGCTAGGGGTCAAGGTTACGACAATGGTTCAAATATGAAAGGAAAACATCAAGGTGTACAGAAACGATTGTTAGATATTAACCCTAGAGCATTCTACACTCTTTGTGGTTGTCATAGTTTAAATTTAGTAATTTGTGATATGACTAATTCGTGTGAAAAAGCTAGTGAATTTTTTGGAGTTATACAACGTATATATTCGATATTTGCTTCATCAACTCAAAGGTGGAAAATATTACAAGATAATATATCAAACCTAACACTTAAATCATTATCGCAAACTCGTTGGGAAAGTAG
Organism: Lactuca sativa; assembly: GCF_002870075.4. Classification (NCBI taxonomy): domain Eukaryota; kingdom Viridiplantae; phylum Streptophyta; class Magnoliopsida; order Asterales; family Asteraceae; genus Lactuca; species Lactuca sativa. Next base: position 185,367,703 of record NC_056624.2, read on the forward strand.
GGTAGAAAGTGTAAAAGCAATTAGATTTCAAGCACCACAATTAAGAAAATCACTTTTACAATTATCTAAAAATTGTAGAGATCCAAAAATTAAAAGTGAGGCTAAATGTTTAGCTACATATGAACTTGAAAACTATGAATTTTTATTAGGAATGATTATTTGGTATGATGTTTTGTTTGCTATTAACACTGTTAGTAAAAGCTTGCAATCAAATGATATGTGTATCGATGATGCTATAGATCAACTAAATGGACTTTTGTGTTTCTTTAAAGAATATAGAGAAAACGGATTTGAAAAGGCTTTAGATTATGCAAAAGAATTGGCTTTAGAAATGAATGTAAAACCAGAATTTCGTGAAAAGCGTATCATTCAAAGAAATAGACGATATGATGAAAATGTTGCTAATGAAACTATTAAAACTCCTATTCAGTTATTTAAAATTGATTACTTTTTATATATAGTAGATAAAGCCATTACTTCACTTAAAAGTAGATTTGAGCAATTTAATGAGTTCAAAAATATTTTTGGTTTTCTATTTAGTATAGAAAAATTAAAATCATTTGATGAAAATACTTTAAAAAAACATTGTTTAAATCTTGAAAAAACTTTAAAGCATGATGATAACTTAGATATTAATGGTTTAGATTTATTTCATAAACTAAAACTATTAAGACATATTGTACATTTAGAACGTGATACAATTATTAATATACTTAATTACATTAAAAAGTTTAGTTCTTTTCCAAATGCATATGTTGCCTATAGGATTATGTTAACTATTCCTGTAACCGTTGCCTCTGCCGAAAGAAGTTTTTCTAAATTAAAACTATTAAAAAATTATTTAAGATCTACAATATCACAAGAAAGATTAAATGGATTAGCAATTTTATCAATTGAAAAACAGTTAGTAAAAGAAATTGATTATGAAAATTTCATTAAAGAATTTGCATCTAAAAAAGCTAGAAAAATTAACTTTACGTCATAAAATATATTCACAAAAAACATATACATAACAAAAAAAAAAAATTAACTCCGCCATTTGTAAACTTTTTAGTTTATTATTGTCGGTCTCAAGCCCGGATAAAAGAGAAGATTTTATAACATTAAGTATAGCAAATGTCAAAGGGCCCCAAATTTTTGGTTCGTTGCCCAAACTCGTTGAGCGGACCTGACTATGATAAGGAATGACTAGAATGAGAGACAGTTAAAAAACCAAATTAATTTTCCATATGATCGATGTCAAGTAAAGGGAAGAACCTACCCAACTATCCCATCTTGTTTTCCCTTTCTGGAGCAGACCTCAAGGTTGGTCAATTTGGTCGTCAATTCGTTGGGTTCATATAAAAAAAAGACTATTTTAATAAAAAATGATAATAACAGGGGACGGGTCAAAGCCAATAAAGAGAGATTAAAAAAAAATCTTTCACTAAACCTATCAAAAAGTTACAAACCACATGTACTATTCTTGAGGCTACTAAAACCTCTATTTTGATTTGTTTAAAAAAAATACAACTCGTTTTTCTGTGATCTATAGAAGTTGCAAACACAAAATTCTAGAAAATTTAATAACTCTTGCTTTATATCCTATTGGATTTGTTAGTAGACAAACTGAACTGATTTTTAATATTTTAACACGCTTTTTTTAAGGCTCAAATAAAAATTGAGAAAAATGTATTTTCTTCCATTTCTTTTGGATAGTCAAATAATTATTATGAAGGTTTTAAGTGCACAATACACAATAACCTCCACTTATAGTTGGTGGTATGTGGCTTATTTTCTACACTTTAATTATTTATAACCCATCACAAATTGATGCCCTTGTCAATTATATTTCATATAAGCCAACCACGGTGATCATTACGGTGATCATTAACAAAGAGTAAAGCAATAACATATAAGTTTTTTTTTTTCTTTTTTTTAAACAGCGGATTCATTAAAACAAAAATTTTAGCAAGACGCTAGCAAGAGTTACAAAGTACACGCATTAAAAGGAAAGATAGACCAATCAAACTAAAAAGTTTTTGGCCTAGCGGTAAGGAGTGACTCTCTCAAATGAGAGGTCATGGGCTCAAGTCTCACAAGAGACATAAGTGGTGTTTAGGATTAATTAAGAGTATGATAGTTGCCGTTTAAAAAAAATACAATGAAAAACTGATCGATCTGATTCGGTTTTAAAACATATTAAGTTTCCGAAAAAATTGGATTGTGCACATCTAATCTAAAGGGCCTCAATAAAATTAGGGTTTAGGTATAGGTTTAGCCCAACCCATTAGCATTGGATGCTATTGTTTTTTAAAGGGAAAATGACTCTTGGGGGTAATTAACTTTTGCGTTTGTACTCATATGGTCCATTTCTTTCTTTTTTTTTGTATTCAATATACCATTGAACTTGTTGTTTGTGTTCACCATAGCCCTTTTGACCGGTTTTTGACCTGTGATAGCCGGTCAAAGGGTTATGGTGAACATAAACAACAAGTTCGATGGTATATTGAGTAAAAAAAAAATGAAAGAGACCAAATGAGAACAAACTCAATACTTGGTTACCCCCTGAGTCATTTTCCCCGAAAAGTATAATGAAATTAAAGTTGCAAAATTATCAAAGACTATAACCTTCTTTGGCTATAACATATATGAAGAGTGTTTCAGAGGGGTAACTTCATTAAACATGGTATATGCTATGCTTACTGTGGTTAGCTGTCAACACCTCTCTTCAAAAGGATATGATTGTGTATGAGAGGTATATTTATCAGCATAAACGTTTACCTCAATGTATATTATAGTGATGTGTCTGCAAAAGCAGCATGATATTATACATATTGATGTTGTATCTCATCTCATGAGTTCGATCTTAAAGCTAAGTAAACTCAAAAATCACAGCACTTGTGATTCCATTCGTTTGTAGACTTTTCTAAAATCCATGATATGATAAATCATTCGATTGGAAATGTAAATGTAGTCATGAAATACGTCTGCTTAGTCAAGATTCCCCTACTAAATATTCAAGTGCATTACAAAGTTGTACATGTATGAATAGTGTTCTTTCGTGGGTTATGTTTTGAAGAGAAGCAAAAATGAATCTCATAAAGTCATTAATATCAATAGGAGATGACGTGGGATTTGTTGTAAATGAATAAAGGGAAAATGACTCAGGAGGGTAACCAATTGTTGAGTTTGTTCTCATTTGGTCATACCATCGAACTTGTTGTTTGTGTTCACCATAACCCTTTGACCGACTATCATAGGTCAAAAGCCGGTCAAAAGGGTTATGGTGAACACAAACAACAAGTTCGATGATATATTGAATACAAAAAAAGAACCAAATGAGTACACACGCAAAAGTTAATTACCCTCAAGAGTCATTTTCCCTTTTTTTTAAAAGTTAAAATGAATACATCTTGTGATATGCTAACAATATCTATAGAATAGATGGATCAAATGTTAGTTTGCAAAAAAAAAGATTATTTATTTTTTTATACAAACTGTTGAAATAAGCTGAAATTATTTTTTAAACTTAAAGAGTTTTCAACGCGAAACTTGAATTGTTTATGGTATTTTATGGCTCCATGATTTATGAGAAAATCATTTGTAATTATTTTATTTTAGTGAGACAATTTCTGTGTACCCTTATTAATTACGCAGGATTAGTTTACACAAATTTTATTTTGGTTTTTTGGTCGCTTGATTTTGAGAATCATCGGAAAATATAAGTAAACTTTGTAAAAAGTTTCATTAATGATAATAAATATGGTTGTAGCCTTTATGTAAAAGCGAAGAAAATAATCAAATAGTCTTTATAAAGGAATCCAACAGAACATTCAATTAATCATTGATAAATTTAGGTGGCCAAGGTTGTTTCTGATTTAATACGATACTACCAAGATAACCGGTTTGTACTGTTTATTTATTTATTTTTTATGATTTATGATATAAGATTATGTTTGTACTTTTTATTTACGATTTTTTTAGAAACGACAAACGAAAAGTGGAAGTCTATTCATAATATTTCAACGATCATTTTATGTTTAAGCTTCATTATAAGGTAAACCCAACCCCATAGAGATTTTTTATGATTTGTTTGCTAAATATCTTAATTACGATTATTTTGATAAATATTAAGAGTAAAATGGTTTAGTTATATTTAGGATGGAAGATGTGAAAAGACTTTAGTTTCAGGTATGTTCCAAAAAGAGGTCGTAATTACATTTTTAGGTCCGCGGTCTTCTAAAAAATAAACAGTATGTGAGCACTAATGTATGTGCGTCGTTTGCACGATGAAAAAAAAAGACCAATAAGATTTGCATACAAAAAAAAACAACGCCTTAGTTATGTTAAGGGGTACAATTAATATTCATAAAAGAACAAAAAAAATTATCAAATATTCATAAACACATAATCGGTTTAAAAACTTGTTCAATCAGTTGAGATCAAATATGGAGCTCTCGGTTTTGGAGCAGGAAGTAAAGGAAGCGGTGTAGGCTTGTGGTTTTAATAAATCATCAGGTCCTTACATCTGATGGCCTCACATTTTGTTTTCTTAAGAAATATTGGGATCTTCTCAAGCAGGATATTATGGGTGATCGAGGTCGTTGTCTTGGTAAAAAATAAATCAACTACACCTACTGTAACATCCCAAATTTCAAACCAAAATCTTTAATTTTTCAAACGAATGGAACCATACCATTAAATCTTAAAAAGTAACATTCAGTTATTTAATAACATAGATCAAAGTAATAATTTCATGAGTGCGGAACATCTCAAAATTATAATAGCAGATGCGATGCAATCACGTCGTACTTTTTCTTGTATTGAGAAAAGACATGTAATATTTAAACTTAAAACCTTAAGCACAAAGCTTAGTGAATTCCTCAATATACCAAATACATCACATAACAATGTGCCCCGCCCTAGGGTATATTTCAACCCATGTGAATGTTATGATTCCCTCATAGTCTTACAATCACTTTATTTGCTACAAACCTACTGCAATCTTTCCTGCAATGGTCCCACCATATTTTTTCATACAATTGTTATGGTCCCCTATAGTCTTTCATGAAAAAGTCATAAAGACAATCTAGCATACCGTGACACCTAATATCCTACATAGTTTAATGAGACAACTCACATGTGCTAAACAACAACATCAACAACAAAAAAGCTAACACAAGCTACCTAATGCCAAACCGAGGGCAACCCTTAGACAAACACTCAGTTCTACCAAAAGTCAAATTTGTCAAAAAGTCAATGATCAACAATCAAAGTCAACTGTCAGCCAATCATCGACCACAATGTCGACGCCAATCCCCTTGGCCGCACCGTGGTCACTATAGGACAAAACAGACGTGAGATATGCAATACAACGCATCGTGCCCAACACCCCATCGCGCAACAGTGAACGTCCACAACAACTTATCCTATTAAGCTCTTAACCACTAAGTTTAGAGCCCAAAAACTCACATATATATATCGTCTAATTATTCACATGGACAAAGCTTCCAACTTTATCCATTCCAAAGGATCAAACCATTGAGATCTCTAATCCTAACTCTGTAAGGGACCAAAAATATCACAAAGACCTTGCATAACACTTAGATGAAGATGAAGTCCAAATCTTAGCACCACAGTGGATCAAGAATACTTAAAGGTTTAACCTTTAACCCTGGAGTTGTCTAAAATCTAAATTAAATTCATCCAAATGGACAAAACCAAGCATATAAACCAAGATCCATAAAGTCGTGAGCATAAAGGTGTATGCTAAAAGACTTATAGAGGTCCAACTGTTGGATTAAGGTGTCTAAGCTCATAACTAAACTAGACGAATTCTCGCGCGTTGTGCAACGTAGATTAAAAATATATTGTTATAATATTGAAAAATATATGTTTAAAATGGTTATGGTATTGACATTAACTTTAATATAATAGTTTGAAGAATATTATTCATTGGCATCAACCTACCTTCCTCATTAATAAAATAAAATATAATTATCTATTTAATATTATTTTTAACAATTGTTATGATTAATTAATTTAAATTTTTACTTATGCAACTATTTTTTAATTTCAATAATGATGTTAATTTAGAATACAATTTATTTGTTACTAACTTTATGTAATGTATAAATTGATGTTATTATCATTTAAAATTATCGTTCTTTAGTTTCAAACCACTTATTATTAATAATAAGTTAAATAAGACTTTTAATAAACACTCAATGTTACTATTAAAATGTGAAACATACACTAAATAATAAACTGATAAGATAGACAATTTGCATTTCAAAAGAGACTTGCGTGGATAATATGACACATCCATGATTTTTATAATTTGATTTTATTATTTATAATTATTGTTCATAAATTTTAAAACCACTTACTATTATTAATAAATGAAAGAAAACATTTAAAAGACACTTATTATTATAATTAAAATGTTAAAATATATACAAAAATATAAAGTGATAAGATAGACAATTTACATTTTAAAAGAAATTTACATGGACATAATGGATAATATTGCATATCCATGATGTTTTAATTAATTATTGCTTTGACGAAACACAAACATATAAACATATATACAATATTTAATTAAATATTATTTATACCATTTTCCATAATATATGATCAATAATATGAATCTAATATAATTTACATTAAAGTTTCAACCACAACATACAATGATTACCTTAAAAGAATACTTAAACCAAGAAAAAATAGTATATAATAAACTTACAAATTAAAAACTTTAACATATCTAATTAAATATTATTCACATCACGACATATAACATATAATTGATAACATCTATATGATCTAATATATATATTAACGATTAAAGCACAACATACAACAATTGTATTAAAAGAATCCAAAACCAAGAAAATTATAAAAATAATTAGTATATTACAAACTTAAAAATTAAAAGCTATAACCTAATAATATATCTCGAAAAGTAGTCATAAGACCTCAAACCAACTCAAAAACCTTTAAGATTGTTTTCTTTATGAAGTTTGTATGTGATTTATATGCATGTCTACCCAAAAGATTGATCTTTTTATAGTAAACGTTTCATTAAGTGCTTATTAAACATAATACAAGTTATAAAACTTTTGAGTGTCAAATCATTATTAAGAAGACTTTTGAGTTGTATTAGTTAAAATATGGGGGTTTCAAATGAATATGGTTTGAGCAAAAATGTTTCTATATAGTCTTGGGAGTTTCAAATGCATGAGGTTCAAGGAAAAATGCTAGTTTTATAAGATATATATATAGATTGTTAAAAACTTGCAAATAGAATCAACGTCTTTTTTGAAAACCCATTTTTTTAACTTTTGAAGTTCCTTAGTGTGAGACTAGATTTACACGAATGCTCATACAATTCTCTCAAACCAAGGCTCTGATACCAATTTGTAACATCCCAAAAATCACAATAAATTTCAACTTTTCAAAAACAACCCATAACCATAAATGTTTACAAAATCATTGCTTCCAAAGTGTATTTTAGTAATCAGAGTATCCCAAAATCCAAAAAATATAAAAACCAAAGGATGTGCACGATCACGCATTCGCCTTGCCATGGTCATCTGAAGTACTTGAAACAATAAACTGAATTGTAAGCCAAAGCTTAGTGCGTTCCGCCAAAGTCCCAACACATGAACATATAACAACATATATTGGGTCCACATCTTACAGACCAAATTACCCTGAGCCCATATATAACACTCAGGTTCAAATTTGCTTCGTTGCTTAGGGTTGCGACCTAGTTACCAGTTGTCATGAGGCTTAGGGCTTCGGGAAAAAGAAGTATTTGGCATTTTGGATGTGGGTGTCATAGTATAAGTGATCTAAGTGGTTGATTGTGTCTTTGTAGACCAAGGGTATAATCGTAATATGATATCTCGGTCTTTTATGGAGTTTGGGTTTTCTTTAGGAGGTTTTAAGGTTTGGGTGTGTTGTTAGGAGCCTAGGGTTTCTCGCACTTTTTTGTGGATATAACGTTCGTTGGAAACAGACCTAGGGTGAGGGAGTTATGGTATTTTGAAGATATTGGCAGTTTTGGTCCCTAATGGACATACTTAGCAAATAAGTCCCATGCATGTAAGTGATGCATGCGTGTGTATGGCTGGGTACACCCATCATAAGTTGGGGGTACGCCCAGCGTACGTGCGGTTTATGGAAACGGGTGTAACAACGAAATTTTCAAACAAATTTTTCATTTTTCATCAACCAAGTTCACATAAAAATATTCTCAAAAATATCCAATAGTAGTTATTGAAACATAACATATCCCAAGATCACAACATCAAATCCTCTCTCTAGTGTGTACGGGTCACGCCGGCGCCTTTCGAGGTCCTCGCTAGTACCTGAAACACATAGCACAACAACTGTAAGCATAAATTCTTAGTGAGTTCCCCAAAATACCGCATACAATACATACGCCACTCGAGGCTATAATACGACCCTCCGGTCGGTGTGTCTCAGCGGGACCCTCCAGTCCCGTAGCTCGTTGGACCCTCTAGTCCGGTCATAGCTCATTGGACCCTCCGGCCCGGTCTGTATCGTTTGGACCCTCCGGTCCGGTCTATAACATCATGCAATATACATATAACACATAGCACATAATCTCATACATAACACATAAGACCCTCTGGTCAACACATAATACCACTCTAGGTAACGTATAGTGAGAAGACTCACCTCGTGTAACTCAGTATCTCGGAAATCTCGAACTCGGAGAAATAAGACCTAGCCACCTCCTAATCATATGAAATAATCACTTGTCATCAACATAATTCCCAAGGTTAGACCATTTCCTCTAATCACTCTCATGAGAGGTAAAAGACCATTTTACCCCTTACTTGGCTCAAATACACTAAAGTTGACCAAACCCTAAAAGTCAACAAAAGTCAACCCTCCGGGTTACGCTGCGCGTAACAAACGTGTACGTTGGGCATACCCGGAGCCTTCACAGAATCGGGGTACGCGGCCCCTTACGTCGCGCGTACTGGGATTACGCCGAGCGTAATGCCCAACTTCCTCATCCAACTCATTTTGGTCTTAAACGGTTAAGACTTTCATCCAAAATTCAGATCTGACCCTTCTAACATGACTTAATCCATAAAGTTGAAGCCTTTAAGCCTTTGCATGGTTGTAAAGGTCACTTTGTGCTCAAAACACCTTTCCTCTTTCCATAATGAGACTATAACTCATGCACGCCACAAGATCCACGTCCAAGACTCGATTTTTATGACTCCTCAACATATATTACACTAGAAAAAGGTCAGATCTAAGCTTATGGAGACTCTTTGCATAAAAAGTCTCCAACTTTGAACCAAAAACCCTAAAAATGGTCCAAAAAGCAAAACTCATGAAGAACAAGGAAAGCTTTGAGCTTTTTACCTCAGGAAGGATCTCCAACCACTATAGAACTCGGATCTACACTTGTTCTTCAACTTCTAGCTCCAACAATGGCTCCTTCTTCTCCTTCTTCACCTTGAAAAGACAACTTCAAGCTCAAAAACTCACACACAAGCTAAAGCACGAATCTCAGCTCTCTCAAGGGTGTATGGTGGCTAGGGCAATGGACTACATGCTCCTTTTATAGTGAAAGGCCACAAATTAGGGTTTTGCATCTGGGCCGATTACGCCCACCGTAACCTTGGGTACGCCTAGCGTACCTGGATGACCCGCGTACAAATTAAGCGCGCGAGTACGCGCGGCGTACCCCCAGTACGCCCAGCGTACTCACCCATTACATCTTTCACTTTAAGGGACTAACTAGCCAATTCTCCAAAATAGAAGGGTTATAAAGCTAACCTGGATTCCGGGCTGTTACAATTCTCCCCCACTAGTTACAGACTTCACGCTCGAAGTCTCATGCTGCGAACAACTCTGGATGTTGCTCCCGCATCTCCGACTCTGGCTCCCAGGTCAGCTCGGACCCTCTCCGATGCTGCCACTGGACCTGAACCAGGGGCACTTCTTTGTTCCTCAGAACCTTGATCCTCCGATCCAAGATTGCGATCGGCTTCTCAGCATAATTCAGACTCGCATCCACCTGGATATCTTCTAATGGCACCACCGCCGACTCATCGGCAATACACTTCCTCAGCTGCGACACGTGGAAGGTATCATGAATATGATCCAACTCCGCAGCTAGCTCCAATCGATATGCTACTTTACCCACCCTCGCGATCACTCTAAACGGACCAATGTACCGGGGCCCCAGCTTGACCCTCTTCCTAAATCGGATCACTCCTTTCCAAGGAGATACCTTCAGGAGCACGAAATCACCGACCTGGAACTCGAGCTCAGATCGTCGCCTATCCGCATAACTCTTCTGGCGACTTTGAGCGGTCAACAACCTCCGTCGGACCTGCTGTATCTGCTCTGTCGTCTGGAGCACAATCTCTGTACCACCCATCAAGCGTTGCCCTACTTCTCCCCAGCATATGGGGGTCCGACACCTCCTCCCATACAACAAGTCAAAAGGTGGCATACCAATGCTCGAGTGATGGCTGTTGTTGTAGGAAAACTCAGCCAAGGGCAAATATTTGTCCCAACTTCCGCCGAAATCTAATACACACGCCCGAAGCATGTCCTCGAGCGTCTGAATCGTCCGTTCACTTTGTCCGTCTGTCTGTGGGTGGTATGCGGTACTGAAATGTAGCCTCGTACCCAACTCCTTGTGAAACTTCTTCCAAAATCTGGAAGTAAATCGCACATCTTGATCTGAAACAATCGAGATCGGAACTCCATGCCGCGATACCACCTCCCTCACATACAGCTCTGCCAGCCTCTCAGCAGAAGAGCTCTCACTAATAGCAAGAAAGTGAGTGCTCTTCGTCAACCTGTCCACAATCACCCAAATTGCATCGACACCTCTAGCAGTCCTCGGCAATTTGGTGATAAAATCCATGGTGATTTGTTCCCACTTCCACTCGGGAATATCTAACGGCTGTAACTTACCATGCGGCCGTTAGTGCTCGGCCTTAACCTTGCGACAAGTTAAGCACCTCTCCACGAACCATGCAACATCCCTCTTCATACAGGGCCACCAATACTCCTTCTTTAGGTCCAAATACATCTTAGTGGCCCCGGGGTGGATCGAGAACTTCTGTAACGTCCCAAAAATCACGACTAAAATTTCTTTTAAAACATTACTAAAACCATATTTATAAAATTGTATCATAAGTCATAACATAATATTCGAGTATTAACTCAAAACATAATCTCATTATCAGAGTAAAACATTCCCAGGCTAACTGACTATGGTGTGTGCACTGCAACCTTTCCGAGCTCCTCTTTTGAAAACTGAGTACCTGAAACCAAAACTGAAAACCGTAAGCACGAAGCTTAGTGAGCTCCCCCAAACTACCACATACCATACAATAACATATAAAGAACATATTGGGCCTTGCCCACTGCATCAGACCGAAGTCCGGAACTAATCAGGGCCTTGCCCTCTGCATCAGACCGAAGTACGGAAACTGCATCGGACCGAAGTCCGGAACTACTGAGGCCTTGCCTCCTGCATCGGACCGAAGTCTGGGACTAACTGCATCGAACCGAAGTCCAGAACTGACTGCATCGGACAGAAGTCCGGAACTACTAAACATATCATATCATAAACATCTCAACTAACACAACAACATATACTGCATACTGTTACGGGCCATAACCCGGAACACATAACACGCAAACCTGTCTGAGCCACGAAGGCATCAAACATACTAACTATTGCATCAGACCGAAGTCCGGAAACTACTACTAATTGAACGGGCCGACATTATGGCCTTAGACCCGTTCCTACTGGAAGGAAACTCACCTGCACCGACTGAACTCACTGATGATCCCACTAGCTGCTGCCCGACAACTCACTGAACTCCTGCTCCACTAGCTCCCCGAGCTATCAATATCAATGCAACACTTAGTCTAATTGACCCCCAAAAGACAACAAAATCAACTCTAGCCAAAGTCAAAGTCCTGGTCAAAGTCAACCTTCCAGGTCAACCCTACTCGCCGAGTCCACCTACTGACTCGTCGAGTTCATATGCTTAGGGTCCTTCTACTCGCGACTCGACTCGCCAAGTCAGTCCATGACGCGCCGAGTCCAACGATTTCCAAGTCCTGTCCGTTCCAACTCGCTGAGTCTCCACCCGACTCACTGATTCGAGTCTCAACTCGAAGGGTTTGGGGGTTTCGCGACCTGACTCGCCGAGTCCAAGAATAGACTCGCCGAGTCCAAGGCAATCTTCAACCAACTCGTCGAGTTGTTCTTCCAACTCGCCGAGTTCATGCCCAACTTCATCCGACTCCACGAGTTGTTCATCCCACCCGTCGAGTTCCTCCTCATCTTCATGCTACTCGCCGAGTCCACTCGAAAGACTCGCCGAGTCCATTCAGATCTACATACATGCAGAGGACTTTTGAGTCGTGCATAGACTCCAAACTGTAGATCTACCCTTCCTAAGCCTATTCCTCACGTAAAGTTGCAAACTTTACGTGTAGAGATGGAGATCTAGGCAAAATATACCCTAAACTAGGGTTTAAGGCAAAGAGGCTCCACAATCAACTCAAGGGCTGAAACTTTATGCTTCTCTAAACCATAATATGCTTAGATCTGGAGTAGCAACTCCAGATCCGGCTTCTAACTCAAATGGGTGACTAACCATGGCTTAAAAACCCCAAATCTCACAACCATAGAAGATCTAAAGGGAAGAAACGACTTAATACCTTCAATATCTCAGAAAGGTTCCACAAAATCCAGATCTAAGGCCAATCCTTGAAGCTTCACTGATTCCCCTCTTTCTTCTTCCTTCAAATCACCCAAAAATGGCTTGGAAGCTTGAATGCACAACAATGGGGACTTAGGGTTTGTCTTCTGAATGAGGAAGGCTCTAAGGAATGTTAATGGAGAGGATAAGGATCTTAAATAGCACCCAAAGTCTCGGATTTAGGGTTTTCTTCGCACAGACCAGACTCGCCGAGTCTCCTTGGCCGACTCGCCGAGTCAGTCACTTACTCCTCGGCCCGGATCCCGCTCGGACTCGCCGAGTTCCTCCTTGGACTCGCCAAGTCCCTCCTTAAAGTTAGGGTTTCCTTTCCTTTCTTGGCCTTCAAAACTTTGGGTGTTACAACTCTCCCCCACTTAAACTAAACTTCGTCATCGAAGTTTGCTATGGCCCACCGCCTGCGATCTGCCTCCAATATCCCACCAATTATTCCAACACCCGCTGCCTACCTTCGCTGGCCTTCCGCTCGGTCATTCCGACTAACACTAATCCCTGCGGATAATAATCCTGGGTCAACCCTGACCCTGAACATCCTAAAAGCACAACTTACTCAACCGACAATCCTTCTGGTACCCTCTGAATACTGCACTGAACCCATACGGATTCACCCATTCTTACCTCGCGCGATTCCCTTGCCTCCCCAAGGCAACGCTCCAAAACTAACTATTTCCTCTGCCGCTGTGAAGGTCCTATCCTTCGCCAACTCCATCACCCCCGCTAATTCCAATACGGGTCAACACTGCCAGCAACCACTGACACTCCTATCTGACATAACTTGGTGCCGAGCACCCCTCGATTTCGACTAACTGAAATCCACCATAGACTGCTTACCCGCACTGCTACTGACCGAAAATTTCTGCTATTCCTCATCCGCCCTCCGGATGAACCGAGACCACCCTGGTCCTTACTGATGTCTCCATTTCTGGGTTACCGGACTCCTACCGGTTACTACACCCCCATCGTAATCTCCTAGTTGCTTTCAGCGACTTCTGAAGATACCTCGACTATCTATAACTGTTCTATCCACTCTGCCACTCATACTGAAACTATCTGAAACACTGAACTGCCTGCAATACTGAACTGCTTGGAACACTAAACTACCTGAAACACTGAACTGGCCGAGGCACTGAACTGGCTGAAACACTGAACTGACTGAAACACTGAATTGGCTGAATGGCTTCTTCCCACAACATCTCAAGACCTTCCTGGTCTCCAATCATTCATCGGTTATCTGCAATACTGGGTTCCAACTCGACTGTGGAGCCCAAGGACTCCTTACTTAGTCGCTCCCACAACTTCTGAACGAAATCTTTCTCTGGAACTAGTTTCCACCAGTCATCCTGACACTGTAACTCTAACAACCTCTCGATCCAACCGACCGGGTCCATACGTCGAATCCTGACATCATCAAATCCAAAGCTAAAGAATGGTGGCTCCCAGACTAATGGTAGCCCTTAACATACACGAACCCAAACGGTCCACTGCTTCCCTAATCTCATAACTGAGGTGACGATCTACTGACAAATCGCCGACTTAACCATAACTGAACCATTTGGGAAATCCGAAATCTAACCCATGGATTCCCATATCCTCACTACTGCACCCGCACTGGTGGGTACTACTGCTTCCCCCACGTCCAACAACGCGCTCATGTTGCCTACCAACCTGATAAAGGCCACGGCTACACCCGCGAACTTACAACTCTCTAATACTATCTGGCTGCTAGTGAATGCTATGACTACCCCCACAGACTTACAACACTCTACTACTATCTGACTGCTAGTGAATGCTATGGCTACCCGCGCAGACTTACAACACTCTACTACTATCTAACTGCTAGTGAATGCTACGGCTACCCCTGCAGACTTACAACACTCTACTACTATCTGACTGCTAGTGAATGCTACGGCTACCCCCGCAGACTTACAACACTCTACTACTATCTAACTGCTAGTGAATGCTACGGCTACCCCCGCAGACTTACAACACTCTACTACTATTCCGAGGACATCCTGACTATCCCTAGTCCTACTAGTGATTCCTCATCCTGATTTCTCAAAACCAGCCCTCAGACATCGAATGCTACATCAAACTCGACATCTTATATCCTTGATACACTTAGCGGTCCGTCGAGGAATTCTTCGGCTTGGTTCCCAAACCAACCATCTACTAATCCGGATACATGAAACTATCGTTGGGAAGTTTCCAAAACCCCCAACTCCCGAATCCACACAACCTGCATGTCGTCTCTGCCACTGACTACTAACACGAAAGCATCTCTTGCTAACCGTTCTCAAGATCCTCATTTCGACTCAATAGAGTCCTACAGGCGGTCCTCCAACCCTGAATTCCCAACCAGCTACTAACCATCTCAATCACATGAACTAATTGTTGGGAAGTTCCTCAAACTCCCAACTCTGAACTCCCTAATCCATCAATCGCTGCACTACTATCTTTTCTTCTCAGAGGTCGTGTACTCATTCTGGAACTGCGTGCTCTTACCCTTGTATACTCGGAGGGTTCTCCCCCACTTGGATCCGGCTAACTCTTTACTGCTCACTGGTCGAAAGGATTCCCCAACCTTCCTTCCATTAAAAGGGCGATCTGCTGTCCACCAACGTTTACCTCTGTCAGCGCTCCAGCTAACTTTTACCAGATCCGAACCATTCTTGCTATCTAACTGAGCACCCTTCAATCCTCAACCATATTTGCTTTAGGGACTCCATCCTGAGAACCTGCGTTTGGGGTGCACATCCCCAACCCACTTCTTTACTGCCCGCTGGCTACCTCACTAGAAGCTCTAAATTGTCACTACTAAGGATTTAACTGATCAATCCCGAATGATACCTTTCGAAAATAGTGAGGCATTACTGATTCTTACACATACATGCTATAGTCACTGTATCCGAAGTAACCTGATCTAGAGGGGACGACCTCCAATTCACCATTCAATTCCAAGGTATGCAGATGGAATAAAACTCTGTCACAAGCAGGTAATATAATACCCAACACATATGCTTATTGACATCAATGCAGCAACATAACAATAATATCATGAATAATAATTGACAGGGAGGTAAAAGATACATACCTCCATCACTCAGCGCTGCTCGAATCCTTGCTGAAATCAACCAGAAAAACTCGGCTCCGAGCCGTGGGTGCCCTTGCCCGGCCTCGGCAACCACTGGCGGTACTTGAAGTCCCAAGGGGAGGAGCTAGCACCTGCGCTGCTGTATACAAAATCGGACAGTGGGCCTTCTTGTGGCCCCTCTAACTGTAATTGAAACATATCGGATCAAGTCCATGGGCGATGGTAACAATACAATCCCTGCTAAAATGGCCAATCTGGCTGCACTTGAAACATCCGACATCGCCACCACTTCTACGCCTGCACGCACCCAGGTGCGTCCTACTGCACTTCCCGCATCGACTGCGGCTCTGATAGTTCCTCGTCCTCAAATCCGACCCCTTGGGCCTCTTACCCGAACCTGTGGCTACCTGAGTCTCATCCGTTTTCCTCTTCCTTTCCAATTCCCTGCCTGCCTCTCGCTCCTGCGTTACCTTGTCGACACCGCCCGTCGACTGAACAACCGCTGTCTGATCTTGGCGCTTCGCAATCAACCTATCAGTGATCCTCACGACCATGTCGGGCAGATCCTCGCGAATGGCTCGCGTAACCTCCTTAACTATCCAATCATGTAGAGGTCTCTCTTGGAGACGGGATGCCCCACTTACTCCTATCCACTGATGACAAAAACTAGAAATGGGATCTCCTTTCCCAATGGATCCCTAAACTCCATAAGAATCGGGGTCTAGACGAGCCCCAATCTGTCCTGAAACTATCCCGGCCTTAAAGGCCTCAAGATGACTGTCCATGAGCTCCACAATGGCCTCTCTAACCGAACCGAAAATCACTGGAGTCTGATCAATGATGTTACGCATGATCTCTGCGGAAATGAAATCCCTCATCTGATCATCAAGCTGCCCGGCTCTAGAGCCTGAGCCAGATCCCTCCCCAACACCTGAACTGCCAACTGATATCTCGCGCAACGTAATCATGCTGAAAATATAACACTTCCTTATCAATATACACACCGCTGGTGAGGGATTTCTCATACACTCTAAAATTTCCCTGGTCTTGTCTCGGCCCCTCTTGATTCGAGTACGGATACTTTCAGTAGTACGGGCCCATACTACCTTCCACATCTATCCGTACCTTCCTCAAGAACTGCCTTGACTCCACCAAGTCACTTCTACTACTACTAATCTCTGCTACTCTCATCGTAGGCTTGCCCTAGGGAACTTGAGCTCGGTTGATTGCATGCAACATACATATAACACATAACACATAATCTCATACATAACAAATAAGACCCTCTGGTTAACACATAATACCACTCTAGGTAATGTATAGTGAGCAGACTCACCTCGTGTAACTCGGAAATCTCGAACTCGGAGAAATAAGACCTAGCCTCCGCCTAATCATATGAAATAATCACTTGTCATCAACATAATTCCCAAGGCTAGACCATTTCCTCTAATCACTCTCAGGAGAGGTAAAAGACCATTTTAACCCTTACTTGGCTCAAATACACTAAAGTTGACCAAACCCTAAAAGTCAACAAAAGTCAACCCTCTGGGTTACGCTGCGCGTACCAAACGTGTACGTTGGCGTACCCGGAGCCTTCACAGAATCGGGGTACGCGACCCCTTACGTCGCGCATACTGGGATTATGCCCAGTGTAATGCCCAGCTTCCTCATCCAACTCATTTAGGTCTTAAACGGTTAAGACTTTCATCTAAAATTCAGATTTGACCCTTCTAACATGACTTAATCCATAAAGTTGAAGCCTTTAAGCCTTTGCATGGCTGTAAAGGTCACTTTGTGCTCAAAACACCTTTCCTCTTTCCATAATGAGACTATAACTCATGCATGCCACAAGATCCACGTCCAAGACTCGATTTTTATGACTCCTCAACATATATTACACTAGAAAAGGTTAGATCTAAGCTTATGGAGACTCTTTGCATAAAAAGTCTCCAACTTTGAACGAAAAACCCTAAAAATGGTCCAAAAAGCAAAACTCATGAAGAACAAGGAAAGCTTTGAGCTTTTTACCTCAGGAAGGATCTCCAACCACTGTAGAACTCAGATCTACATTTGTTCTTCAAGTTCTATCTCCAACAATGGCTCCTTCTTCTCCTTCTTCACCTTGAAAAGACAACTTCAAGCTCAAAAACTCACACACAAGCTAAACCACGAATCTCAGCTCTTCAAGGGCTCTCTCAAGGGTGTATGGTGACTAGGGAAAAGGACTACATGTTCCTTTTATAGTGCAAGGCCACAAATTAGGGTTTTGCATCTGGGCTGGTTACGCCCGGCGTAACCTTGGGTATGCCCAGCGTACCCGGATGACCCGCGTACAAATTAAGCACGCGAGTACGCGCGGCGTACCCCCAGTACGCCCAGCGTACTCACCCATTACATCTTTCACTTTAAGGGACTAACTAGCCAATTCTCCAAAATAGAAGGGTTATAAAGCTAACCTGGATTCCGAGCTGTTACAACGGGACTTAGAGTTGTACGCCCAGTGTACAAACACTATGCCTAGCGTAGTGTGCTGAGTTCCAAAATCCTAACTTTTAGCGTTGGCTCACTATTTAAGCACCTTAAGTTCCAGGTGTGAGCCTCCCTTTCATCCTCCATTTCCTTAAACCCTAATTTTGAGTTGTAGCTTCATGCAAGAGTGTTGTGAGCCTTGTATGTGCATTTTTGGTGGATTCTAGTGTATTTTAAGAAGTGGTAGCTTAGTGTAAGGTGTTGGTTCAAGGAAAGGCTTGTGGATTTGGACTCTTTGCTACATTTTAAGCTCATTGAAGGTAAAAAGTTCTTATTGTGATCATTAGAAGTTGAGATCTATGATTATATGGGTTTTAGGTCCCATTTTGACCTCATGGGTGAGATCTAGTGGTTGGACATCACTCCAGAAGCTTTGAGTTGCCACACTTAGCAGATCTGATGTTATAAGTTTATAAAAGTGCTTGCTTGATGCTTAGATATGGTCCATGCATGTTCTAGATGGATTAAGATGGGTATCATTGAAACATCCCAAAAATCATGACCAAAAATTGCATTTTTAAATCATTAAATAAACTATAGTTAATAAAATCATCTTATCAAGACAGAAACCATAGTATCTCAAAACATCCTAATCAGTATATCCATAACAAAAGGCATGTCAAATATATCAGAGTAACATACCAGGCTAAACATCATGGTGTAAGCACGAAGCTTAGTGAGTCTCCCCAAACTACCACATACCGTACACATAACATGCAACTAGGAGATATGGGCCTCGCCCACACTCGGATAACAGGCCCTGCCCTGTGAAATACGGACCCCGCCCACACTTAGTTAGATACGAGCCCCACCCACACTCAACTATCTAGGAGATAAGGGCCCCACCCATACTCAGCTAACTAAAGATATTGTCCCCACCCACACTCGGCTACTAGTGAGATTCGGGCTCCGCCCACACTCAGCTAACTAAGCACACATACAAGTATCACACAGACAACAAGTATAACCAAATCTACCAATCCATTCCATATCCATACTCAAATAATGCTAAGATACGGGCCCTGCCTACACTTAGCTACTAATCAGCACACATAACTTATTCGGGTCGGCATTGGTGCCTTCGACCCGTTCTACTAGGAGGCAACTCACCTCAAATGTTGGATGATAGCTGAAACGTCTCTATCCGGAATCAGCTCTACTCACTCACTAAACCAAAGCAACCCCTTAGATACTATTTCATGCTCATAAACCCTTTAGGGTCAACTATGGTCAAAGTCAAAGTCAACGCTCCGATTTGACTTAACTCACCGAGTTTTCCCTTCAACTCGTCGAGTTCCCATGAATCACAGAATCGTCAAATCATGATCCAAATCATCGAGTTTTCCTCCAACTCGCTGAGTTCTTCCCATTAACAAAATTGGGACATTTTGTTCCAACTTGTCGAGTTCTACAGTCAATCAGCCTTTCTTCATGCATTAAGTCACCATTCTTCAAACCAGGGCCCTATCTTCTGGATCTAAGCTGGAAATATGTCTAGAAGGGTAAAGTTTCCAACTTTACCTGTTAACAACCTCTCCACAAGGTAAAAACTCAAACCCTAACCCAAAATGATTTAGATCCTAATTCAAAAGCCTTCAAAGCGTCGAGATAGACCATGAGGTCATAGATATGGACTCTAGGGACTAAAGGATTACGTAAAGTCTTAACCTTTATCCACATGCATGGCCATAAAAGCTTCAAAAGACCAAAATGATGGTCTAAAGGTTCCATGGGACTTCCATGGCCATAAAGTTGACACCTTTATGCCATGAAGTCCCCTCAAGACCCTAGATCTAAAGGGTTTGCCAAAATGGGACGTCCAAATCCCATCCATCAACATACTTTGGACCAAAACATGAATCACAACATCCTAAGACTAGATCTAAGCATATCATGGATAAGGTTGAAGCTTTATACCTCATATGAATCAGAAATGAAGCTTAACTTTTGGATCTATAACTTTTTCTTGTGTCCTCAAGCTTTTCCTTCTTCCAATGGCTTCAATGCACACACTAAAACACTTAGAATAACTCACAAAAATTCACAATATCATTAGGGTTTCAAGATTTAGGGTTTGGAACTTGGAGGCTGGAAATGAGGCCAACATGAAAGTTTTAAGGTGCTTAAATAGGGTGCAAACCCCATAAATTAGGGTTTTATCCCTGCCAGCCTACTCGTCGAGTTGAGGCCTCCCAACTCGTCGAGTAGGTTTCTTAAATTACATGGACCTTAATCTTTACTCGACGAGTTTGGGGCTTCCAACTCGTCTAGTTTTACTTATAAATTGAATAATTTAATAAATTAAATATATACCAGGAACCGTGCGTTACAATTCTCCCCCACTTATCAAGACAGAAACCATAGTATCTCAAAACATTCTAATCAGTATATCCATAACAAAAGGCATGTTAAATATATCAGAGTAACATACCAGGCTAAACATCATGGTGTGTGCAATGTAGTCATCTCGAGCCCTTCCCCTTGCTACCGGAAGTACCTGAAACAAAACTGAAAACTGTAAGTATGAAGCTTAGTGAGTCTCCCCAAACTACCACATACCATACACATAACATGCAACTAGGAGATATGGGCCTCGCCCACACTCAGGTAACAGGCCCTGCCCTATGAAATACGGGCCCCGCCCACACTTAGTGAGATACGAGCCCCGCCCATAGTCAACTATCTAGGAGATACGAGCCCCACTAACACTCAGCTAACTAGAGATACGGTCCCCACCCACACTCGACTACTAGTGAGATTCGGCCCCCGCCCACACTCAGCTAACTAAGCACACATACAAGTATCACACAGACTACAAGTATAACCAAATCTACCAATCCATTCCATATCCATACTCAAATAATGCTAAGATATGGGCCCTGCCTACACTTAGCTACTAATCATCACACATAACATATACGGGTCGACATTGGTGCCTTCGACCCATTCTATCAGGAGGAAACTCACCTCAAATGTCGGATGATAGCTGAAACCTCTCTGCCCGAAATCAGCTCTACTCACTTCCTGAACCAAAGCAACCCCTTAGATACCATTTCATGCTCATAACCCCTTTAGGGCCAACTATGGTCAAATTCAAGGTCAAGTCAAAGTCAAAGTCAAAGTCAAAGTCAAAGTCAACGCTTCGAGTTGACTAAACACACCGAGTTTGCCCTTCAACTCGTCGAGTTCCCATGAATCACAGAATCGTGAAATCACGATCCAACTCATCGAGTTTTCCTCCAACTCGCCGAGTCCTTCCCTTTAACAGAATTGGGACATTTCGACCCAACTCGACGAGTTCCTTTATGAACTTGTCGAGTTCTTCAGTCAGTTAGCCCTTCTTAATGCATTAAGTCACCATTCTTCAAACCAGGGCCCTATCTTCTAGATCTAAGCTGGAAATACATCTAGAAGGGTAAAGTTTCCAACTTTACCCGTTAAGAACCTCTCCATAAGGTAAAAACTCAAACCCTAACCCAAAACGATTTAGATCCTAATTCAAAAGCCTTCAAAGCTTCGAGATAGACCATGAGGTCATAGATCTAGACTCTAAGGATTAAAGGATTACATAAAGTCTTAACCTTTATCCACATGCATGACCATAAAAGCTTCAAAAGACCAAAATGATGGTCTAAAGGTTGCATGGGACTTCATGGCATTCCATGGCTATAAAGTTGGCACCTTTATGCCATGAAGTCCCCTTAAGACCCTAGATCTGAAGGGTTTGCCAAAATGGGACGTCCAAATCCCAGCCATCAACACACTTGGACCAAAACATGAATCAAAACATCCTAAGACTAGATCTAAGAATATTATGGACAAGGTTGAAGCTTTATACCTTAGATGAATCAGAAATAAAGCTTAACTTTTGGATCTACAACTCCTTCTTGTGTCCTCAAGCTTTTCCTTCTTCTAATGGCTTCAATGCACACACTAAAACACTTAGAATAGCTCATAAACACTTACAATATCATTATAGTTTTGAGATTTAGGATTTGGGATTTGGAGGCTGGATATGAGGCCAGCATGAAAGGTTTAAGGTGCTTAAATAGGGTGCAAACCCTGAAAATTAGGGTTTCATCCCTGCCAGCCTACTCGTCGAGTTGAGGCCTCCTAACTCATAGAGTAGGTTTGTTAAATTACGTGGCCCTTAATCTCTAATTGACAACTTTGGGGCTTTCAACTCGTCGAGTTTTACTTATAAATTGAATAATTTAATAAATTAAATACATACCAGGAACCAGGCGTTATAATTAATGGGTTAAGTTGGTCATTGGGTCCCTTTGAGTCATGTAAATGCATAAAGGTGCCAACTTTATGCATTAGGAGCTTTATTTTGAGGTTTCCTGAAGTTTGGAGGCAAAGTGTTTAATTATTTAAGTAACAAATAGAGTTTGGAGGATCTGCGGGCATGCCCCGCATAAGTCTTTGTACTCCCCGCGTACTGACATGAGGCCCCAGATCTTTATCGTCGAGTATGCTGAGCGTACCTAAGGGGGTATGCCCTACGTACGCGCATCTGTGGGCTTATGGGCTTGTTTCATGTTTGGGCCTCAGGCTTGGGTTTGAGTTTTGTGTGTTGGGCTTTTTGACCAGGGGAATCTTAGAGTCTTAGACTCTTGTTTGGTTATGTCTATTTGGGCCTAGGTTTTAGTATTGGGTCTTTGTGGGCCCAATGGTTTTGGGTTTAGTGGGCCCAATGGGTTTGGACCTTTAGGTCAACGGAGAATTATTATTGGACTAGGAATTGTTGGGCTTTTGGGTAAGGGCCATATGGGGTTGGGCCTAATTTGGAAAATTAAGCCATTAATGGGCTTTTATGGATCTTATATTTTTGGGCCTTGTTGGTTTTAGGCTTGGGCCTTGGTTGTGATTCTTGATGGGTCAGGGGTAAATATGCCATTTTACCCCAAGTTTGGATTATTGATCATGGGATGGAATTTAGTTTCTTATTGGATGTTGTTTTGGTATTGCTATCTTGGGAAGTCGTCATGGCAGTAGCTAGGGTTTCTTGCAGTGAGCTTCAACATTCGAAGTGAGTCTTCTGACTATATCCATGGGTCAATGGCTTCAATGTCGGCCCATTATGTTTTATGTGGTATCCTAGTTGTCTTTGTGATATTTGCATGGAAGACCCCAGGGGGAGCCCGTGACACTTAGATATCAGACAATGTGGAAGAGCCCATGGCATTCTAGGTAAAGACCATGGGGGTGCCCATGAAACTTGGTTATCAGACCATGTGGGGGAGCCCATGGCATTCCAGGTTAAGACCATGAGGGGAGCCCATGGCAACTCTATGTATGTTGCATGATATTTCGTGGTTGTATGTTATATGGTATTTTGGGGAACTCACTAAGCTTTGTGCTTACGGTTTTCAACTTCTGTTTCAGGTACTCCAGTTTTCAAATGAAGAGTTCGGGACGATCGCAACGCATACACCCGTGTTTTTCGCGATATGTGATCTTTGGGAATGAACTCTAATAATTGTTTTATTTAAAATGATTTTCAATGTTTGGATAAGTTTCATTGTTGTTTTGACTATAACAAAATGAAAATTTTTACCTTGAATTTTTGGGATGTTACACCATAATATAAGTTTGGCTTGCCCTTCAGGCCCACAACTCATATCTGTCTTGCTCCTGAGCCCGTAACATAAGTCTGGCTTTCCCTTCAAGCCCACAACTTATGTTTGGCTTGCTCCTGGGTTTTTGGCTACCACACAAAGCATTACTACCTCAACCCAACCATACTATATCAACATATAACATATATCCAATAAACAGATAAACATATAACTAGTTAACAGACAATCAGGCAGACCTACAGATCACTACCAGATACTACATCCTATGTACTAGGACACACATCTAATATATCACTACATATATACCATAATACATAACTAATGGGCCGACATTGGTGCCTTCAGCCCACAAGATCAGGGAGGAAAATTCACATATCAATTTGAAATGATCGCTGAATAGGACACAACTTTGAATGTCAGCTTAATTGGTCACTTGTACACCAAATAATGAACAATCTCAAATACCACTCAAAATACCCAAAATACCCTTAGATCAAACTTGGTCAAAGTCAAAAAGTCAAACTTGATCAGCAAAACTGAGTACGCTAGGTGTACCCAGCCTGTATGTGGGGCATACTCAGATCTTGACTAAAATTGTGAAGCTGACCTAGTACGCTCAACGTACGAATCTGTACGCCCATCGTACGCAACCCTCCTTCAATCCTTCTATTAAGAGCTTATTCCTTTAAGCTCTTTCGTCCAATTCTCAGATCTAAACCTAAACTAATGTCCTTTACCATAAAGTTTCCAACTTTATGGTGTTGCATGGCTAGCAATTGCCCAAAAGCTAAAACTCCAACTTCTTAACCCATTAAGACACCTCAACACATGCATGGAGTGAAATGAAGGTCCAAGATCACATTTTTATCACTCAAATTAACTATCCTAAAACATCCAAAAGGACAACTTATTTGGTCTAGGGTAGCTCATGCCCAAAAGGACCAAGAATATAGGGCTAATAAGCATAAACTTCTAACGTAAACAAGATCTAGATATATAATCATCAAGTTCAGAACTTTATATCTCAAAATGAAGCTTGGAGGTGAGGTGTTTCTGGATCTATGTGGTGTTGATCTTCCAAGTTGGTGCTTTTCTCTTCACTTTTCTTCAAGGACGCCACAAGCACACACTTTCAAGCTCAAAGGAACACATATAAGAGATTAGGGTTGCAATGGATGAAATGTGGGTTAGAGGCTTGTGAGGTAATGAGCATTGGAGAGTTAATGATGCTTATATAGGGTCCAAACTATAACACCCCGAGTTCAGAGGTGCAAGTTCAGGGTTCTTAGTGTAAATAAGTAAGGTCGACTCGGCGAGTCGAGTCGCGGTTCTGGTCAAGTGTTAAGTGACCAACTCAGCGAGTCGGCGGCTGGACTCGACGAGTTGGTGCTGAAAAGAGAAAACCCTAATCCCAGGGGTTGTGCCCTATATAAAGAACATAACATCCTTTCTTCAGCCTCCTTACCACCCTTGAGAGCCTACAAACCCTAGAAATCGTGTGGAACTCCATTGATAGTGAAATTGGAGCTTTGGGAAAGGAAATCTTGAAAAGGGAACTTGAAGACTAAGGGATTACCGCAAGGGAGTGGTATAGATCTGAGGTCTACTTTAGTGAGGGCTTTCATTTGAGGTAATAATCTATTGCTTAAGCTCATTTGATTCTAGATCCTTTGTTGCTTGAGTTTTGGGGCATTTCTAGAGTTATTTCAGGTTTGGAGGTTGGATCTGAGGTTGCTACCTCAGATCTGGACTTGAGATGGTCCATAAGATCATAAATGTCATGTCTAGGAGCCATTGGTGAAGCCCTTTGTCTTGAACCCTAGCCCTAGAAGTGTTTTGGGATTATATCTCCTTACTCTCACGTAAAGTTTGCAACTTTCTGTAAGGGTTAGGCTGTAGAGGAATGGATCTATGGATTGGAGTCCCTGCATGGCTTGAAAAGCCTCTGTTTGGAATGAGAACTGAAGAGACTCGGCGAGTCACATGGATGCACTCGACGAGTTGTATGAATATGTACATAGACTCGGCGAGTTAGAAGAACAACTCGTCGAGTCTGTTGAAGATCGCCTGGGACTCGGCGAGTCTATGCTTGGACTCGGCGAGTCTGGTCGTGGAACCCTAACCTTTTCTAGTTAAGTCGTGAATCGGTGAGTCGAGGGACGACTCGGTGAGTTGTGCAGGATGGGACTCGATGATCGTTGGACTCGACGAGTCTTGGGGTGACTCGACGAGTCTTGGGGTGACTCGACGAGTTGAGTCGTGTTCTAAGAGTTTTTAGAGCATAGGGACTCAACGAGTCAGCGGGTTGACTCGGCAAGTAGAGTCTGTCAGGAAGTTTGGCTTTGACTTTGACTTTGACCAAGAGTTGACCAGTTGACTTCTAGGGGTATTTTGGTAATTATTGGTATTTATTGAGTTTAGTTATTTGGTATTGGCTAGTGGTGAAGATCGTGTCGGTGGTCGGAGCAGCTTGGTCTTATCTTATCAGTCGGCAGTTGCAGGTGAGTTATCCTCACTATATCAACAGGGTCTAAGGCACCAAGGTCGGCCCTTTATCGGATGGAAATCCGGGTAGTTGTTTGTTATGTTTGCATCCTGGTAGTTAGGATGGTGTATGTTAGAGACATGGTTAGGGTCGGTATCCTGGTTTATAGGATGATGTTATGCTAGTGACCGGTTAGGTCAAAATCCTGGTAGGGATGTGCTATGTATGTGATCTGCTAAGATTGGTTTGATTAGTTGTGAATTGATATATGAGTATATGTTTATGTGTACATGGTTGTTGGACTGGGGTTGGGTTGAGGCGGGTCCTGCTTTGTGCTATAAGCCAACATACCCAGGGCGGACCGATTATCCCGAAGGCCCGGCGAGCGGTCCGGATAGACTGTAGGCCCCAAGAGGGCGGACCAGACGTGCCGAGGCTTGGAGAGTGGACCAGGCCGACTGAAGGCCCGGTACGGGCGGACCAGTCATACTGTAGACTCAGAGAGTGGACCAGGTGGATTGAAGGCCCGGTGCGGGCGGACCAATCACACTGTAGACTCGATGTATATGGCTAGACTCGGAGGGTGGACCAGGTGGACTGTAGGCCGGTGCGGCGGACCAGTCACATAGTAGACCTGAAGTGCATGGCTGTTCTGTTTTGTTTATGATATGATATGTGTATGGTATTATGGTTGGTATTTTGGGGGTATCTCACTAAGCTTTCGGGCTTACAGTTGTGGTTTAACGTTTCAGGTACTTTAGGAGACCGTGGCAAGGCAAAGGCGTGATCGTACTACTCCTCATGTTTATGTTTTATGATATGGTTCTGGGAATACTCTGATAATAAATGTATTGAAAACATTTTTGTAATAACTTAATGAAATTGGGTTGTTTTTGAAATGTTTAAATTGGTTGGAATTTTTAGAGCGTTACACAAACCCTAAAAATTAGGGTTTGAGGTCCTGGCACGTACGCCAACGTATGTGAGCTCTGCCTATAGTTTACAAAAATGCCACTATGGGCCATTTTGCAACATTTCTCACACACAAGGGCTAAGATGCAATAATCATCATACTTAGGGTTAAAATTTAGAATTACCTTAACATCAGGATGTTACATTTTTGTTGCGTATTAGTAAAATATAGGAGGTAAAATCATATTATATATATATATATATATATATATATATATATATATATATATATATATATATAAACACAAACACACACACACATACACACACACACACTATGAGAGCGGTGGATAAACACAAAAGTTTAGAAAACAAATGGGTAAAAATTACAATTTACAAAGTTGAAGATGGAGGGATGAAAGTGATATTTTAAAAAGTAAAAGAGTGGAAATTATCATTTTACAAAATAAAAAGGGTTGCAAATGACGGGTAAAATTGACAATTTACAATGTTGAAGGTGAAGGGGTGAAAATGATATTTTAAAAAGCAAATAGATGAAAATTATCATTTTACAAAATAAAAGGGTTGCAAGTGGCAAATCATCAAATATTAGGGATTAAAGTTGCAACTTAGGTATTGCTATAGTTGTACGGTACCATCACTCAGAAAGAAAAAATTTCATTTTATTTATATTTATAATATGAAACTTTAGGTGCTGTTTGTTTGGCCTCTTAATGATCCTATAAAGAGGATGACTCTTGATCCTTAAGATTCGGAGCATTTGGTGGAAGCTATTTTAACCTCTTAACAGACTAGACATTAAAAAAAGGCTCTTATTTGGTCAAATAGAATATGGAGTCTGGATGAAAAAATTTCTTTTGATGCCCTTGCCTCCCATAAATCTATTTTTGAACACAAAACCAATAAATTGTTGTGTTCTTGTGTTTGGCTGATCGATTTTTGTGAAATCGATTTTTTCAAACCTAAAACTTGTTATCTTGTGTTTGAACTCCAAAAATATTTGTTCACTTTGTTTTTGTTGCTGAGTTCTGTTGATTTTGTTGATGCGTCTTGTGATTGAACTCCCAAATCTACTATGTTTTTACTCGATTTTTGTTGCTCTGTTGTTGTTGGATTTTGTTGCTATGAATAAAAAGTTCAAAATTGATGAAACCTCTTCAAAATTGCTGAAATCTGTTCTTGCTGAATTGTGAATACTAGACATGGAAATATGAAAATATGTGTCCGTGAATTGCTTGAAACTATGTGTTTGTGATTGCTTTAAAATCTTGAAATGTTTTTTTTTGAAAATATTTGTTCAGGAAGTTGCTAGTGATGGAAGATATCCACCAATAAAAGAGGTCCATCAATGTTTTGGAAGCACGATTGCAAGAAGCCTAATGATCCAAAAACAAATTCAAAATGAGCCCTCTTCAAAGAGATTGTTGATGAAGAAACACATGAATCCGAATATCATAATACAATTTGTTTGAACTGATTTATTGAATGCTGTATGATGTTTATTATGTATTTAGAAAATAATTTAAAGGGTTAAAATGATCATTTTTCTCATCAAGATGCATACATTCAGATGCCTAACCAAACATCAATTTATGTTTAGATATAAATTCCTAAATAGCTTCTGCATCATCCAGATATATATATCATTTAGATATGATTCATCCAGATGCTACCAAACAGCCCCTTAAACAAATAAAAGAAAAGAAATCTGTTAATTTACTTTTGGATTAGCTAAAACAATGCTAAATCTAAAACACCATTTTATAAAAAAAGAACATGCGTAATATATGTTTAGATTTTATAAATTTATTACTTTGAAGATGATAAGAATTATAATTAAGGTGATAGCAATGATCGATACATCAACTTTGATTCTATTAAGATACAAATGCACAAATGTTAAATTTGAATTTATAATTTAATTGTCAATAACTTTTTAACGTTCATCAACATTTCTTCAAGAAAAGAAAAGAAAAGCATTAATTTAGCATCGGATCAACAAAAACAACCTTAAACACAAAACATCATTTTATAAAAAAAAAAAAAAAAACATGTATAAGTTACTTTTAGATTTTGCAAATTTGTTACATTGAAGATGTTAAGGAATGTAATTTTGTGATGGACATGATCATTATTTCATTGACTTTGGTTCTAGAAAGATACAAATATTTGTGTTGCAAATACTAATTACTATATGTTATATATGTTTCATTTATTAAAAAAAGTAGAAACTAGATGTAAAACCCATGTATTACATAAGTTTATTTAAAAAAAATTATATATAAAATTGTAAACATTTGAGAAGTTGAATTTATAACTAAAATAGAAAAATATTGAATTATTAAATTAAAGTTGTTTTTTCTCTTTTAAATTTAAACAAATAATCTAGAGAAATAAACAAAAAAACTATTGGGCTTTAATTTAGAAATTTAGAAATTAAAAGGAAAATCAATTAATGAAATTAAAATACATTTATTATTATATTTATTGCAATTAATACATTTAATAAAAATGAAACAACCATAAAATGTCACGTGCAAAAAATTTAATTGAAAATATCCACAAAATGACATGGGCTAAATCAATGAGAGTGTGACAAGTGGCAAAAACTTCTTTATTTATTAGGGAGGATTTAAGTGAGAATTTTTTTGAGTTATAGTGTTTAAATTTAAATTTTAATAAACTAATTATGTATCATAAGTGAAAGAGCTTTTGTATTAGTAGTAATTAAATATTATAAGTTCAAGAGTTGTGGTAGTTTCATATGAACATGGTTCAAGATAAAAAGGTTATCTAGAATCATATTCATTTGAATAATCAGTATTACAAGTGTTATAAAGATAACGATTTTTCTCATGGTAGTTATGCACGATTACAAGTAATAACATTTTTAGTCATTATAAGTAATAACAATATTTTAGAGTAAATTGTAAAAGTGTTCTTGTGTTTGTTACATAATTGCACTTCCGAAACAATTTTTTTCTCATTGTCCAAAACCCCATGGTTGAATTTTGTTACGTGGAAGGTCCCTTCTAATTTCATTTGTTTGCAGTCAACAAGTGAGATCATGTGTGTGTTACATGAGGATCGAATGATGTTTTCCTCCTTACTCTTTCCATTGCCGCCACCTCAAACATAAGGTCATAATTAAGATTATCAAGCTTAAGTTAAATTTATTCCCCAAGTTAATTCAACTATTCATCTTTCTCTACATTAAGAGCATTCATTATATCTACTTTCAACTATCATTTGGTGAAGTAGGGTGTAGTATTTAACAGACGATGACAATAGTGATTATATGTAACATACATGTTCGGTTATCGTGTTATATAATTTTAAAAGTGAATAATATAATGAAATATTATATGAATTTGAGTGTTAAGTTCTAACAAATAGTTTTTACTAGAATTGAAGTAAAACTATGTTTAGAATCATTCAGAATGTATTGGAAGTCTTATGAGATTCCAATCAAAAGTTAATTATTAAAATTAACGAAAATATAAAATTAAAAATAAGTAAAATTATATTATTTAAAGTTGTAAAAAATCTCGTTAGAAACATTTAGGCGAAAACCTCATCGAAATCCGAGTTATAACGATGAAGTTTCGTGACAGAACCGGCACGACGCCATATGACGTAAAAATGAGTTTTCGATAAACTACTTTTTAGCATATATGATCTAAATGAAAGTTGTAGTATTCATTAAACCGAAAACTTTCATAAAAAGAATGTCAAAATCTGACTTCATATGAGGAAGTTATGATTTTTCTAAGTTTCAGAATAGCAGCAGACAGCTAAAAACTCGAAATGAAGATCGAGCGATATTTAGCCAACGCAACCTAAACGAGAATTAAAGGTCTCGTTAATAGTAGTACAACGGTAAAAAGACAGATGAAAACAGACATCATATGAAGAAGTTATGAATTTTTAACGGACTTTTCCTGTCCTGGCCTGTTAAAAATATAATATTAAAAATGAAGTCAAAATTAGCCGACAGAGTCTAAACAAAAGTTGTAGAGTATAATCTCACCTACGCGTGGATATAAAGAACGTCAAAAACGGAGGCAGTGTGCAAAAAATATGAACTTTTTGAAGTTCGGAGCACAAAATTCGAGATCTGATAAAACTAACGACGTGAGCAAGTAATACTCACGACGTGAGGTAGTTGATGACACCTCTCAAGCCTAGTACACATGTGTCAAGTCTGCGAAGCTGACCAGTATCAAGCTCACGACGTGAGAGTCAAAATTTCGACTATAAATAGAGGGCCAGCCCTCTTGTTTCCGTTTACACAAAAACGCAATCCTCTCTCCCGTATTGCTTATTTTGAGCCATTTTCCCGTGCCGACGATCGTTAACTTCTGATAGTGTCTAGTCAAATTCTACCGGCAAAAACACACTTAATGGATATTTTAATCGCAACATTCTGTTATTTCACGGTGAGTTCAATATATAGGAACAATTGTATGTTATGTGTTATATGTGCTATGTGCTTTTCCGTGTTATTATCTCGTGTTGTTATTTCATGCTATTATGGTAGCAAAAGTTGTACCTTTGGTCATGTGATCAGTGAAAGGAATTAGATTCATAGCGGTATTGGTATGTAGCCTCTGGCCGTGTAGAGCATGTCTCGCAAGAGAATGACTTCTACCCCTATGACATTGGCAGAAGGTTAGATAGAGCTAAAAGCCTGAAATCTACCAAAATGTTTAAATCAGAAAATTGTATAATTATATGTCTTCTGTGCCATTTGGGCCGAAGTGTTATTGATGTATATCAAGTATTGAAATTGTTATGTCTCAATGATTGTATATCTTTGAATCAAATCATTGATTGATATGGAAAGCTTGTCGTATGATTCACATATGTCTTTGTTGTTCATTGTTCCCTTTGCTTCTGCCATATTGAAGTGTATATATATATATATATATATATATATATATATATATATATATATATATATATATATATATATATATATATATGGCATAACGTTATATTGTATCTATTATTGAACTCACTAAGCGTCACCGCTTACCTCTCTCAGTGTTTAACAATTGCAGGTAATGAGAATCCAGTATAGTCATATACTATTGGAAGATTTAGAATAATTTATACTATTACTTTTGTATTTGGGTTTATGTACGTATAAAATTATAATATCCTGGGTAGTTATGTAATATACTAAAACTTAATCGGATTGTATCCAGTCTTTTGTAATCAAACTATAAATGTAAATATTGTTTATAAATATGCATGTAGCATGTTTTGAAGTAACAATAATATGATGTAGTTCAATTTTAGAGAATGGTTCTCTCATTTGAAAGTGTGGATCTTTTATTATAATATGGAAAATTAGACGTGACCGTACACATTACACAAGAGAAAGTTAAGATTATCAATGATATGTCCACTGTCGTCCACAATCTCGATCAGTTTGTGTTTACTGTTAAGCAACTTATCTTACAAACCACTTAGTATTTTAAAACTATGTTGATGGTCATTTTGTGTTTCCAAATGTATTCTACTTTTTGTTGCTGTAAAGCCACTATGGTAGATTTCTTTGATGTAGACATTTTATAAGTTATAGCTATAATTAAGTGCATTTATGCACGAATTAAGTTACTTAGAAGAGATACATATTTACTTTCATTTTTCAAAAACACAAGGTATTAATTTAGATTATGAACCGGTGGTACCTAGTAATGATGCAAATATATAACATGTTATGAAATTTGTGGCTAGGGGTGCAAACGAGCCAAACTACTCGTGAGCTACTCAAGATCGGATCGCTAAAAGCTCGACTCGAAACCGATTTTAAACGAGTCCGAGCCGAGCTCGAGCTTAATATTAACCTCGTTTATTAAACGAGCTCGAGCTCGAGCCTATGTCACTAAGCTCGATTAGGCTCGCGAGCCTAAACGAGCCTTTATATAATATAATTTCTTATTTTTTATGTATTAAAATATTTGTGGATTAGGAATTTAAGGTATTAGTAAACGAGCTTCTTAACGAGTTCGAGCCGAACTTAAGCTTATTTAGGCTAGTCAGACAAAAAACGAGCCCGAGCCCGAGCCCGAGTCGAGCTTGTATAATTATTTACGATCTCGAGCCGAGCTCAGTACAAGAAACTCGAATCGAGCCGAGCTCAAGCTCGAGCCTCTTAGAACTTAAACGAGCCCGAGCCGAGCCTGGCCAAGCTCGAGCTCGGCTCGGCTCGTTTGCACCCCTATTTGTGGCTAAGCATAAAGCTTTTTGAAGTATACACTGATTATGAATATCTTTTTTGTTGGCTTAATTTAACTTGCTTTGATAATCCCTCGAACAACTTGGTTTTTTTTTTTCCAAAAAAAAAACAATATTAGTTAAAGACAGAAGAGTATTACAAAAATAATTCATGATTTTTGAACTATTTCTAGGTTTTCAAACATATAATCTTCATGATTTTTGAACTATTTCAAGATTTTCAAAGAAATAATAACGTATTTATGTTTGTGCAAAAAAACTTCGAATAATGAATTTCTTCACAACTTTTTGAAGATATTTATTTTAATCTCGAATCTTGTTAAAAGAAAACTTAAACATGAAAGAATGATTAGATACCTTGTTCCATTGAGATTTTCGGATCTAGAGACTAGGAAGAGCTTTCCAGTTGATCTCAAGAGCTCTCTCTAAAATCCCCCAGCAATGAACCATACAGATTTCTTAGTGTATTTTCGTGTGTTTTGATTTGCTCCTCATCACATGTATTTATAGATGGATATAAACCCTAATGTGAGAGATGGAAGGGATCTTGAGGATCTTGAGTCAAACCGGGAACTCAACCCACATGGTAAGTAAATATTCTATAAATCGGTCCATCAACAATTTATATTCTTACCATAATAAATAGATTTCATGATAACATTACATATATATGAAGTGGTCCCATATTTATCTAACAATCTCCCACTAGACCACAAATATATAAATGTACATATAACCGTATAAGCGCTTTAATGAATGTTATCATAATATTGGTACCCTTAAACAATCTCGTCCACTAATCATAATAGTATAGGATCAAAGCGGTCTTCGTTACAATTTACGTAACTAAACCTATCAATGGTCACATATACATATATAACTAACGACATAGATTAAACATGAAGTGTGGTTTTAAAATCTAAATAGATTTCCAACGGGTTCCTTTTTAACTTGAAGTGAGATCAAACTTCAAATAAGTGCAACTAATAATGGAGTTAACCGAATTCTTAATTCTGTACAGAAAAACATATTCTTAAACAAGACATAATGCACCATAAAACTCCCACTAAAACCAAATATCACACCAACGTGTGTAGTATGCTCATGAAAGACCTATGGAGGTAATCCCTTTATGAGCGGATCCGCTTTCATGGAGTTTGTTCATATGTGCTATATATATTTCCATTTTGCACTATCGTGTTAACAGAAGGAAACTTGATGTCAATATGCTTTGACTTAATAGAACTTTTGTTATTGGAATATAGCATTGCTGATTTATTATCACAACTTTAATGGTCTTTCAATACCAATAATGTGTAGCCTCGTGACAAATTTTCGCAACCATATTCCATGCTATAAATTACGATGTCATTATGGAAGATGCTACCGAAGTCTATTCCATGAAATGGTTCATCATGCTAAAATGTAAAAGTATCCCGATATGGATCGGTAACCATTTTGGCATCTAATAAAATCAGAGTTTTAATAAAAATGATCTCCAAAACATCTGATTTCCTATAGTTGAGCATATAGCCTTTTTTATATATATAGATATCTCAAAATTCATTTGGCTACTTTCTTATAATCCAAACTTGGGTTGCATAGATATCGACCCAAAACCAGAAAGATAAATTTACTCCCACTTAATATGTGATACACAATATCATTTACTGTATTTACCCCAAAACCAAAAGAGATAATAAATTGATGAAAAATTTGGTACCACGCATAGGATATCCAAAGTTGAGGTTGTTGAGTTTGTGTATTCAAAATAGGAGATTGAAAAACATTGTCGATCACTGATTCATAATTTGCATACTATCTAAAGCAATAATAGGAATCAAGATTGATTCCTCCTTAAGAACAATGTTTTAACTTTGTTTCTCCCCCAAACTCAACATCCTCAAAGAATGTTGCTCTATCCAAAATGAATGGTTAATATCCACGCAATTGAGAACTAACATAATATCCTTATTGCATTCCTTTTAGTTAATCTCATTGAGTAAAAATCATAAATGTGATCAATGTTAACAGGTATAATACCATAATTCAAATTTCTGTTTTGAGAATATAGGTAAATCTACTTTTATGCTCATTAATCCATAAACCGTAATCAATAATTTCAATTTATGACATTTTTACAAGGTATCAACACAACATTAATATCAAGTCTTTGGACAGTAATACTAACTTGCAAGAGATATCCTTATTTTAGAGATAAACGTTGACAATAAATCATGTCAATTAACAAGCCCCTCTTTTGATTGACTTATTAATCACACGGAACCAAAAAATCGTCACACGTTTATCACCACATATATGTTTATTCGGCCAAATATCAGTCTACCTTTGGGTCGGCTAATACCCGCATTAATAAACATATAAACTATAAATTTTGATAATAAGAATTGACAATATATCATGTCAATTAATAAGCTCCTCTTTTGATTGACTTATTAATAACATGTAACCTAAAAATTGTCACATATTTATCATCAAACATATGTTTATCCGTCCAAATATTAACATACCTTTGGGTCGATTAATATTCGCATTAATTAACACATAAACCATAAAATCTAATAATAAACATCGTTAATAAATCATGTCATTTAACAAGCCATTCTTTGGATTGACTTATTAATGACAGGTAACCAAAAAATTCTCGCATGTTTATTATCATATATGTGTTTTTTGCGGAAAAATATCAACCTACCTTTGGGTCGATTGATATCCGCAATAATAAACACATAAACCGCAATAATATTTAGATTCTTAGATAATTAATTTTCACAAAATGGATCACATTGACCATATAGTGTGAAAATAAATTTTCCAAATAAATAAATAACGCCATAACTGAATTTATTGAAAACCCAAAAAAAGATAATAACTCATACGTATATCATTAACGGTGCTAAAAAAAATTGGCTCTTTGAACTAAATTACATACACACTGGCATAACTGAATTGTAGACACATGATAGCAGTAAATGGCATATAAACCATATTATATGGTAAAACACAAAACAAAAGCTGCTATAATATAAACACTCAAGGGTTAAAGCCAATTATTTATTTATTTTAGTAGTATTTATTTTAGCAAGTGCATGAGTATGTGATCTCCAAAATAATAATAAAACTTACGACTTCAAATCAATTTACAGCCCATAAATATGTGCATGTCAATTTAATTCAATTCGTCCATAAATTGATGTCTACCGAAAATCGTAAATAAAAGAACAAAATTGAAAGTTTTTATTCTGTGTGGTCTACATCAAAATCATAAAAGACTACAAGCTATGCATTTACAGATGCCGAGTTTAAAACATATATACACACAGTCCGGCTCCCAAGACGATGCTTCCATTAAAATAATGTCCAAGGAAGCCATGTTGTCATACACAAAAGTGAAAAGAGTTTGCACCAGTCAAGATTTAAACTATCACATAATCATTGAGCCTTTAAACATAACATTTTCTTAAATTATCACAAAGAACAAGAAACATATATCATATCCTCAACCTTTTGTGATCGTGCCTCAAGAAAACAAAAGAAATAACACATAAAACAATTTTCTGCTTCGAGGAGAAAACAAGAATGTATAAACACAATATTAATAAAAAAAAATTTCTAGTAACAAATTCGAGTAAGCTCTGATACCAATTGTTGGTGATTTTCATAACCAAAACATAAAACGCGGAAGCATAATTTTGGATCTTTAATCTCGAATCGTGTTAAAAGAAAACTTAAACATGAAAGAATGATTAGATACCTTGTTCCATTGAGATTTTCGGATCTAGAGACTAGGAAGAGCTTTCCAGTTGATCTCAAGAGCTCTCTCTAAAATCCCCTAGCAATGAACCATACGGATTTCTTAGTGTATTTTCGTGTGTTTTGATTTGCTCCTCATCACATGTATTTATAGATGGATATAAGCCCTAATGTGAGAGATGGAAGAGATCTTGAGGATCTTGAGTCAAACCGGGAACTCAAC
Organism: Lactuca sativa; assembly: GCF_002870075.4. NCBI lineage: Eukaryota > Viridiplantae > Streptophyta > Magnoliopsida > Asterales > Asteraceae > Lactuca > Lactuca sativa. The sequence continues at coordinate 185,405,360 of NC_056624.2, forward strand.
CCACATGGTAAGTAAATATTCTATAAATCGGTCCATCAACAATTTATATTCTTACCATAATAAATAGATTTCATGATAACATTACATATATATGAAGTGGTCCCATATTTATCTAACAAACAAAACATAATGATTTTGAAAAATAAATTTATGAATCCATGAAAAAGTCGAGAAAAAAACATCATCCTAAATATAAGGAACTAATTCGAACAAAACCCATCTTCAAAAATTTGTACTTCGCAAATATTGGACATTATAGGAGATTAAAAAATTAGAAGTGATATTTCCACTTATGTTTATTATTTATTTACTTAAAAACCATGATTTGAATTTTATATCCCTTAAAATAAAAGAATAAAGTATCATGATATAAAATAGAAAAATCAAAAACATTTTCTTTAATGAATAAATAGAGAACATATTTATCACCTCCTTTAAAACTATAGTTACTAGTGGGGATGCCGCACATGTTGCGGAGAGTTTATTAATCATATATTTTAAACACATTTTCTATAATGCTTTTTTTACTAATCCTATATTTTAGACATAACTTAGACATAATTTATGTAATATTTGTTACACATTGATAATTTCTATAATTTCATTAGTATGCATGGTACATGAGTGTAGTTTTTTCTTACACATGGACCGTTTTGTAAATTTGGTGTTACATAGTGACCATTTCTATAGTTTTGATATTATAGATCAATTTATGTAATGTTGCTATTATACAATGACCTATTATGTAATATCGGGGCCTCTTTTCATTTATAATGTATCGTATTATACGTGACTATTTTTGTAATTTTGATATTACATGACCTATTTCTGAAATCTTGCAGTTCTACGGGGAACATTTTTGTAATATCATTATTACATAGGATATTTATGTATGTACTTCTGACAAAGACCATTTTGTAACTATTTCTTACAAGGACTATTTTTGTAACTCTTAATTTTTTTCCAGGGACCATTTACGTAACTTTCTAAATAACAAGGACCAGATCTGTAGCTCTTTTTTACAGGGTCTGTTTCTATAAATGTTACAATTTACTATTTCTGTTACTTTGTGAGGTATTTTTTTTTTTTTTTTTTTTTAGAAAAAGCTCTATTTCATATTTTTCCTCGTAATTAATAGGATTGTATAATATCAAAAAAATTCAAAATTTCCAATATCATCGACATATTATGATATATATTTTTTAGAAAAAAGTCGATATCTCATTTATTTATTCCGTAGGTAGTGTTCATTTATGATTTATATCTATTTTTGTATGTAGTGTTTATTAGCCTACTGTCTATTCATGACTAGTTTGGTGAGGATATAGACTGAAAACAGGAGTCGCACTTGATACGCTGGCTGTTCCAACTTTTTCTAAGGTAACCCGTTGAATCGTCTCTTCGTGATTATCCTGATGCTGCATCAGCTTTCACAATTTCTCAACTAAACAAACCTTTTTGGAGCGTACTTAGTTTGATCTCTTAACGTTTATATATACATATCATTGCTAGCGCTGATCTTTACTTTTTGCAGAAATGGCTGCTCGGAGAATGTCGTCGCTGCTTTCTTCTTCTTACGCTCCTGCTCTCTTACGATCGTTAGGTAAAACGAAATGTTTCTAGATTTTTCTCATAAATTCTTACTCAATTATGCTTTTTTCCTTGAGACCGTGCGATCATTTTAAGTTTCTCAAAACTGTTATAATCGAAGATTTTGTTCGATTCCATATTTTTTGGACTGATATATGGATTCACCTCAACAATTTCTTAATAAATAGATTTTCTTTGCACTTGATAATAACAGTAAATCTAAAGGTTTGTGTGAATGTGCTTTTGAACTGTTAACTTGAACAAAAAGTCGGTATCATTGCCTTTTTGATTTCTAGTCAAAACAAGTACCTCAGTGGGTTGACTATTCTTACCATTTTCATATTGTTATTGAGGCTAACTCATTTTGATGATCAATCTGATGAATCAGACCGCATCTCTGGGAGAGGCAGAGGCATCGGTAGGTTTAGTACGGCTGTTGCTTTAGAAGAACCAATAATTCCACCTGTCAAGGTTGAATACACCAAGCTCCTCATCAATGGTCAATTTGTGGATGCAGCATCAGGTAAGCTCTACAATACAGTTCGTCTTTTTGTAACTGTTAACAACTCAAGTATGTTGAAGAACTAATATCAACCCATCTGTGGCTCAGGGAAGACTTTTCCAACCTTAGACCCCAGAACAGGGCAATTGATTGCCAATGTTGCTGAAGGCGATATAGAAGATGTTAATCGTGCAGTGTCTGCAGCAAGGAAAGCTTTTGATGAAGGTCCCTGGCCTCGAATGACAGCTTATGTAAGCTTTCTATTTAACTATTTCTTCATTCTTTTTCATCATTTTTATAATAAATAACTAATGAATATTGTATATATGTTACCAGGAAAGATCTAGAATACTGTTGCGTTTTGCTGATTTGGTTGAGCAACATGCTGATGAAATAACAGCTCTTGAAGTTTGGGATAACGGGAAGCCATATGAACAGGCAGCTGGAGATGAAATACCATTATTCATTCGTCTTTTCCGGTATTATGCTGGTAAGCAGTGTCTGATTCAAAACAGAATCTAATTACATAAACTATGTTCAAATTTCTAAAAGTTATCATCTTTCTTGGTTTCTGTTGTGATATTTTCATAGGTTGGGCTGATAAAATCCATGGCCTCACAATTCAAGCTGATGGACCCTATCATGTCCAGACTCTACATGAACCTATCGGTGTTGCAGGGCAGATTATACCTTGGAACTTCCCTCTTCTTATGTATGCCTGGAAAGTTGGGCCCGCACTTGCATGTGGTAACACTATAGTACTTAAAACCGCTGAACAGACACCATTGTCTGCCCTCTATGTTTCAAAGCTTTTTCATGAGGTAATATTATTTTTTTTAAGGGTAAATGGTATGATATAGCAACATATAAATATGTTGCTATTATGTGTAAATGATAAAATACATTGCCCATATTATTATTGGTAGTGAGAGTAAAGTATGTTGCTATTCTATGTTGATTGCAAATGACAGGCAGGTCTTCCTCCCGGTGTGTTGAATATTGTGTCTGGTTATGGTCCCAGTGCTGGTGCTGCTCTTGCTAGCCATATGGATGTGGATAAGGTCTGTATACCATCTCTTAAATCAAATCATATTAGTAAATTACATTTTTGGTCCATTTTAGTATAGTTTATTTTCAGTTTTGATCCCCAAAAGTTTTCCCTTGCAGTTACGGTCCTTCTTTCTTGTAATGCTTTTGTTCCCTCAAACGTTACTAGAACCTCAAAAAAAGACCAAAAGCCAAAATTGCAAAAATCAGCTATACACAAGGACAAAAAATGTAACTTACCCTATTTATAATTTACATGAATGTTAACTTCAAAGCTTTTTATGCACAGCTGGCTTTCACAGGATCCACTGAAACTGGTAAAATTGTACTTGGATTGGCTGCAAAAAGCAATCTTAAACCAGTGACTTTAGAACTCGGTGGGAAGTCTCCTTTCATTGTCTGTGAAGATGCCAATGTTGATGAAGCTGTTGACCTGGCACACAATGCTCTTTTCTACAATCAGGTTTTTTCTTTCATTTCCTCAAATGGCAACCAATTTTCCTCCATAAACTAAAATAAATAAATAAAAACAGTTTAATTACTGATATTTGTTATTTACAGGGCCAATGTTGTTGTGCTGGATCACGTACATATGTACATGAGCGTGTTTATGATGAGTTTGTAGAAAAGGCAAAAGCTCGTGCTTTTCAACGTGTGGTTGGCGATCCTTTTAAGAAAGGTGTTGAACAAGGTCCTCAGGTACATTATATATATATATATTGCCTCTTATAATTATTTAAACATTTTATTTTTTCCATTTCAAGTTGAAAGTTTGAGTTTTATAAATTCATACTTTAGGTTGATTCTGATCAATTTGAGAAGATCTTGAAGTACATAAGATCTGGTGTTGACAATGGTGCTACCCTTGAAACTGGAGGTGAAAGGTTTGGGTCTAAAGGATATTATATCCAACCCACTGTTTTCTCAAATGTCCAGGACGACATGCTGATTGCAAAAGATGAGATCTTTGGACCAGTGCAATCGATTCTAAAATTCAAGTAAGCTATCATTCATCAAAATATATTCAACTCATTTATTTCCTATTTACTTATTGTTTAATTATTATAAAACAGGGGGGTCAAAGAGGTTATTCGAAGGTCAAATGATACTCAATTTGGACTAGCTGCTGGTGTTTTTACACAGAATCTTGATACTGCTAATACATTATCACGTGCATTGAAAGCGGGAACTGTGTGGATTAACTGTTTTGATGTTTTTGATGCTGCAATTCCTTTTGGTGGGTATAAGATGAGTGGACATGGGAGAGAAAAGGGAGTTTATAGTCTCAGTAACTACCTACAGGTCAAGGCTGTTGTTACCCATCTCAAGAATCCAGCATGGTTGTAGTTCAATGTCTCTCTTCTTTCTCTCTTTATATCCTATGCTTTGTGCATAGACACGGTATTGTTGTATCTTTATGACATTTTAAAATATATATATATATATATATATATATATATATATATATATATATATATATATATATATATATATATATATATATATATATATATATATATATATATATGGTATGGACTTGTTTACATTATGATGTGCAAAAAGCCAAAAATGAGATCATTCACTTGGAGTTTGATCTAACGGCCTGTAACTCATCTATGAGCTCGTTCAATGTACGCCAAGATGATCCACCTTCTGTCATTGCTTCCTTTGCAGCCTCACCAATCTCCTTCACCTTTTTTCTTACTTCCTTCCCCTTGTCACCCTCCATGAGCTCCTTCACCATTTTCTTTAACCCTTCTGATGTTACAAACCCTTTCACTGATCCATCACATGTCTCAACCCGTAAACCGATCTTAATCTCCTCCACCACCATTCTTGCATTCAGAGGTTGCTCAGCCATCATTGGCCACGCTAGTATCGGCACCTCTGAACATATGCTCTCCAGCACCGAGTTCCAACCACAGTGGCTTACAAACCCTTTTATGCTCTCGTGCTTCAGAATCTCCAGTTGGTCAACCCATTCTCTTACAATCATCCCTCTTTCCCCCACTCTCTCTTGTAGCTCGTCATAAACACTCATCTCACACTTCCTCACCACCCACAAGAAATTCACTAGGGATTCTTCCAAACCCTTTGATATCTCTTCCAACTGTTTCGATGATATCTCTGCTTGAGAACCGAATGCTACGTATAAAACCGAGCATCCCTTAGCTAGCTTTTGATCTAGCCACTGAATCCATTCAGGTTTCCGGTCAACCATTGGTGGTCTGGGTGACTCGGTCACGGCCAAGCAAAGGGGTCCGACACACCAAGCTTTGGGCTTAGACTCGCAGTTCAAAACGTCTAAAAACAGTGGCTCGAGCTCATAGAAGCTGTTTGTAATCAAGCCATAGCTATTAGCCGATGCTATGACAGTTTCCGTTATAAAGTCCATGTAAGGACCCGTTGGGTCCCTCTGCTTAAACGGCTCATCAAAGTCATTCCTAGTGACTTTGATCCATGGGAACCTCGGGACCGTGATCAGCTCGTCATCTGACTCAGGCCCTGAAAAGAGCCTGTTTGAAACCACCTCCCGAGTCAAAGCACCTACATAGTTATTCATACCATAAAAGGAGAGGCGAGGGATGCCAAATTTTTTAGCCGATGCAAGCGTCCAACTTAAAAACCCATCAGAAACGATACACGTGACATGGGAGAGATTCTCGAGTGCTTGTTCAAAGTCAGGTTGCATGAGCTTGGTTGCAGTGACAAATGGCCTGAAGAGGGACATAGAAGGGAGCTTATCGGTGCTCTCTATATCTTTAGCTATTCCTTCAACATCATTAGGGAATGGCAGGTCAATGATTGAAGCATCCGGGCATCTGTCAAGAAACTGAGCGTTGAAAGGTCGGTTGGCTTTGGTGGTGAAAACAGTGACTGTAATGCCACGGTTTGTGAGAAGTTGGGCTAGGTGGAGTAATGGGATGGTGTGGCCTTTGGACATGAAGGGAAACAACACGAAATGAGGACGGTGTGTTACTGTTGAATTAACAGGAAGTTGTAATGAAGCCATTTGCGTTGTGCATGTGTTGTGGGAAGCTGTGCACGATGGTTACTTATAAAAAGGAGCGAAGAGAGACGTGGTAAATACTAAATATTGAATTTGATGGAGACATTTGTGGGTGCGTGTATTTCATGAGATAAAGCAAAATAGAGACTGCTTCATGAACATTTAGTAAGGCGCGTTACATGTGATATAGTGATGTCGTCTACTTGTATGACTTTTCCTACCACTATCTGTGGCATTCGTTCTTTCGGGCACGACTGTAACATCTTAGGGTTAACCAGCTGACGGATGCATACTTATCATTATTAAATAAGTAAACTTTTCTATATATAGGATATAAAGTAAATCACATCCATGGTTGGCAATAAAGCAAATGGACTAGCATATCACTCGTTCACTTCTTTATCTTTGAAGTTTTACGAAAAGTTCTTTAATTAATAACTACCAAAATAAAAATTAAAGGCATCCATCTGCATGAAAATATGCAATAATTAAGACTCATGGTGTTGGAGGCATGAATATGTAGGTTGTGACTAAAATACTATAATATACACTTTTAAAGTGCCAAAGTGGGTCTCAGGAGGATCATGTATGGAAGACAAATTTGTTGAACAACAAAGGAGAGGTAAGAATTGAGCTAGTGAAGTACCAAACGAGTCCAATTTAGACTTAGTATCAGCCATAGTACGAAGCCAAAGCAGATCGAGCTTGCACTTGAGAATGTTCACTCTCTCAAGGTTCTCTGTAGGATACTTTAAATGATCAAGGAAAAAAAATTAAAGCACTCATAGCTAAGATGATATGTTGAAGCATAGCTATGGAAGAGGGTGTTAGAACAATGCCATTGACATAAAGGAGTGAGTATGTCATAGATCGGACCTGTTTGTAAATAAAAAGAAAGCAGTTTATGCTCGAAACCAATACTGGAAATGTAGTGAACATATTCATAGAACCATGCATAAGGGGCTGCTTGAGGCTGTATAAGGAGCATCAAAGATGACATACATGGTTGAGATGCTGGGGGAATCACGAAACCATGGTGGATGATGTATGAAGAGAGACTCTTGAAGGTAACAGTGAAGAAAATCATTTTTCACATCAGCTAATGTATTTGCCACCGACGACTAACTACAAGACCTAGCATGGTTCGTGTATCACCCCAACTTATGCATACCTTCTGTAATTAAAATAAAATTTTAACATACTAAGACTATCTAACACTTATATAGAAGTGTAAGTTTTGTTTAATAAGGAAACCTTAGGTGAAACGCCCATCGTACGGGCTAGTTGTTATTGGACTATCTTTTAAAAAACATCTACTTTTTGAAAATAACATCATGAAATTTGGTCCTAAAAGCTCATGAAAACGGTTACGGTTTAAAAGTTAACTGTTCTAAATACAAGGGTGTCCAATTCAAATATATATCATCACAAAAGTTCAGTGAACAATAAAAAGTTATGGCCTCTAAATGTCTAACATTGCTAGACAGGACCTTCAACTCATCTGCAAGTACACGTCAAAAATAGAACATTACATTTGGGGATCGGTAACCCTTTTGGCATCTAATAAAATCAATTCTGAATACAAATTATCTCCAACACATGATTTCCTACATATGAGCATGTAGCCTTTTATCCTTTATAAATATTTCAAAACCCATTTGGTTGCTTTCCAATGATCCATACCTAGGTTGCTTAGTTATCTGCAACATCCCTACAATATATGGATGTGTACATACTTAAGTATAAATGAAATTCCCAACAAAGAAAACATAAAGAATCTTCTACATATCTCTAAATTCAAGGTCAATTCTCAAAATTCAAGGTCAATTTTAGAGCATTGATTGTGATTGAATTTGTCTCTTTTAGCAGTAAAGGTGTCACTTGGTTTGTAGTTTGCATGCCAAATCTTTCAAGGATTATATCGATGTAGCTCTTTTGTGATAATCCTAGAATTCCACGAGATTTTTCTCGTTGAATCTGGATTCCTAATATAAAACAATCTTCCCAAAGATCTTTAATCTCAAAATACTTTGAAATAAATGTAATACCCCGATTTTCAAATATTACAGTTTGACCATTGGAATGAGTTTTGTTTGCAAAATGGCCCATAGTGACATTGCCATTATATTTGGGAAAATCAGAGTACGTTGGGCGTACCAACATGGTATGCGGGACATAAGGCTTTTAATGGTACGACGTCGTTTTGGGAGTACGTTGGGCGTACAATGTGTACGATGGGCATACTTCGTCCGGGCAAAAACCATAATTTTGAGATGGGCATACTTCGTTTCGGCAAAAACCATAATTTTGAGGGTTTGGACCATATTTAGTGATCCTTACTTCACTCCATTCCTAGCCTCCATTTTTAGAAACATCTTATCTTGTAAACCTTAGCCCCATTGTTGCAGTGTAAAGCTTGAGTGTGTTCCAAAGGAAGAGGAAGGTGGTGGTGAAGCTTGGGAGCTAGAATACTTCTACATCAATGGGTACACAATAGAATCAAGATTGATTCCTCTCCAATTCCTTAACGATGCCCTCCTTTCATTCCTTAAATTTAGTCTCATCGAGCACATGAATGTGATCAACGTTGGCAAATATGATATAGGAATCCAAATTTGTTTTTTTGGAAAATAAGTAATTTTAGTTTTATGCCCATTAATTCATAAACTCTAATCAATAAATTCAATTTATGACATCTTTACAAGGTATCGACATAACATTAATATCAAGTCTTTGGACAGTGATATTGTAAGAGATATCTTGATTTTAGTGTTACATTGATCACAACAACTCATGTTAATTAATAAGTCCCTTTTTACATTGGCTTATTAATAACATGGAACCAAATAATTGTTATATGTTTACCACGATATATGTCTTTATCCGACTAAATATCGGGTCAATTAATACCCACATCAATAAACAAATAAATCATGAAATTTAATATTAAACATTGACAATAAATTATGCCAATTAATTAAAAAACCTCATTTTTGAATTAATTTATTAATAACATTTATGAGAAAATAATGTCTCTATGGGTGAAGTCGGATGATCGGAAGTCTACCGGAGGAGACAGAAGAATGTGAGAAAGCGATGGAATCACAGCGGGGTAACCACTATGTTCGTGTCTAATATTCCTGATGGCGTAAGCAAGGAATCAATTAGGAGACTCTTTAATAACTTTGAGGAGCTTATGGATGTTTACATGGCGACAAAAAAGGATGCGAAAAAGAAGAACTTTGCCTTCGTAAGATTCAAAAAGATCAGCAGAGAAAAGGAGATGGAGGACAAGACGTAGGGATTAAAATGCAGGGGGTCAACACTCATAATTAACGTAGCAAAGTTCGAAAGGACGGAGATACCAAATAAGAAAATCCAGGAAAAAATACACCTAAACATGGGCAACAGTCTATGGGACAGTCATTCCGGGATGGTAGAACTTTTGTCGAGGTAGCGATACAAAGGAACCAAACCGTCCTCCCCCCCTGCTCTAGAGAAAAAACTGGTGTCCCTCGTAGACGGTACAATTATGGATGAATGGCTACATAGCCCTTTAACCTTAGTTGGTGAGGCAATCTGCTTGGAAAAACTAAGGAACATTCCACTTGATTTTAGAATGGGGATTGCACATTCGTATGGAATGAAATACCTTGGAGGACTGATGGTAGGGATACGCTTTCAATCCCCGTCTGACATCGATGAATTCTTATCTAAAAAGAATTATTGGGGTACGTGGTTCAAATACTTCAAGGCGGGGAACAAAGTGACGGGGGATTTTGGAAGAATAGCGTGATTGAAAATTGTCGAGCTCCCATTGAAACTATGGAACGAAGAAAACTTCTCAATAATTGTTAGCGAATTCGATAAGGTGATAGTTCTGATTGAGATTCTTCCAAGTCTACAAGACCTATCCATGGTGAACATATGCATACTGAGTGAAAATAAAATGCGTATAAATGAGTAGGTCAGGGTAGAATTCAACAGAAGTATTTTCAAAGTCGGTGTGATTGAAAGTGATTACGATTGGTCACCATTTCCTTTTTCTCCATTTGAAATATTTGACGTGGAAAAAAGCCAAAATGCTAACGGGGTTGGGGAAACTGCATGTAATATGGATGAAAATGTGTTGGAAGAAGGTGAAATCAACAAAGAAAGCGATGAGGAAGATGAAGGGATATCAGAAACAATTTCATCAAATGCGTCGGGCAAAAACGATGGTTGCAGGGGCAGATGTCAAACCGGCGACGCTGGTCGTGCCGTGTCCAATTGTGAGCGACGATGAACTTGGAGAAGTCCAATAGCCGTGTCGAAAAAGTCAACAACCGTTCTTTATTAATGACCGCCAAGAGAATATGGAAGTATTAAATGGGGATGTTAGTCAAGGAAATGACGCTCATTCTCTAGAAGATGAGATTCAGTCAAACCCAATGGGGAAGGAAGATGGGCCTTTTGGGTTAATTAGAAAGTTGGCTTCTACAGGGTGTTTTGGGTCGTTTCCCATGGGATGTAACCCATCTATGCCTATGGGGCCATCATTTTTAATAAAGCCGGTAAACAAACATGGTCCTGATCCAGAGTATGAAACGGGTGGAACTTTAGATAAACGTCGACATATCTACCGTTCCCCGTGCAATGAAGTACCCCCTAACCAAATGTCGATCAACACAAATTACCCCGATGTCACAAATCACGATCAAAGCTACCCTCTGGAGCTCCATGGGCTCCCGAAAATAAACTTGAATCTGGATGAAGCACATAAAACGGTGGAGGTTGGCCACATTATTGGCTTTGAGATCGAGAATGGTTCATGGAGGCGATGGCTGAAAACGGAGCGAACCCACCTCACAAATGAATTTAATGACCCCAAATACCCTTGGGATTGGAGAGAATAAGAAGGATGAGTGGGTATGCAAATTATGGAGAAATCAGAGTTTAGTTTTGATGGCACTCCAAGAAACCCAAATGGGTGACCTACAGAACTCGCTCAATATCGCAAGATGTTGGGGAAATGAAAACTACGGATTTGAATTGGTTAATGCCACTGGGAGATCGGGTGGATTGCTCACAATATGTGATCCTTGTTTCTTCGACATCACCGATACGATTGTCTCTAGGTACTTTCTTGCGATTTTTGGAACATGCCCAGTAGTGGGAGCTTTGATAGTGATTGTTAATGTATATGGACCAAAAAAAGTATCTGGAAAAACGAAGCTGTGGAATGACCTGCTTAACCTAAAACATGCTAAGCAGGCTACCTAGATAATCCTAGGAGATTTCAATGTCGTACGCGAACCGGAGGAACGAATAAATTCGACGTTCTGTAAATCGAGCGTCGAATCCTTCAATAGATTCATCGAACGGACTGATTTGTGTGATCTGAAAATGGGTGGGAAAAGGTTCACTTACTTTCAACAATTTGGGGCGAAATTGAGTAAACTAGATAGAATACTAGTTTGTCAAAACTTTATTGAAAAATTCCCATTGGCATGTTCATTTGCTCTTCCTAAGGAACTCTCAGATCATTCTCCTATTGTTCTCAAAACTGAGACTGAAGATTTTGGACCTCCCCCATTTAAGATGTTCAATTCTTGGTTGCTGAGAGATGGATTTGAGCAGGTGGTTCTTAAAGCATGGGATGATTTCAAAGGATATGGTGTTGCTTATGCGTTCCTCGCATAAAATCAAATATGTGAAGGGTGAAATTAAGAAATGGAGGGCAGTAGAATTTCATAAAGAGAACGATGGAAGATTAACATTAAAAAAAAGAATGGGTGAGTTGGATTCATTGGCAGAAACAAGGCAATTGTCTGATCAAGAAGTTGAAGAAAGGGCTAGGTGCTTTAGCAAGATCTCGGAATTGGAAAGAATGGTTTCATTAGATCTCAAGCAAAAAGCGAGAATTAAGTGGGTAGTTGATGGTGATGAGAATTCTCGATTCTGCCACAGATATGTTAACAACATGACAAGGAGGAATCATATCCATGGTTTCTCTGTGGAGGGGAAGTGGATAGCAAACCCTGGTGAAATGAAAAGTGCAGCAGTAAACTTTTTCTCCAAAAAGTTCCATGAGAAATGGGTAACTGGCCCAAAATTTTGTAGTTCCATGTTTAGAAAACTATCTGAGACCGATGCAGACTTTTTAGAACCTTCTATCTCAATTGTTGAAATCAAAAACTCTATATGGGCATGTGGCAGCGAGAAGGCTCCGGGGCCTGACGGTTTTACCCTAAAAAATTTTAAATTTTTTTAAGAAATGATAAAAGATGATATCTTCGATTATGTTAAAAACTTTGAAAGGTGGGGAAAATTTTCAAGGGGATGTAATGCCTCGTTTATTACTCTAGCTGCAAAAAATTAAGGATCCCCTCAGCCTCGGGGACTATCGACCAATCAGTTTGATTGGATCGTTATATAAGATCATTGCAAAGATACTTGCCCTAAGGGTCAAAAATGTAATTGGGAGTGTAATAGATGGTGTTCAATCTGCTTTTGTAGAGGGACGAAATATTTTGAAGGGTCCACTCATTGTAAATGAGATTTGTTCGTGGGCCAAGGCTACTAGAAGGAAAATACTATTATTCAAAGCAGATTTCAACAAGGCTTTTGACTCTATAAACTGGGGTTACCTTGATTCTATTATGGCTCAAATGAATTTTGGGACCAAGTGGCATTCATGGATACGAGGTTGCTTGGAGTCAACTAGAGCATCGATCATCATCAATGGTAGTCTCACTAAGGAGTTTGCAATGTCTAAAGGAGTGAGACAAGGGGACCCGCTTTCCCCTTTCCTGTTTATTATCGCAATGGAAGGGTTAAATATTGCAATGAAATCAAAAATGTCCAAAGGTATTTTTGATGGGATCCATATACCTAATGCTAATTACTGTTTATCCCACCTATTGTATGCAGATGATGCATTATTCTTGGGTGAATGGTAGAAAAGAAATATTGCGAACCTGGCAATGAAATTAGATGTTTTTAAGTATCTTCTGGCCTGAAGGTAAATTTCAACAAATCCATAGTTTTTGGTATTGGTGTCCCAGACCAAGAAGTTGTAAATTGTGTAAATCCGTTGGGATGTGAATCGACAACACTTCCATTCATCTACCTTGGAGTCTCGATAGGAATGAACATGGACCGTATGGATTCATGGAGTCCAATCTTGGAAAAACTAAAGGGTAAATTATCGGTTTGGAAGGCAAAAACACTAAGCTTTGGTGGACGTATCACACTTGCAAAAGATGTACTTGGGAGCCTACCCATATACTATATGTTTATCTTTGATGCACCGATTGGAGTTATAAAATCCCTTGAAAAAAATCCGAAGGTAGTTTCTCTGGGGAGGTTCAAACTATAATAAGAGTGTAAAGTGGGTTGCATGGGAGAAGATTACGGCTTCAAAAAAGGTGGGAGGTCTAGGATTGGGATCAATCCGTGTTTTGAACCTCGCACTGCTTTTTTTTTCAAACAACTAAATTTTATTAGAAAGAAAGAGAACCGTTAACAAAACATTACATCGGAATAGACACAATAGGATTTAACATCCAAGAAACATGACTGATACTAATTTTTCTATTACGAAAAACAAACCAATTGTATGAATAATCAACCAAACTATAGATTAACAAATTCCGTCTCGCACTTTGACTGCCAAAAATAACATCGTGCCTGAAGTTCCATAGAAGCCACCACATAGTCATGACAATAGGTTCCAATCCACTTCTCTTAATCAAAGAAAGGTTAAGAGAATCAATCCAAGTGACAGTGTCTTCAATCTGAATAAATGTGTAACACCCGAAATCAGAAAGGTCAAGAAAGGAAAGGAAAAACCCTAAGTTAAATAGGGTTGACTCGTCGAGTCCAGGGAGGAACTCGGCGAGTCGGAGCGGGATCCGGATGTAAAGTAAGTGACCGACTCGGCGAGTCTGGTCTGGGTTGGGAAACCCTAATTTCGGGACTTGGTACCCTATTTAAGCATCTTATTCTCTTCCCTAGGGCTCATTTGGGGCCCCTATAGTCCAGAACCAGAAACCCTAAGCCTCCATTGTTGCTCATTCAAGCTTTCTTTCCATTTTAGGTGATTTGAAGGAAGAAGGAAGAAGGCACTCATTGGGGATTCAAGAATTGGCAATAGATCCAGAGTTTGTGAGGTCTTCCAGAGCATTTGAAGGTAATGAGTCGCTACCTTCCCTCTTTTGCATATAGATCAACCTTTATCATGGGATTTGGGGCTTTTAGGGCAAGTTCAAGAACCATTTCGAGTTAGAAGCCCAGATCTGAAGTTGCTACTTCAGATCTATGTGTATCTTGGCCTAGAGAATCATAAAGCATCAGTCCTTGGGTTGATTGTTAAGCCCCTTTGTCTCAAACCCTAGTTTATAGTGTTTTGAGCCTAGATCCCGTTAGCTACACGTAAATTTTGCCACTTTACGTAAGGAATAGGCTTTAGAAGAGTGGATCTATAGTTTGGAGTCCATGCATGACTCAAAAGTCCTCTGCATGTATGTAGATCTGAATGGACTCGGCGAGTCCTTCGAGTGGACTCGGCGAGTAGCATGAAGATGAGGAGGAACTCGACGAGTGGGATGAACAACTCGTCGAGTCGGATGAAGTTAGGCATGAACTCGGCGAGTTGGAAGAACAAATCGACGAGTTGGTTGAAGATTGCCTTGGACTCGGCGAGTTAGGTCGTGAAACCCCAAACCCTTCGAGTTGAGACTCGAATCAGTGAGTCAGGTGGAGACTCGGCGAGTTGGACAGGTCAGGACTCGGAAATAGTTGGACTCGGCGAGTCGAGTTGCGAATAGAAAGACCCTGAGCATATGAACTCGGCGAGTCATTAGGTGGACTCGGCGAGTAGGGTTGACCTGGAAGGTTGACTTTGACCAGGATTTTGACTTTGACTAGAGTTGACTTAGTTGACTTTTAGAAGACTGTCAGACTAAGTGTCATATTGATATTGGTAGCTCGGAGAGCTGGAGGAGCAGCGGCTCAGGGGATTGTCGATCAACAGCCAGAGGATTATCGGCGGAGCTTAGCAGTTCAGGTGAGTTTCCTTCCAGTAGGAATGGGTCTACGGCCACAATGCCGGCCCGTTTAGCTAGCAGTAGTTTCCAGATTTTGATCTGATGCAGTAGTTAGTATGTTTGATGCCTTCGTGGTTCAGACAGGATTTATGTGTTATGTGTTCCGGGCAACGACCCGATGCAGTATACAGTATATGTGTGTTCATGCTAGTTGATGTGTTTATGATATGTTATGTTCAGTAAGTTCCGGACTTCGGTTCGATGCAGGGGAGAAGGTCCCAGTCAGTTCTGGACTTCGGTCCAATGCAGCTAGTTCCGGACTCCGGTCCGATGCAGGGGACAAGGTCCCAGTCAGTTCCGGACTTCGGTCCGATGCAGTTAGTTCCGGACTCCGGTCCGATGCAGGGGACAAGGTCCCAGTCAGTTCCGGACTTCGGTCCGATGCAGTCAGTTCTGGACTCCGGTCCAATGCAGTCAGTTCTGGACTTCAGTCCGATGCAGTTATTCCGGACTTCGGTCCGATGCAGTGGGCAAGGCCCAGTATGTGATTTATTTGTTATCGTGTGGTATGTGGTAGTTTGGGGGAGCTCACTAAGCTTCGTGCTTACGGTTTTCAGTTTTGGTTTCAGGTACTCAGTTTTTAAAAGAGGAGCTCGGGAAGATTGTAGTGCACACACCATAGTCAGTTAGCCTGGGAATGTTTTACTCTGATAATGAGATTATGTTTTGGAATTAATATTCGAAAATTATGTTATGACTTATGATACAGTTTTATAAATATGGTTTTCGTAATGTTTTAAAAGAAATTTTTAGTCGTGATTTTTGAGGTCGTTACAAGTTGGTATCAGAGCCTTGGTTTGAGGGATTCGGACATACTTGAGAGTGTGTCTGGACTCAAACTAAGGAAACGGTAAAAGGTTTTCAAAAGAAAAACATTTTTGAAAGAAATTTATGGTAAAAAGGAGTTTGAGAAAAGAAAAGAGTTTTAGAAAAAGCGGAAAGAATATTTAGAAAGTAAATAACTTGAAAAGAGAAAAAGGGTGTAGTGCATGCAATCAGCTGAGCTCAAGTAAGTACTCCCAAATTACCCATACAAGTTATGATCATTAGTTTCAGTTTCAGTTTTAGTTCCAGTTTCAGTTTCAGTTTCAGTAGAACAGCATGCTAGTATAGGACTAAGGATCTAGGAGGATGTCTTATGTGCCTGCTTTATGTGTTTCAGCTTGATAAGAATTTCATGCTAGTATTGAGTAGACAGTAGTAGGATAGCCTGTGTAGGTTATGCCTGATAGTATGAGCTGATGGGTTTTAGCCATAAGAACTTTCCTATGTGCGCATGCAAAACCCTAATGCTTGGATCTAGGATTTCTAATTAAACATGCTTTGAATCCAAGACTTCTAAAGACTATTTAGGAATAAGAACAATATTGTAACAGCTCAAATTTCCAAATAAAATTTTTAATTAAAACAAAACATCATTATTCGACAAAAGTGTTTATTCCAAGTTTAGTGCAAAAGTATAAATAGTAAATCTCCAAGGTCTTCAACAATGGCAGTGTGTACGTGTCACGCCGGCGCCTTTCCACGGTCATCACTAGTACCTGAAAAACATAAACACAACTAGTAAGCATAAATGCTTAGTGAGTTCCCCAGTATACGACTTACCCACATACGCCTTCCGGCCCGGACCTTTCGGTCCACATAACGTTGCCTTCCGGCCCGTAACATAATCGCCTTCCGGCCCATAATATATATCGCCTTCCGGCCCGTATTAGATTGCCTTCCGGCCCATAGTATTTTGCCTTCCGGCCCACGATAGTATAAAACATAACACATGTAACATAATACACATAACACACAAATCATACATCATACCGTCCTTTCTATCACATAGAGTCTCGCCTTCCAGCCCGTATAAGCATACATCATATATAAGCATACATCACATATAAAACATCTACCTCACTAGCCATAGCATAAATATAACACATACGACCTTCCGGTCTCACAACCAAACCCTTCTGGGTGAAGTATAGTGAGAAGACTCACCTCGTAGTATGCAAGCTATACCCCTTTGAGCTACTCGCACTCGATTTGCTAATCCGCAGGTTCCCTATAATACCACATACCACTATTAATGATCTTATCAAACAAGACAAATGACCCTACTAAGTTACATACAGGCCAACGGTCGTTCTTGACCGGACTCGTCGAGTGAAAAGGGCAACTCGGCGAGTATAGACACCCCGACTCCACTCGCCGAGTCTAAAGGACGACTCGACGAGTTCTAATAGATCTTCAAGCTACTCGCCGAGTCTGAAGAACAACTCGGCGAGTCCTAGTGAATCTTCAAGCTACTCGCCGAGTCTGAAGAACAACTCGGCGAGTCCTCGCCATGCAGCCAATCCGCTGCCTCCTGTATTTCGCATGATTTCGAAGTATATAGATATGGGGCTTCCTGGACTTTCACATATACTATTACAGGGGTTTTTTTAACACTTATAACAACAATATAATCCAACAAATCCTTAAATGGGTTTCCTAAACCCTAAACTCGTGTACAACGTAAAAGCTACGGATTTCGATCCGAAAATTACCTGGAAACGTGTTCCCTGTGTCTCCAAACCTCCAGTCCTCGATTCCTTTGATCACCACCTTGCTCCTCCTTGTCTAACAATCTCTTCAAGCCTTCTCAAATCCTCTCTCTTGCTCCAGATGCTCACACACTCCCAGGGGATCTTCAACCGGCCAAAAACGCGACATGACGGCCATAAGATCGTTATATACGGTTCAGAATCGAAACGGCTAGGGTTCAGCTGAACAGCGTCGACTCGCCGAGTCCCTTATTGGACTCGTCGAGTCCAGTCGCGCATCTGCGACCAAAACCATGGCCCTACTCGGCGAGTCGTGCACCAACTCGCCGAGTCCCCTCCTAAATGTGCCCCAAAAATAATTTAAAGAAATACCTGAAATTCCGGGCTGTTACAACTCTCCCCCACTAGAACTAGACTTCGCCCTCGAAGTCTCTCATTCTGCGAATAACTACGGATGTTGCTCCCGCATTTCTCTTTCCGTCTCCCAAGTCATCTCCGATCCTTTCCGATGTTGCCACTGAACCAACACCAGAGGTATTTCCTTGTTCCGTAGAACCTTGATCTTCCGATCCCTGATAGCTACTGGTCTCTCAGCGTAATTCAGGCTCGCATCTACCTGAATATCTTCTAACGGAACCACAGCTGCCTCATCGGCTATACACTTCCTCAGCTGCGACACGTGGAAGGTATTGTGAATCTGATTCAGCTCCGCTGGCAACTCCAACCGATAAGCTACCCGACCTACCCTTGCAATTACCCGAAATGGACCTATGAACCGGGGCCCCAATTTGCCCCTCTTCCTGAACCGAATCACCCCTTTCCAAGGAGAAACCTTTAGGAGGACGAAGTCGCCGACCTGAAATTCGAGCTCGGACCGGCGTCTGTCCGCATAACTCTTCTGTCGGCTCTGGGCGGTCAATAACCTCTGCCTCACCCGTTGGATCTGTTCAGTCGTTTGAAGTACGATCTCTGTACTGCCCATCACTCTCTGTCCCACTTCTCCCCAGCAAATGGGAGTCCGACACCTCCTACCATACAACAACTCAAAAGGTGGCATACCAATGCTCGAATGATGGCTGTTGTTGTAGGAAAACTCAGCCAGCGGCAGATGCGCATCCCAGCTACCCCCGAAGTCTAACACACACGCTCTAAGCATATCTTCCAATGTCTGAATCGTCCGCTCGCTCTGACCGTCGGTCTGGGGATGGTATGCGGTACTAAAATGCAGTTTAGTACCCAACTCCTCATGGAATTTCTTCCAGAACCTGGAAGTGAAACGTACATCGCGGTCCGAAACAATCGAGGTCGGCACTCCATGCCGAGATACTATCTCTCTCACGTATAACTCTGCCAACTTCTCTGCTGATGAACTTTCGCTAATGGCAAGGAAGTGTGCACTCTTTGTTAGCCTATCCACAATCACCCAAATTGCGTCGACTCCCCTGGCAGTTTTTGGCAATTTGGTGATGAAATCCATCGTGATCTGATCCCACTTCCACTCAGGAACCTCCAAGGGTTGCAACTTACCGTGCGGTCTCTGGTGCTCGGCCTTAACCCTACGGCAGGTCAAACACCTCTCAACGAACCAGGCAACGTCTCTCTTCATGCAAGGCCACCAGTACTCCTTTTTCAAGTCCAAATACATTTTCGTAGCACCGGGATGGATCGAGAATTTCGATCTATGTGCCTCCTCCATCAAAGTAACACGCGTACCTCCCATGAATGGCACCCAGATCCGGCCCCGAAATATCAGAAGTCCCCGCCCATCCGTAACAAACTCTGAAATCAACCCGACGACCCGCTCCTGTTTCTGCATCCCAGACTTCACGACCTCGGCCTGTGCCCCACGAATAGCATCTAATACCGGAGTCATCACCGTCAATCTCAAACACACGTCCCGCAATGGAGTACTCTCCGCCCTACGACTCAATGCATCAGCTACCACATTAGCCTTGCCTGGGTGGTATAGGATCTCACAGTCATAATCCTTAACCACGTCTAACCATCTCCTCTGACGCATGTTTAGGTTGGGTTGATCCATCAAATACTTCAAACTCTTATGGTCCGTGTATATGGTACAACGAACCCCGTACAGGTAGTGACGCCAAATTTTGAGGGCGAACACTACTGCCCCCAACTCTAAGTCATGCGTGGGATATCTCGCTTCGTGAGGCTTCAGCTGCCTCGATGCATAGGCTATCACATGGCCCCTCTGCATCAACACTGCACCCAGTCCTGAAATCGATGCGTCGCAAAATACGACAAAGTCCTCCATCCCTTCCGGAAGAGCCAGTACTGGTGCTTCGCACAGTCTCTGACGTAGTGTCTCGAAGGAAGTCTGCTGCTCGGGTCCCCATGAGAATGTAACACCCTTTCGGGTCAATTTGGTAAGTGGCACCGCGATCTTGGAGAAGTCCCTAATGAACCGTCGATAGTACCCTGCCAACCCAAGGAAACTCCTGATCTCCGAAGGTGACTTCGGTGCCTCCCAACTCATTACCGCTTCCACCTTGGCCGGATCGACCAATATCCCTGCCTGATTTACAACGTGGCCCAGAAATTGAACTTCCCGCAACCAGAAGTCACATTTGGAGAATTTTGCATATAGCTTCTCCGACCTCAGTACCTCAAGGACCTCCCTCAAATGTCCCTCATGCTGCTCCCTAGACCGTGAATACACCAGAATGTCGTCGATGAATACAATCACAGACCGATCCAGCATCGGCCTGCATACCCTGTTCATGAGATCCATGAACACTGCTGGGGCATTGGTGAGCCCAAAAGGCATCACCACGAACTCGTAATGCCCATACCGCGTCCTAAAGGCTGTCTTCTGGACGTCCTCATCCCGCACTCTCACCTGATGGTACCCTGATCTCAAATCAATCTTGGAAAACCAAGATGCCCCTTGCAACTGATCAAATAGATCATCGATCCTCGGTAACGGATAGCGATTCTTAACTGTCACCTTGTTCAGTTCCCGGTAATCGATACACATCCGGTGTGAACCATCCTTCTTCTTAACGAACAGAATCGGTGCTCCCCACGGCGAGCTACTCGGCCGAATAAACCCCTTCCCCAACAACTCTTGAAGTTGCGAGGACAATTCTTGCATCTCTGGAGGTGCAAGACGATAAGGCACCTTCGCAATAGGCGCAGCCCCTGGAACTAGATCGATACCAAACTCCACTTGTCTCGCAGGAGGTATTCCCGGCAAATCCTCGGGAAAAACATCTGGAAACTCGCGCACTACTGGAACCTCCTTCAATGTCTTCGGTCTCTCGGAACTCTCCCGCGTATTCATCACATACGCCACAAAGCCGTTACATCCCCGCTGTAGGCATTGCCTCGCCCTAGCGGCCGAACAAAAAGCTGATCTCGAACGGGTACCCTCGCCGTACACAGTAAGAACTCCCCCACTAGGGTCTCGAATAGTCACCAACTGACGCTCGCAGTCGATGACAGCGCTGAATCGGCTCAACCAGTCCATGCCTACGATGACACAGACATCACCCATCGCAATAGGAATTAGGTCAATCGGAAATGCGACCCCGAAGATCTCTAGCACACATCCCCGAAAAACCTCCGTAGCACAAATCACCCTCTCAGCCGCAATGGAAACGCTCAAAGGCCGACTTAACGGCTCACGACTAATGCCGATGTGCTGACTAAAAGCTAACGATACAAACGATCTACTCGCACCCGAATCAAATAATACTAGAGCAGGCATAGTGTTCACAAGGAAAGTACCTACACATACATTAACATAAGCATAACATTTCGACCTTTAATTAAATACATGAATGATAACATACCTGCCACAACATCGGGCGCAGCGCGGACCTCCTCCGCAGTCAGCTGAAAGGCTCTCCCGCGAGCCCTCGGGGCCTCGACCTTCACCGGTCGGGTCTCAGTAGTCCGGGTAGTAGGTGTAGCTCCCTGACGAAGTTGCGGGCACTCGGCCTTCCGATGGCCTGTCTGGTTGCAGTGAAAGCAAACCATAAACCCCTTAGGGCAATCCCTGGCAATATGTCCCTCTTTGCCACACTTGTAACAACCACCAGCTCGACACGCCCCCTCGTGACTCTTGCCGCACTTCGCGCAAGTGCGACCCTTCGGACCTCCCATCCTCGAATCAGCGAACTTAGTCCGCTTGGCTGCCGGCTGAGACTGGGCCGGCCGTCGATCCACCTGCCGAGACTCAGCCTCCTCCCTCGCTTGAGTCTCTAACTCGATCTCGCGCTTCCTGGCGTTCGCCTGAAGCTCAGTGAAAGTACGATAGGTGGAGTTTGACACAAACTCCCGGATCTCCCTCTTCAAAACACCTAAATAGCGGCTCATCCGCGACTGCTCCGTAGATACCAGCTCGGGGCAGAACATTGCCCTCTCATGAAACTTCCTTGTGATCACTGCCACGGAATCAGTACCCTGCTTAAGGGTCAAGAATTCCTGAATCAATCGCTCCCTCTCTACCGGGGGAACGTACTCATCCCTGAACATCTCCGTAAACCTCTCCCATGTCACCGCCGTAATCTCTGCCTGAGTGAAGTTCGCCGTCACGAACTTCCACCAATCCTTCGCTCCCAGACGGAGCTGGTTCAAGGCGAACCGTACCTTCAAGTGCTCCGGGCATGAGCAAGTATAGAAGCACCCCTCGATGTCGGCGATCCACCTCATGGCTGCAATCGGATCCTGCGTCCCATCAAATTCAGGGGGTTTCGTGTTGCTGAATTCCCTGAATAGTAATGAATCACCCCCTTGCGGCCTGGCAGCAGCCACCGCTGCGGTAGCGGCAGTAACTGCAGCTTCAGTAAGTGCGGCGTACCGCTCCTCAAACTCCTCCATCAACGTGGTCTTAATAGACCCAAACATCTCCGGGATCTCAGCCCGGACCGCCGCAGCTACCTCTTCCTGAATAATCTGACGAATCTCCTCGTCGCTCGCACCGCTCGAACTCGCCCCATTGCGTGTGATAACCATGATGTCTCTGAAATACAACATAAAATCATCAGAGACTCCACCAGGTACAATTGTACTCGGTACGCGCCCTACCCAGTCTCCGATTTCCAGGGATTCTTATTTGAGTCTCCCACTGATCCGGTGCCTTCGATAGTACGGGCCCAATACTACCGACCACACCGTATCAGTTTTCGTCCCAAATCTTCCTCCCCAAATCTCGAATAATGAGTACTCTACCTCTAGTATGCACTATCTACTTGCACGCTACCAAATATCTCATATAAGCAATCTCCCTAGACTAAGGCATCACAAAACAGGCATTTCTAGTCCTATCATGTACACCTAGTCTTCTAGCATGCATAACAGTTCATAATTCGATGCATAACATAACATTGTAAGGTATTCTGGGGATCTTTACCGTTCGGACGCTGGCTGCTCGTACACACTGTTCCATCCTTGTTTTACCGCCTTACCGTTTATAAAATGTTGTGTCCTTATTATTTAAAAAGAAAAGTTTTTCCTCAACTCCCCGGTCTGAGTTCAGTTGCACCCAAAAGTACACCCGAATCCCTCAAACCAAGGCTCTGATACCAATTGTAACAGCTCAAATTTCCAAATAAAATTTTTAATTAAAACAAAACATCATTATTCGACAAAAGTGTTTATTCCAAGTTTAGTGCAAAAGTATAAATAGTAAATCTCCAAGGTCTTCAACAATGGCAGTGTGTACGTGTCACGCCGGCGCCTTTCCACGGTCATCACTAGTACCTGAAAAACATAAACACAACTAGTAAGCATAAATGCTTAGTGAGTTCCCCAGTATACGACTTACCCACATACGCCTTCCGGCCCGGACCTTTCGGTCCACATAACGTTGCCTTCCGGCCCGTAACATAATCGCCTTCCGGCCCATAATATATATCGCCTTCCGGCCCGTATTAGATTGCCTTCCGGCCCATAGTATTTTGCCTTCCGGCCCACGATAGTATAAAACATAACACATGTAACATAATACACATAACACACAAATCATACATCATACCGTCCTTTCTATCACATAGAGTCTCGCCTTCCAGCCCGTATAAGCATACATCATATATAAGCATACATCACATATAAAACATCTACCTCACTAGCCATAGCATAAATATAACACATACGACCTTCCGGTCTCACAACCAAACCCTTCCGGGTGAAGTATAGTGAGAAGACTCACCTCGTAGTATGCAAGCTATACCCCTTTGAGCTACTCGCACTCGATTTGCTAATCCGCAGGTTCCCTATAATACCACATACCACTATTAATGATCTTATCAAACAAGACAAATGACCCTACTAAGTTACATACAGGCCAACGGTCGTTCTTGACCGGACTCGTCGAGTGAAAAGGGCAACTCGGCGAGTATAGACACCCCGACTCCACTCGCCGAGTCTAAAGGACGACTCGACGAGTTCTAATAGATCTTCAAGCTACTCGCCGAGTCTGAAGAACAACTCGGCGAGTCCTAGTGAATCTTCAAGCTACTCGCCGAGTCTGAAGAACAACTC
Organism: Lactuca sativa; assembly: GCF_002870075.4. Lineage (NCBI taxonomy): Eukaryota > Viridiplantae > Streptophyta > Magnoliopsida > Asterales > Asteraceae > Lactuca > Lactuca sativa. The sequence continues at coordinate 185,429,639 of NC_056624.2, forward strand.
GGCGAGTCCTCGCCATGCAGCCAATCCGCTGCCTCCTGTATTTCGCATGATTTCGAAGTATATAGATATGGGGCTTCCTGGACTTTCACATATACTATTACAGGGGTTTTTTTAACACTTATAACAACAATATAATCCAACAAATCCTTAAATGGGTTTCCTAAACCCTAAACTCGTGTACAACGTAAAAGCTACGGATTTCGATCCGAAAATTACCTGGAAACGTGTTCCCTGTGTCTCCAAACCTCCAGTCCTCGATTCCTTTGATCACCACCTTGCTCCTCCTTGTCTAACAATCTCTTCAAGCCTTCTCAAATCCTCTCTCTTGCTCCAGATGCTCACACACTCCCAGGGGATCTTCAACCGGCCAAAAACGCGACATGACGGCCATAAGATCGTTATATACGGTTCAGAATCGAAACGGCTAGGGTTCAGCTGAACAGCGTCGACTCGCCGAGTCCCTTATTGGACTCGTCGAGTCCAGTCGTGCATCTGCGACCAAAACCATGGCCCTACTCGGCGAGTCGTGCACCAACTCGCCGAGTCCCCTCCTAAATGTGCCCCAAAAATAATTTAAAGAAATACCTGAAATTCCGGGCTGTTACAAATATTGAAACAAACCTAGAATCATACCTTTGAATTCCTTGTTGATCTTGTTGTCTTGGAGCTTCTAGAGTCACAATTGTCACTCCTCTAATGGCTTACAAACACCAACTAGCAAGGAGGATGATTTGGGAGAGAGAAGAGGGGAGGAAATCGGCCAGGGTTCTCTTACTTTAGATGAAGTGCCGATTTCCCTTTGCCATAGGGACTATTTATACTTGTAGACTCCTTAAGGGTTACAACCTAAACCCTAATTGGATAATCTTCTCTTAAGGCTATCCAAATCCATTCCTTAGATAACTCTTGGACAATTTGAGCTATCCTTTAGCTTCTAGAATCCGTCCAATCCATATCTATATGGATTTACAGCCCTAAATTTAACTATCAAACAATTGACAGTTTATACCCTCTTATTTAATTAATCTCTTTAAGTCACCAAATTAATTCCAATTAATTCTATGACTTATATTAATCAAATAACAATATATTATTCTTTATATTATTCTCATAATATACTAATAATATTTACTCTCTCTTAATAAATCATCCTATCAAGTTGCTATGGTGAAGGCAACCCAAAAGGACCATGCACAACCGGGTCAAATACTTGCCTAATATAGTTGCAGCCTTAGACACTATTCCAACAGTCTCCCACTTGGATAAGTCTAGTAACTATATGCACAAGTACAATTCGGTTTGCAATCATAGCTCTCAAAGACGCTGTCAAACTCTGATCTAACCAATCTTGTCCTTTAGATAAGGGATCGTACAGTCCTCTGTTAGATATCATGCTGACAATCCTATGGAATGGTTAGTCAAGCATTTAGGTTTCTCGATCTCTGATTTATTCGACATAGAACTTAATCGAACACATCAATTCAGTTCTGACCGGGCCCGATACATAAGTCAAATCAAATCATCAAGCGGCCGAGATATCGCTTTTACCTTCTTAGATAAAAGTTACAGATAAACTTCGACTTATATGCATTTACTTATTTAATAATCAACTATACACAACAATGCATTTTATAACATTGAGTTACCAATGCGTTTTCGCATTATCAATGTACAATCAATTAACAAATAACAAACCATATATCTAGGTTTTAAGACTATATGATATTATCGTCTCGCGATCACCCTTTTATATCATATTCCATAAGATGATTCCAGCAAGCGCGGGTTTGTTCCAATGCTCAAAACCAGTTCATAAGCACTCATGAATGTCGCAGCAACCCTTTGCTATGTCTAATACCATTTAGACAATCTACGCACCGATTCATGACAATCTTCATTCATATCTACTTCCAACATATGAACGATTGTGGACAATTTGAACAATTCGATTATTCCTAATAAACTCAATTATTCTGGAAGTCAAAACATGCAAAGTGAAACAATAGCTAAACAATTAACATAAGATAGTAACATTACTCATAAATAAAACTCATTTATTTAATCATCAAATGTTAATTACATTTATCTATTATACGTTTCTAATACTATCTAATCTATACTAATATCATCCTTCAGCCCAATACTCCTAGCATGCTGCAAGTGCTTAACCCTACTCAGTCCCTTCGTAAGCGGATCTGCTGGGTTATCTTCTGATGATATCCTCTTCACTACGAGTTTTCCTTCTTCTACACGATGTCTAATGAAGTGATATTTTCTATCGATATGTCGTCATCTACTATGATCCCTCGTTTCCTTGGTCAAGGCAACCGCTCCTTCGTTATCACAGAAAATCTCCGTAGGCTCCTTTATGGCAGGTACAACTCCAAGATCACCGATGAAGTTCTTCAGCCATATTGCCTCCTTCGACGCTTCGCTCGCTGCAATGTACTCTGATTCGCACGTTGAATCAGCTACGGTTTCCTGCTTGGAACTTTTCCATGTCACTGCTCCTCCATTCAGGGTAAAGACCCAGCCCGACTGCGAACGGTAGTTGTCCCTGTCGGTTTGAAAGCTAGCGTCACTATACCCTCGCACCTTCAAGTCATCACTCCCTCCGAGGACTAAGAACCATTCCTTTGTCCTCCGAAGGTACTTAAGGATATTCTTCACCGCAATCCAATGTGCTCTGCCAGGATTCCCTTGATATCTGCTAACCATGCTCAAAGCAAAGGCTACATCAGGGCGAGTACAAGTCATAGTGTACATGATTGAGCCAACTGCGGAAGCGTATGGAACTCGGCTCATTTCTGCTATCTCAGCTTCGGTACTCGGACTTTGAGTCTTACTCAACTTGGCATTACTTTGTATCGGTAATTCTCCCTTCTTTGAGTTTTCCATACTAAAACGTTTTAGTACCTTCTCCAAGTAAGTGTTCTGACTAAGTCCAATTAGTCTCTTACTTCTTTCTCTTACTATCCTTATTCCCAAAATGTAAGAAGCCTCTCCGAGGTCCTTCATAGCGAAGCATTTCCCGAGCTAGGACTTAACCTCCTGCAGAGTCGGGATGTCGTTTCCTATGAGTAATATGTCATCGACATATAGAACGAGGAAGCTTACTATACTCCCACTGGCTTTGACATATACACAAGACTCATCTTCGCTTCGTGCAAATCCAAACTCTTTGACTTTCTCATCGAAGCAAAGATTCCATCTGCGAGACGCTTGCTTAAGTCCATAAATGGACTTCTCAAGTTTACACACTCTATTCGGATGCTTCGGATCCACAAACCCCTCTGGCTGAGCCATGTAAACATCCTCATGCAACTTTCCATTAAGGAAAGCGGTCTTGACATCCATTTGCCAAATCTCATAATCATGAAATGCGGCAATCGCTAGCATCACTCTAATAGATTATATCTTCGCAACTGGTGAGAAGGTCTCATCATAGTCAACTCCGGGAGTTTGAGTAAAGCCCTTCGCAACCAATCGCGCCTTATATGTGTGTACGTTTCCATCCACGTCGGTCTTCTTCTTGAAGATCCATTTGCACCCAACGGTCTTACGTCCGGGCACATAATCAACCAAATTCAAAACTTGGTTATCATACATGGATTAGATCTCGCTATCCATTGCCTCTTTCCATTTCGCAGACTCCAGGCCTGCCATGGCTTCCTTATAGCTATTAGGTTCATCAAGATTTATTAGTGTACCATCACTACTATAATCATTGGTAAAAGTCACGTAGAAGCGGTTCCCATCCTTCGTGGTTGATCTAAACGGTCCACATACATCGGTATGTATTAAGTCCAATAGACCCTCACCCCTTTCACACATACTCGTGAAGGGTGACTTAGTCATCTTTCCAAGTAAACAAGACTCGCATGTGTCATCTTCCCTAAGGTCGAATGACTCCAACACTCCATCCTTTTGGAGTTGGGATATGCGTTTCTTATTGACATGTCCAAGACGACAATGCCTCAAAGATGCTTTATCCATACTAGTGGAAGAATCTATATTCAAAACATCATTTCCTAAGTTATCAACAATCATAACAGTTTCATAAATTCCATTACATGGTATAGCTTCAAAGTAAAAGACACCATTTAGATAAGCCAAAATAGAACCATTCTCATTATTAAAAGAAAATCTAAAACCTTGTCTATATAAACCATGAAATGAAATGATGTTTCTAGCCATTTCTAGCGAATAGCAACAATTGTTCAAATCTAAACATAAATTATTCCTAAGCACTAAAGAATACACTCCAATCTTGGTCATAGGCGACGATCTTCTGTTCCCCATGATTAGATTGATTCTTCCTTGCTCCACATCCCTACTTCTTCTTAGTCCCTGCACATTAGAACAAATGTGATAACCACAACCGGTATCAAGAACCCAAGAAATAGCATGATTAGAATCGTTAGATTTGATTGTATATATACCTACGAAAGATGGCTTGATCTGTCCTTCCTTGATGGCTTGCAGGTATTCCGGGTAGCTTATCTTCCAATGTCCTATCTTGTGGTAGTGGTGGCACTCTGCCTCCTTCGGGTTAGGGCAGGGCTTAGCGGGATCAACTTTGGCCCCACTAGAAGAGGCACCATCTTGGGCTTTAACCTTGCAATAGTTCTTAGACGAAGCCTTCCTCTTCTTTCCCTTTCCTTGACCAATAGCCAAGACAGGAGTAGCGGGTGGGTTGGGAGTTGGTGCAACAGACTTGTCTTTGAAGTTGCTCTCAGCGACCCTCAAGAGACCTTGGAGTTTGCTTAGGGTGACCTCTTCTTTATTCATGTGGTAGGTCATCCTAAATTGATTGTACATTGGAGGAAAAGAGTGAAGCACCATGTCGATCGCCAAGTCTTCCCCAAAGTCAACATTTAACTTGCGAAGGCGGTCGACATACCTTTGCATCTTTTGCAGGTGCACGGTAAGAGATTCTCCATGACCCATCTTAGCGGAAATCATGTTAGTGAAAATCTCATAACGCTCTTGTCTCGCGTTTTGGTGGTATCTCTCCAATAAGTCTTGATGCATCTCGTACGGGTACATGTCCTCGTAGGACTTTTGGAATTCGGAGTTCATGGTGGCTATCATGATGCAATGTACCTTCGTTGCATCTCGCTCATGAGTTTCAAAAGCGGTAATTTCAGCCGGAGTAGCGATTTCAGGGTTGATCTTCTCGAGATTCTCATCGAGGACATCCATATCCTCATAGCGAGCAATGGTGCGAATGTATCTTATCCATTCGCTAAAGTTCGTTCCATCGAAGGTGACCTTTTGGCAAAGGCTCATCAACGTGAAAGAACTAGCAGCAGCATTGTTTGCGTTCGACATCTACAAATAGAAAGGACAAAGATAGATTAGAATATGAATCCCTAATTATCACCCAATAAGAAAAATTAGGGCTAGGATCCAACAATAACATTTACATATGAGAAAAGGGATGCCGTAATCTAACATGCAAATAAATTGAAGGTAAGTGAATGACGATTCACTAATTCTCCACCATAAAACCTAACTATTAGTTCTAAATGTATTGAGAATTGCTAGGTTCGGATGAGATTCATTGAAACTATTCAATGGCATGTTTAAATCTCGATATGCCCCTCTAGTTTGTGACTGGGATACCAAGGATCACAAAGTGGGTGTGAATTACCATGCAAATTCACATGGTGCCTTCATTGTAACGATCACCTATTCAATGTGCCGGTAAACCACACACGCTCCATCGAACTATGATAAACAATGAATCACCCTTTGCCACCTTTGCTTAGAACCAATTAGTGTGCCGGTAAACCACACATGCTCCACTAACTTCTTAGCAAGGGTGCAAAGTGTAATTTCATGGGATTGCATCAATTCACTTTTCCTAAAGTAACTAAGATTGGGAAATTTTAAAATTTGTGTAGTTACTTTGTATTTCCTATTATACTTTTAATGAGAGGATGAGGTTGCCCTATCCTACCCGTTTGGCTAACGACCCTCCACCGATCAAGTAAGCGGTGGGTGTGGGTGTACACCCATTAAACGCCATTTTATAGGCCGCAACCTTATACCCACCTTATAGATCGGCTTCGTGAATGAGGCCTACTAACGGTAAGAATAGCATTTTAGTTATACATATATATATATATATATATATATATATATATATATATATATATATATATATATATATATATATTAATTTTGTAATATTATATTAGTATAGGGTTGTATTTTAAACATTTTAAAATCTAGGGTTTGAAATTTAAATTGTCTAAATTAAAAACTTTTAATTACAAAATATAAATTTCAAAACTTGAGGACAAGTTTTAAACATTTAAAACATGGAGGATCAAATAACAAATAATTTCAATTAACAATTAATTTCCTAATTATCTATATTTGATTTATTCAAGATTTCTTGCAAGATAATTACCAAAATAATCAAAATAATTAATTAATTATCATATAAGGAAATTAAATATTTTATTAGTTGATAAATATCTTTAATTGGATCAAGATAATAGTCATATATATCAAAAAATCGGATTAGGGTTGATCTAATATGATTAAGGTAAGTTTCCATAAGATAATCATGAAGAAATCCCGAATCTGGCCATTCCTGACGCTTGGACTCGCCGAGTGCACCAAGGGACTCGCCGAGTCCACTATGGAACTCGCCGAGTCCATGACTCAGAAACACAAAAATCGAATTTTGCAGTTTAGTTTCAGACAATTAAGCAACAATTTAATGAAAACCAAGCTAGGCTCTGATACCACTGATGGGTTTTAGCCATAAGAACTTTCCTATGTGCGCATGCAAAACCCTAATGCTTGGATCTAGGCTTTCTAATTAAACATGCTTTGAATCCAAGACTTCTAATGACTATTTAGGTGTAATAACAATATTGAAACAGATCTAGAATCATACCTTTGAATTCCTTATTGATCTTGTTGTCTTTGAGCTTCTAGAGTCACAATTGTCACTCCTCTAATGGCTTACATACACCAACCAGCAAGGAGGATGATTTGGGAGAGAGAAGAGGGGAGGAAATCGGCCAAGATTCTCTTACTTTAGATGAAGTGTCGATTTCCCTTTGCCATAGGGACTATTTATACTTGTAGACTCCTTAAGGGTTACAACCTAAACCCTAATTGGATAATCTTCTCTTAAGGCTATCCAAATCCATTCCTTAGATAACTCTTGGATGATTTGAGCTTTCCTTTAGCTTCTAGAATCCGTCCAATCCATATCTATATGGATTTACAGTCTAAAATTTAACTATCAAACAATTGACAGTTTATACCCTCTTATTTAATTAATCTCTTTAAGTCACCAAATTAATTCCAATTAATTCTATGACTTATATTAATCAAATAACAATATATTATTCTTTATATTATTCCCATAATATACTAATAATATTTACTCTCTCTTAATAAATCATCCTATCAAGTTGCTATGGTGAAGGCAACCCAAAAGGACCATGCACAACCGGGTCAAATATTTGCCTAATATAGTTGCAGCTTTAGACACTATTCCAACATGAGCTTAGCATTGTATGCTAGTACAGTTTCTTGTCATGAGAATAGTTTTGCATGAGTATGTTTCCTTTATCTGAATTCTACTTGCTTTGTGCTTTGTGGGACTCTGAGTGATGGGAGTTAGCCATTAGGTGAATACGTCACATCACATGTGATCAGGGTTGAATAATCTCAGAGTGCTGGATTTGGCCCTACTGCGCAGCTCTCGTTTGAGTCTAACCGTTGTAGGGACGAGAATTTTACCCGAAGGAGTATCCGAGCCTTATTGCATGTGATGGTATTCAGGTGGTGGCTAATTGGCATTACAAGGAGGCCTTCAACAGCTGAGGACTGGTTTGGGTGGAGTCAGAAGTTCCCTAGGGAAAGCCTAGGAAGGTAGTAGCAGAGATCAGTAGTAGTAGAAGTGACTTGGTGGAGTCGAGGCAGTACTTGAGGAAAGTACGGATAGATGTGGAAAGTAGTATGGGCCCGTACTACTGAAAGCAGAGGATCCATACTCGAATCAAGGAAGGCTGAGATGAATCCAGGGAACTTGTAGTGTGTGAGATCCCTCGAGTTTGGATGAGTATTGTGATGTTAGTGATGGCAAGTTGCCGAGTATAGTGACGCTATGTGGTAGACCAGATGGTAGTTCTAGTGTCGACAGGGGATCAGGATCGGACTCTGGAGCCTGGCAGATTGATGATCAGATGAGAGAGTTCATTTCATTTGAGAATTTTGCGCAGTATCACTGACCAGACTCCTGTGATCCTCAGTGTGATCAAGGAGGGCATTATGGAGATTTGTGATGAGAGGCCGACTGCATTCTGCACTGAGATAGCAGTCATGATAGAGACCCGTACATTGATGTTCGGGAATTCACAGTTTGTGAGGCTTCAGATTGTCATGCGGGTTAGGGACCCCATTGTTAGTGGCAGATGGTTGGCAGATGTTGCCAACACTTTTCGCACCAGACGTTGTCTCGAAAAGAGACAAGATCTGACTTACTTCCTGTCTCCTGAGGGATAGAGCACGAGATTGATAGGAAGAGGTCGGTAGTGAGTTGTGTGAGGCGGTTAATGCTAATTCATGGGATGACTTTTAGACCAGATTTTGGGCAGAGTGTGCCCAGGAGATTGAGGCGCAGCAGTTGGCACAATGGTTGTTAGATCTCCACTAGAAGACTGACACTGTGGCAGAGATCACTGCCAAGTCTCAGGAAAGAGCTTATATGGTACCACAGTATGCAGCAGATGAGGAAATGAAGAAGGTAAGTTATCAGAACATATGTAGAATGATAGCAGGGAGATTATGAGTATCTCGGGGTGCAAGACCCTGAATGATATGACTTCTAGAGCTTGAGAGCGGGATATGGACTTGGAGCACATTGGTAAGAGGGAACCAAATCAGTTGCTTATAGTGAGGGGTCTCGGGAGGAGACCATAGATTTCAGTTTAGCTTTCAAGAGACCAGCAGGACCAGATTCGGTGCAGCACTTGCAGGAAACTGCACAAGGGAGCCTTTCGTTCCAGAGGTTTGAGAAAGTGTAATCCTGAGTTATCCTCAGTTTGTGTCTGAATTGTATTTTTATGAGATGTCATATGCCAATTGAGGTTCGGAGCTTCCTAGGTCTAGCGGGTTATTACCAGAGATTTATTCGAATTTTTTTAGAAGTTGGGTGATCTTTTTGGATTAGCTGGTGTTGAAAACACTAGAAAGGGTAAGCGTGGTTCTAGCAGATTAGTCATGGGTGGTAAGAAGGATCGGGAATCCTTTCCAGACAGTGAACTGTAAGGAGCTAGTTGAATCGAAGTGGGGGAGGAACCCTCGTATAGTCAGGAACGGAAGAAAGTACGAAGTTAGGATGAGTTCGCAACTTTGTTGAGCAAGATAGTAGTCCGAGTGGCTGATCAGATTGAGAAACGCGTAAGTTGGGAGTTGGGAAACTCCCCAGTATTAAGTGTGTGTAATAGCGATTAGTAGATGATTGGTTTGGGAAACCAGGTTGAAGATTTTCTCGGCAGGACGTGATATTAGTTAGGATGTAAGACTACGGGACAGCCGTAGCATTCACCAGCAGGTAGATAGTACAGGAAGTGTAGCGAGGCTACAGGATGACCATAGTAATCACGCTAGACGATAGCTGGTTCGGAAAAACCAGGTTGGAGGATCGCCGACAGGATTCGAGTAAGTCAAGATGCAGATTTAGTGAAGGCCCGGCATGGGATGCTTTCAGATTAGTAGGCGGTGTAGAGTCAGAATGGAGAGTGTAGCAGGACTGCGGAATAGCCGCAGCATTCCCCAGCAGCGGGATAGTAGTAGTAGTAGTGTTGTAAGTCTAAGGGGGGTAGCTGTAGCATTCACTAGCAGTTAGATAGTAGTAGAGTGTTGTAAGTCTGCGGGGGGTAGCCGTAGCATTCACTAGCAGTTAGATAGTAGTAGAGTGTTGTAAGTCTGCAGTGGTAGCCGTAGCATTCACTAGCAGTTAGATAGTAGTAGAGTGTTGTAAGTCTGCGGGGGTAGCCATAGCATTCACTAGCAGTCAGATAGTAGTAGAGTGTTGCAAGTCTGCGGGGGTAGCCGTAGCATTCACTAGCAGTCAGATAGTAGTCGAGTGTTGTAAGTTTGCGGGGGTAGCCGTAGCATTCACTAGCAGTTAGATAGTAGTAGAGTGTTGTAAGTCTGCGGGGGGTAACCGTAGCATTCACAAGCAGTCAGATACTAGTAGAGTGTTGTAAGTCTGCGGGGGTAGCCGTGGCATTCACTAGCAGCCATATAGTATTAGAGAGTTGTAAGTCTGCGGGTGTAGCCGTGGCCTTTATCAGGTTGGTAGGCAACATGAGCGCGTTGTTAGGCGGGGGGAAGCAGTAGTACCCACCTGTTCGGGTGCAGTAGTGAGGATATGGGAATCCACAGGTTAGATTATGGATTTCCCAAATGGTTCAGTTATGGTTAAGTCGACGATTTGTCAGTAGATCGTCACCTCAGTTATGAGATCAGAGTAGCAGTGGACCGTTGGGGTTCGGGTATGTTAAGGGCTACCGTTAGTCTGGGAGCCATCATGTTGTTAGTCGTGGAATTGATGATGTCCGGATGTGACGTTTGGACCTGATCGGTGGATCGGAAGGTTGTTAGAACCATAGTGACAGGATAACTAGTGGAAACTAGTTCCAGAGAAAGATTTCGTTCAGAAGTCGTGGGAGCTCGATGTTGCAAATAACCGACGAATGATTGGAGACCAGGAAGGTCTCGAGATATTTGGGAAGCAGTCATATGGCAGTTCAGTGTTTCAGGCAGTTCAGTGTTTCAGGCAGTTCAGTGTTTCAGTCAGTTCAGTGTTTCAGGCAGTTCAGTGTTTCAGGCAGTTCAGTGTTTCAGGCAGTTCAGTGTTTCAGGCAGTTCAGTGTTTCAGTCATTTCAGTGTTTTAGGCATTTCAGTGTTTCAGGCAGTTCAGTGTTTCAGTCAGTTCAGTGTTTCAGGCAGGTCAGTGTTCTAGGCAGTTCAGTGTTTCAGGCAGGTCAGCGTTTTAGGCAGTTCAGTGTTGCAGGCAGTTCAATGTTTCGGATAGTTGCAGTGTGATGGTCAGTATTAGTATGTGTGTTGGAATGCAAGTGCTGACGGTATAGTTGGTTGATTTGGAAATGGAAAGTCCCTCTCAGCAGGATCAGTTGAGCCTTCTGCCAAGTATAAGTGATCTGTAAGGATAGCTAGGCAGGTAGCTTTTCTTTCAGGATGGAAGGCTCGAGTTAGTAGGAGTTGAGTAATCAGATGGGAGATAAGCAAGCTGGTTCCAGCAGCATCGTTTCAGTATGAGCGACAGAATAGATAGAACAGTTATAGATAGTCGAAGTATCTTCAGGAGTCGATGAGAGCGACTAGGAGATTGCGATGGAGTGTAGTGACCGGTGGGAGTCCGGTAACTCAGATATCGGCAGATTAGTTGGACCAGGGTGGTCTCAGTGCATCCGGTAGGCGGATGAGGGGTAACAGAGTTTTCAGTCGGAGGAAGTAACATTAAGGAAATTATGGAAAAGAGAAGAATTCAGTATGTACCAACAGTAGTGACCAGCACTATGAGTGGCTGGAGTGATGGAAAAAAAGGGGTTAGAGTCACCAGGCAAGGTGTTGAGGCGGATTGCAGGTCAGTTGATCATAGATAACTTCGAGGACGAAGTTTAGTTTAAGTGGGGGAGAGTTGTAACACCCGAAATCAGAAAGGTCAAGAAAGGAAAGGAAAAACCCTAAGTTAAAGAGGGTTGACTCGTCGAGTCCAGGGAGGAACTCGACGAGTCGGAGCGGGATCCGGATGTAAAGTAAGTGACCGACTCGGCGAGTCGGCAAGTGGACTCGGCGAGTCTGGTCTGGGTTGGGAAACCCTAATTTCGGGACTTGGTACCCTATTTAAGCATCTTATTCTCTTCCTTAGGGCTCATTTGCGGCCCCTATAGTCCAGAACCAGAAACCCTAAGCCTCCATTGTTGCTCATTCAAGCTTTCTTGCCATTTTGGGTGATTTGAAGAAAGAAGGAAGAAGGCACTCATTGGGGATTCAAGAATTGGCAGTAGATCCAGAGTTTGTGAGGTCTTCCAGAGCATTTGAAGGTAATGAGTCGCTACCTTCCCTCTTTTGCGTATAGATCAACCTTTATCATGGGATTTGGGGCTTTTAGGGCATGTTCAAGAACCATTTCGAGTTAGAAGCCCAGATCTGAAGTTGCTACTTCAGATCTATGTGTATCTTGGCCTAGAGAATCATAAAGCATCAGTCCTTGGGTTGATTGTTAAGCCCCTTTGTCTCAAACCCTAGTTTATAGTGTTTTGAGCCTAGATCTCGTTAGCTACATGTAAAGTTTGCCACTTTACGTAAGGAATAGGCTTTAGAAGAGTGGATCTACAGTTTGGATTCCATGCATGACTCAAAAGTCCTCTGCATGTATGTAGATCTGAATGGACTCGGCGAGTCCTTCGAGTGGACTCGGCGAGTAGCATGAAGATGAGGAGGAACTCGACGAGTGGGATGAACAACTCATCGAGTCGGATGAAGTTAGGCATGAACTCGGCGAGTTGGAAGAACAACTTGACGAGTTGGTTGAAGATTGCCTTGGACTCGGCGAGTCTATTCGTGGACTCGGCGATTCGGGTCGCGAAACCCCAAACCCTTCGAGTTGAGACTCGAATCAGTGAGTCGGTGGAGACTCGGTGAGTTGGACAGGTCAGGACTCGGAAATAGTTGGACTCGGCGAGTCATGGACTGACTCGGCGAGTCGAGTCGCGAATAGAAAGACCCTGAGCATATGAACTCGGCGAGTCATTAGGTGGACTCGGCGAGTAGGGTTGATCTGGAAGGTTGACTTTGACCAGGATTTTGACTTTAACCAGATTTGACTTAGTTGACTTTTAGAGGACTATCAGACTAAGTGTCATATTGATATTGGTAGCTCGGAGAGCTAGAGGAGCAGCGGCTCAGGGGATTGTCGATCAGCAGCCAGAGGATTATCGACGGAGCTCAGCAGTTCAGGTGAGTTTCCTTCCAGTAGGAATGGGTCTACGGCCACAATGTCGGCCCGTTTAGCTAGCAGTAGTTTCCGGATTTTGATCTGATGTAGTAGTTAGTATGTTTGATGCCTTCGTGGTTCAGACAGGATTTATGTGTTATGTGTTCCGGGCTACGACCCGATGCAGTATACAGTATATGTGTGTTCATGCTAGTTGATGTGTTTATGATATGTTATGTTCAGTAAGTTCCGGACTTCGGTCCGATGCAGGGGACAAGGTCCCAGTCAGTTCCGGACTTCGGTCTGATGCAACTAGTTCCGGACTCTGGTCCAATGCAGGGGACAAGGTCCCAGTCAGTTCCGGACTTCGGTCCGATGCAGTTAGTTCCGGACTCCGGTCCGATGCAGGGGACAAGGTCCCAGTCAGTTCCGGACTTCGGTCCGATGCAGTCAGTTCCAGACTCCGGTCCGATGTAGTCAATTCCGGACTTCGGTCCGATGCAGTGGGCAAGGCCCAGTATGTGCTTTATTTGTTATCGTGTGGTATGTGGTAGTTTGGGGGAGCTCACTAAGCTTCGTGCTTACGGTTTTCAGTTTTGGTTTCAGGTACTCAGTTTTTAAAAGAGGAGCTCGGGAAGATTGCAGTGCACACACCATAGTCAGTTAGCCTGGGAATGTTTTACTCTGATAATGAGATTTTGTTTTGGAATTAATATTCGAAAATTATGTTATGAATTATGATACAGTTTTATAAATATGGTTTTCGTAATGTTTTAAAAGAAATTTTTAGTCGTGATTTTTGAGGTCGTTACAAAATGACGGGCAAGAAATGTTGCACCATTTACCAAGAAACTTCCAAAGATCAACTGCCACGTTACGGTGTATAAACAAGTGGTTTGTCTTCCATATGAGCATTGCATATGGAACAAATCATTGAGGGGACATCTAACCCTTTGGCGACCAAATTTACACGAGTTGGAAGTCTATTTAACCGACATCGCCAATAGAAGATGTTAACTTTATGAGGGATATACTTATTCCACCTTGTACTACATACTCCATCAGCGAGAGTATAATCATCAATAACTCTACGTGCTTCGGCAACTGTGAAAACCTCAATGCCACCCGAGTCCCAAATCCACCTATCGCTTAAACCCAAGAAAGAGTACTCAAGAATAGTAGACTGTAATTGTTACAAGTGAGCGAAAGTTGTACCCCCTTCCATAGGCCTGATCCAATTCCAAATCCAATTTTGCCCATTCCACCTCTCCGAAATGTTGCAATTTTTATTCAACTCCAACAAAAATAGTCTAGGAAACCGGATCATCAATGGACATTGACCAGTCGAATGATCCTTCCAAAACAAAGTAAAAGCTCCGTCCCCAACTCTCATTTTAAAAGAATTCCTCTGAATTACTCCCGAGTAATGCAACTGATTTATAGTGTCAACTATTTTATGCCAAACCCCTCTTTGTAAACCCGAACCATTACTCCAACTAAGACCACTATCTCTACCATGAATCGATTTCAACACATTAACCCATAGAGCTCCATTATAAGTCAAAAACCTCCACTTCCACTTAAGAATTAGAGCTTTATTAAACGCATCTAAAGAACCAATATCTAAACCTCCTTTTTGTTTACTAGTCAAGATCGTGTCCCACTTTACCCAATGTAACTTTCGGTCTCCTTTCTCAACACCCCAAACCCGCTCTAACTTTCTCTAGAAAACTATTCACGACTCTAGGCATGCAAAACTAGGACATATAAAAAATACCCAAGGATCCTAAAACTGACTTCAAAAGCAAAGAACGACCACCAATAGAAAGTAAACGAAGTTACCATGAAGCAAGTTTCTTTTTGAACTTGTCAATGACAACCTTCCAACTCGAAAATCTAGACATAATGTCACCAACCGAAAGACCTAGATAACTGAAAGGAAACTTCGCACTCTTACATCTTATAATCGCAACAAATTGATCGACCTCCAAATGAGAAACACTAACTCCAAACAAGTTAGATTTATGGAGATTAATTTGAAGCCCGTAAACCATATAAAAGCAATGAAGGATAGCCACCAAATTAATAATATTATCTCTAGACCACTCTCCAAAGAAAATCGCATCATCGACATAGAATAAATGTGACATAAGAATTCTCGCTTCACCAACTTGAATACCGTGAAAGAAACCTGCATCAATAGCGTCTTCAATGGCAACACGTAAACCTTCCATAGCTAAAATGAAAAGAAAAGGAGAGATAGGGTCTCCTTTTTTTAAACCTCTTTTTAAGTTAAATTCGTCAGTCGGACTTCCATTAATTAGAACTGAGGACCGACTATTACCCAAACACGCACGAATCAAACCAATCCAAAAATCGGAAAAACCCATAAACCCCATAATCTTAAAAAGAAAATTCCAACAAAGCGAATCATAAGCTTTCTCGAAATCAACTTTTAAAATCACGAGTTTCTTTTTCTTCGTCTTACACCAATCGACCACTTCGTTCACTATAAGGGGACCATCCAAAATTTGTCTACCTTTAACAAAAGCGGACTGAACCGAGTTAACCACCAAGTCAACCACTTTCGCCAACCGAAGATCCAAAAGCTTAGCAATTACCTTATATTGAAGACCAATTAACGTAATGGGTCTGTAATCTTTAATATACAACGGGTTAACAATCTTTGGGATCAAAGTAATAAAAGACGAATTGCATCCAGAAGGGGTGTAATTCGAACAGAAAAAGTGATGGACGAACCTGTATATGTCATATTGTAAGATGTCCCATTATATCTTCACAAAAGAAAATGTGAAGCCATCCGGACCGAGGGCCTTATCACTCTCACAAGCCCAAACCGCCTGACGCACCTCGTCAAGCAACGGAATCGAATCAAGAAAAGAGACCTTATCAGAATTCAAAGTTTGATACCGAGAATTATGATTTAAAATATCAATACCAAGTGGTTATGGCGACTAAAAAATGAACCAAATTCCTTGTAGGCTATGATTATCAAGGGGCTGCACAGTTTGACTGATGATCAATCTTATAACCAAATAAAGAGTCGTTGGACTGGGGTTTGGAGGAATATTGCCAAAAGGAAAGTCGCATTGGAAAAAATCAATATTCCACTCGATGAGGTAATGCAATCGGGAGAATCGCGGGAGGGCTTGGTATCACCTTATATCGTGGATGGAGATTTTTGTGTCGCTGCTCTCTGGGAGAGAATTGAAAGGGCTACCTTCCCTATAAGTGACAGTGTATTCCCATGGTTAAAAACAATCCCACTTAAGGTCTTGGGTTTTGTATGGCGAGCTAAGCAAAATAAGATACCTTCAGCTAGAGCACTTCGGGACAGGGGGGGTGAAATGACATCGACTTTGTGTGGGTTTTATCGTAGGTCGGAAGAAACTGGAGATCATATTCTTGTCGAATGCCCACTTGCAAAAGATGTACTAGTTTCAATTCTTCATTAGTGCAATATTCATCTGACTGGATTCCATACAGTCCCCTACATCATCGAATTTGCCTCCAAATGGGGGAACTGTCCCAAAAAGAGAAAAACGTTAATTACGATATTGTTTGGGGCCTTTTGGTGCTTATGGAGAGCCAGAAACGAAAGAACTTTTAACAAAATTGAAAGTGATCCGATGAAAATAATTTCAGTTGTAAAAGCCCAAACTTTTGTTTGGATAAAACATAAAGGAGGTAGGGATAAGTTAGATTGGGGGCTATGGAATGCAAACACTCTTCTTTGTATCTAAAACAATGTAGAACATCCTAACCAGTTTCTTGCCGGTTAGACTGGGTTTATGAATAAAAATATTTTGCCGGTTAAAAAAAAAAATATAACGTAAAAAATTATCACGTGTTTACTATAATATATGTATTTATCTGGTGAAATATCAACCTATGAGGGTGAGTTAATACCCACAATAAACACATAAACCATAATTTTAAGTTACTTGTAACATAATTTCCACAAAATAGATCATTCTGATTACATATTGGGTCAATTAATATACCATAAAAATAATAACATGTCATAAAAATACTTAATCGACCTCCATGAATGAATATAGAAAGAGAAATTAAAAATCCTTCTATATTTTCTTTTTATTTATCTTTCTATCCATATGAAATTGTGACAAGTGTCATATAAAACTAATGATATTTTAAGATACTTGTCATCATTTCAAATAAATATGAAGATAATTATGAAGAAAAGTAAGAGGATATTTAATTTCTCTTGAATATATACTCCTTAAAGCTTGAACAATTTGCTGAATATCAATAAAATTAGTCTTAATCATACGAAATGAATATTTAATTGGATTAAGACTAAACTTATTAAATGTGACAATCGAGGTCATAAGGTGCGTTGAAAATTGAATAACGACAAATCTCGATATCTTTTGTGTATGAATTGTCAATTATCAAATGCAAAAACAAGAAAAAGAAAAGCCTACAAAAAACTGATAACACAAATGCATTTAAAAATGGTTTTATTCTGTTTCAAAAGGAATCTTAAGTTACATCAAGATTTATAAGTGTCAAAACAAATTCGACACAAATTGTCCAAAAAATGCCCTATAACATATTTAATAAAAAAAATTCAAATTATCTAAGAATCATTAATCGTAGCTAAAGCTTGATGTATTTTATTAGTTACCGAAAGACCAAAGATAATTTTCATTATCTATGATAATGAAACCTTTAATTAGTTAAAACAATATAGCCTTAGACATTACCAAACCTCTAGAATTAAAGAAGTTAATTAAGTCTTGACTTGTATTTAAATTCTGTATGAATTCCGTTTGGAACTCATTATATAAACAAATCAATGACTTACGTATATTTAAATCTCGTTTAACTTTAAAAAATTAAATATCTTCATATTTATTCTTTCTACTCATCCTCTTATTATTTTAAGATGTGTGTAATAAAAATTTATTAGTTTTATTAAATATATCAGATATCACAATTTTAAATGTATAAAAAACAACAAAGAAAAAAAGGATATTTGATTTCTCACCCCTTTATTATAGTATCAAACACAAAATAAAATAAAATAAATGAAAATATAAGCCTCCTACCTTTAGATAGGTATAGGATGGCTAGCTAAAAAAGCCCTTAAGAAAATGATCATTTTCATCTATCATCTTCTTTTATTTTTATTTACTAGAACACTATTTTTCTTTTATTTTTTTCATCCTTCGCCGATAGTGATCATCTTTATCGCTTTTTAAAATTAAGACAAAATTACATAAATGGTCCACATGGTTAACTAAAAATCATAACTTTAGTCTTTGTTATTTTTTTTTTTTATAAAAATGGTCCGGTGATTTCTAAATCTTACATGCTTGATCCCATGGTTTTATTTTGTTACAAATTTGATCTGAAATTACTATTATATCATTTTTAATTTCATTTCCCTTTTTCTTTTTATGTAATATATTTAAAAAACAAAAAGAAGAAAATAAACAGACATCCCCACCACACCCCAACTGAAATCTTTCTCATCTCTCATCGTCAACTCTACCACCGAATCTCTAAATCAAACCATTGAAAAAGCCACACAAACACCGATGGTTGTCAAATAAGTCAATTTCGACATCTACATGGAGATCAATAGGCTTTTGAAAGAGGGAGATACTTATATGCAAAGACTGGGAAAACCCTAGCCGATGGCAAAGGGGTTAACTGGGTGGTATGTGGCAGAATGTTATCCTATCCGGCGTACTTTTGCGACCATGTTGGAAAGTATACCCATGGGTAATTGAGTATAGAAGCGCTTGAGGGTGGTTGTGTTCATATTAATCACCTAGCAAATGATGATTTGGAGACTATAAAGAATATCATGATTGTTTTAGTTTAGAGGGAATGTAACACGCTAAAAATTTCAACCAATTTAAACTTTTCAAAAACAACCTAGTTTCATTAAGTTATTACAAAAAGGTTTTCAGTACAACTATTATCAGGGTCTTCCCAGAACCATATCATAAAACATAATCATGAGGAGCGGTACGATCACGCATTTGCCTTGCCACGATCTCCTGAAGAACCTGAAAACATTTAAACCACAACTGTAAGCCCGAAAGCTTAGTGAGATACCTCCAAAATACCAACCACATATACCATACACATAACATCCCATATCACAACAGAACGCAGAATAGTCATGCACTCCGGGTCTACTGTGTGACTGGTCCACCGTATCGAGCCTTCAGTCCACCTGGTCCACCCTCCGAGACTAGCCATATACATCGAGTCTACAGTGTGATTGGTTTGCCAGCACCGGGCCTTCAATCCACCTGGTCCACTCTCTGAGTCTACAGTATGACTGGTCCGCCCGCACCGGGCCTTCAGTCGGCCTGGTCCACTCTCCGAGCCTCGGCATCTCTGGTCCGCCCTCTTGGGGCCTACAGCCTATCCGGACCGCTCGTTGGGCCTTCGGGATAACCGGTCCGCCGTGGGTATGTTGGCCTACATCACAAAGCAGGACCCACCTCAACCTATCCCCAGTCCAACAACCATGTGCACATAAACATTCAATCATATAACAATTCACATACAATCAAACCGATCTAGCAGATCACATAACATAACCTCATCCTAACCAGGATACCGACCTAACCGGTCACTAACATATCATCATCCTATATACCAGGATACCGACCTTAACCAGGTCTCTAACATATACCATCCTAACTACCAGGATTCAAACATAGCAAGCAATAACACAACAACGATACCCGGATTACAATCCGATAAAGGGTCGGCCTTGGTGCCGTAGACCCTGTCGATATAGTGCGGATAACTCACCTCGCAACTGCCGACTGAAGAGATAAGATCACGCTGTTCCAACCTCTGACGCAGACTTCACCACTGATCAAAAACCAAAACTTTGAACTCAATAATTACTAAAATACCCCTAGAAGACAGCTAGTCAACACAAGACTATCTCTACTCGCCGAGTCACCCTGCTAACTCGTCGAGTCCCTATGCTCTGAAACCCCCATACACGACTCAACTCGCCGAGTCCCACAACTCTGAGTCTAAACGCACTCAACTCACTGAGTCATCCCTTGACTCACCGATTCACAACTCAAACCGGAAAGGTTAGGACCTCACGACCAGACTCATCAAGTCCAAGAACAGACTCGCCGAGTCCAAGGCTATCTTCAACCAGCTCACCGAGTTGCTGCCTATCTTCAAGCAACTCGCCGAGTACACCCATGTGACTCGCCGAGTACCACTAGCTCTTAACCCATACAGAGGCTTTCCAAGTCATGCAGAGTCTCCAATCCATAGATCTACTCTTATACAAGTCATCCATCATGTAAAGTGGCAAACTTTACGTGAATCCAAGGAGATCTAAGCATAATACACTCTAGGGCTAGGGTTTGGGACAAAAACGCTTCATCAACAACTCTTGAACAGGGACTTTATGCTCTTTTGGATCATCATTACACTAGATCTGAGGTAGCAACCTCAGATCCAACCTCCAAACTCAAGATAGCACTAGATATACTCCCAAAAATCCCACAAATGGTAGATCTAGATGGATAACAGCTCAAACAACGAATCATTACCTCAAGAGAAGACTCCAACAGAAGAATAAGCCAAAGCCTTGAAAAGCCCCTTGATCCAAGCCTCTTAGTCTTCAAAGATCTCTTCAACAACACTCCTTCAAGATCCAATAGCTCTCTAATCTCTCACAAACGAATATTAGGGTTTCTGGACTTCAAGGGAGGGTAAAGAGGCTGGGGAGAGGGTATTATGTCCTTTGTATAGGGCTCAACCCCCGGAATTAGGGTTTTCTCCACACAGCACCAACTCTCCGAGTCCAGCCGCCAACTCGCCGAGTTGGCGGCTTAACACGCGACCCTACTCGCCGAGTCTACCAATGGACTCGCCGAGTTAACCATCCACATTTTCACTTTGAACCCTGAACTTGCACTCCTGAACTTGGGATGTTACAATTCTCCCCCACTTAAATTAGGCTTCGCCCTCGAAGCCTGCGGCGACACAACTCCAGAAACTACTCTAGCAATGCACCACCTGGCATTAACCAAACCAGGTTCCTCAAAACTCTACCACCGAAACCCGAAACCCAACTTTTTCACTGCGGTGTTCTGACCACCGCCTCAAGCCAGCCACCGGATTCATCCTCTGATAACCACACTTATCAACCGAGTACCACTCCATGATACTTCACTCGTTCCAGATCACAACAATCACTTAACTCTTACGGGCTAAATATGACCCTGCACCACCGGGATCCCGACCCGGTACCACACTGCCATCACTTTCCTCGACAGACATATCTTTCACCGAATTCACTGCTGAGACTTAACCTGCTCCCCTTTTGAGTCCAACTCTATCCCTTCCATGCTGACAGGATGACACATCCTTTAGCTTTAGAGTAACTCCCACGAGTTCTCCTCCGTAATCACATACATATGTTGAACTGGCTCTAGCATCCTCGGGTTGGGAAAACTCGACACACTGAAGACACCTCCATACACCCCCCGGGATGAATTACCACTACATGCATAATTTCTTGTTCACACCAAACTGGGAATCCAAGGCTCCATCCTTGCATCCCTTCCGAGCCCCTTTGGCTCTACTCCTCCGGAATTCTTTTCGAGACCTCAGCAGACATCCAACCCGAATGTGTTTCCATACCATCGGCACAAACACACTACTCAATAACCATAATTGGAACACCTCAATCATACCTCCGCACTACTGCTTTCACTTCCGTGAACTTACACTCCCTCTCGGAGCTACATACCTTTCCCTTTCCTTATCCAAGGAAATCTACTTGGCCGCCTTGTTACTACAACAAGTGCCACGGTGCTCACCCAATACTACACCATTCCCTTGTAGCATAACCGTTATCCCATGCATTGCACATGCTTTGAATCTGCTCGCAAGGACTCTCGAGTCCATGCACTACCTTCCACTAATCATGATCAATACCCGGGGCCAGACCTTCTAATGTTATCATATCGCAACATACTCATTCAATCTCCTCATACAGATCTAGCAACACATGCAGAGTCTTCAGCATGACTGGACCGCCCTACCACGCCTTCAGCCAATCTGGACCACTCTCAGAACCTTCAGCATGTCTGGACCGCCCTCCAGGGCCTTCAGCCTGTTTGGACCGTCCTCCGAGCCTTCGGCGTGACTGGTACGCCCACCGGCCTTCAGTCTATCCGGATCGCTCAACTAGCATTCATCATCCCGAATTATCCCTCCTGGAAAACTCCCCCATGCATACAGTTCTGGCCCTCTAAGGGTTTCGAACTCTAACTCCATCCTACATAGTCAATCTCGGCCTGATCCTAGGCCTTCCACAATCAATCGCCCTTTTTCCGAAATCCTTGGTATGTATCCCGCCCCACTTGTCTATCACTTACTCATACCAGCCTACACTCTTGGCTGACAGAACTGCTGCTGAATTCCAAACAACTAATCAACCTCTCATGCTTGTCGATCTTCCGGAGAATTTTCCAATTCTCCCCACTTAAAGCACTAACTATCAACCACCGGTCGCCAGAACCGACCTCCCTTAACAACCCTAGACAACACATTCCCTTACACGCGAACTGATTCTCACTAGAACGAGCAACCTTCACAAAATCACATGTCAACACTGATCATCTCGGACTCGAAAGAAGCCCAATCTTCAGCTAACCACTCCTCAGACTACAGATGCTACCCGACATTCAGACCAAAAGCCTGATTTCCCACTAATAATCCCCATGGATGATATCCAGCGAAACTCCCAATACCAAAACCCTTAACCATACCATAACCCTCAAGGAACAAATGAATACAATACCTAAAATCACACAACGGGACTAGCAGATATACAATACTCAACAATATTCACAAGATAACAAAATATCAAGAAAGAAACATACCCGCAGCTGCATCCGGCACTGCCGTGACCTCCTCTGCTGTAAGCTAAAAAGCACGACCCTAAGCCCTCGGGGGCTCCGCGCCACCCTGACCTCCGCCCGTAATCCTCAAAGTGGTCGGTGCTGGAGCCTGCACCGGTCCTGCAGCAAGTTGTGGACAGTTGACCCTCAAGTGTCCAACCTGATGGCAGTGATAACAAATCCTCAAATCCTGAACCGGGACTATCTGCCGACAATCTCTCGCATAATGTCCCTCCTTTCCGCACTTGTGGCATGCACCACCGGACCTATAAACTCCGGTGTGACCCTTCCCGCACTTCCCACAAGTGCGGCTGCTCTGATCTCCCAACCTAGAATCAACGGTCTTGGATCGTTTCGGCGCCGGCTGCGACTGTGCCGGGGCCTACCTCTGCTCTCTCAACTGTAACTCAATCTCCAACTCATGCCGCCGAGTGGCCTCCTGCAACTCTAGCAAGGTCTCGCACCTCTGCATAGACACAAATTGCCTGATATCCCTCTTGAGCATACTCAGATATCGGGACATCTGAGCCTGCTCTGAAGCAAACTCTGGGCAAAACATCGCCCTCTCCGTAAACATCCTGGTGATCTCCGTCACCGACTCTGAATCCTGCTTCAGCTCCATGAACTCCTGAGCCAACCTTTCCCTCTCAACCCGCGGAACATAACGGGTACTGAACATCTCCCAGAACTGATCCTATGAAACTGCAGCCCTCTGCGCATCCGAATATGACCCTGTGGTCAATCTCCACCAATCCTTCGCCCCAAACCTCAACAGGTTCAGAGCACACCTCAGTCTCTGATCAGCAGGGCATGAACACATGAAGAAACACCCCTCCATGTCTGACAACCATCTCATAGCAACAATCGGGTCCTGAACTCCATCGAAGGTAGGGGGCTTCATATTATCGAAGTCCCGATACTGAAAACCTCTACCGGCTCCTCCCCCTGCCGCTGCTACAGCCGCTGTAGCTGCCGCGGCAGCCATCTCTGTAAGAGCTGCATAACGCTCATCAAAATACTCAACCATAGCGGTCTTGATCGACCCATACAGTTCCGACAACTCAGCCCGGAACATCACAGCAACCTCATCATGTAGGATCTCACGAATCCTAGCATCCAACTCGTCTGTGCTCATCTGACCAATAACCTCAGGCGGTACTGACCCACCCTGACCTCCCTCTCCTGCTCCCGATCCTGATCCGGATCCGCTCCCAGCATGCCTGGTAACCACTATACTGAAAATACCGCAAAACATCAGACGCTCTCCCAGAACCCCGGGAACCAACTCCCAACCCCACCCTAGAGGTTGTGGCTTCCTTGATATGCATATGGGTCCTGTGCTTTCAGTAGTACGGGCCCATACTACCTTCCACACCTACCCATATTTATATCAAGTATCACCACAACACCCCAGCGATGATCAAACATAACAAGCACTCAACCCTCACTCCTAGAGGAACACTGGAAATCTCAAACAGAGAGAAACCCTAGGCTAGCAGGCATCATAAAGCAGGCAACTCTATCATAAAATTCCTGAAGATCCCAAGCCTAGGACTAGCATGCTGTTCTATCATATCTCAAAAACAATTATCTTGTATGGTATTTTGGGGTTATTTACTGGCACCGGTTGATCGTACCTCCGCGTCCTCTTTTACTCATTTTGAAAACCATTTTAAATTCTCTTTTGAAAACTCATCAATTTAGTCCCAGCTTGGCCAGGCACCTACCTTGATTTGAGACTGGATTCACACGAATGTTCCTCCAATTCACTCAAACCAAGGCTCTGATACCAACTTGTAACACTCTAAAAATTTCAACCAATTTAAACTTTTCAAAAACAACCCAACTTCATTAAGTTATTACAAAAAGGTTTTCAGTACAATTATTATCAGAGTCTTCCCAGAACCATATCATAAAACATAATCATGAGGAGCGGTACGATCACGCCTTTGCCTTGCCACGGTCTCCTGAAGAACCTGAAAACATTTAAACCACAACTGTAAGCCCGAAAGCTTAGTGAGATACCCCCAAAATACCAACCACATATACCATACACATAACATCCCATATCGCAACAGAACGCAAAACAGTCGTGCACTTCGGGTCTACTGTGTGACTGGTCCACCGTACCAAGCCTTCAGTCCACCTGGTCCACCCTCCGAGACTAGCCATATACATCGAGTCTACAGTGTGATTGGTTTGCCAGCACCGGGCCTTCAATCCACCTGGTCCACTCTCTGAGTCTACAGTATGACTGGTCCGCCCGCACCGGGCCTTCAGTCGGCCTGGTCCACTCTCCGAGCCTCGGCATCTCTGGTCCGCCCTCTTGGGGCCTACAGCCTATCCGGACCGCTCGTTGGGCCTTCGAGACAACCGGTCCGCCCTGGGTATGTTGGCCTACAGCACAAAGCAGGACCCGCCTCAACCCATCCCCAGTCCAACAACCATGTGCACATAAACATTCAATCATATAACAATTCACATCCAATCAAACCGATCTAGCAGATCACATAACATAACCTCATCCTAACCAGGATACCGACCTAACCGGTCACTAACATATCATCATCCTATATACCAGGATACCGACCTTAACCAGGTCTCTAACATATACCATCCTAACTACCAGGATTCAAACATAGCAAGCAATAACACAACAACGATACCCGGATTACAATCCGATAAAGGGTCAGCCTTGGTGCCGTAGACCCTGTCGATATAGTGCGGATAACTCACCTCGCAACTGCCGACTGAAGAGATAAGATCACGCTGTTCCAACCTCTGACGCAGACTTCACCACTGATCAAAAACCAAAACTTTGAACTCAATAATTACTAAAATACCCCTAGAAGACAGCTAGTCAACACAAGACTATCTCTACTCGCCGAGCCACCCTGCTAACTCGTCGAGTCCCTATGCTCTGAAACCCCCATACACGACTCAACTCGCCGAGTCGCCCCAAGACTCGCCGAGTCCCACAACTTAGAGTCTAAACGCACTCAACTCACCGAGTCATCCCTTGACTCACCAATTCACAACTCAACCCGGAAAGGTTAGGACCTCACGACCAGACTCGTCGAGTCCAAGAACAGACTCGCCGAGTCCAAGGCTATCTTCAACCAGCTCGTCGAGTTGTTCTTCCAACTCGCCGAGTTGCTGCCTATCTTCAAGAAACTCGCCGAGTACACCCATGTGACTCGCCGAGTACCACTAGCTCTTAACCCATACAAAGGCTTTCCAAGCCATGTAGAGTCTCAAATCCATAGATCTACTCTTATACAAGTCATCCATCATGTAAAGTGGCAAACTTTACGTGAATCCAAGGAGATCTAAGCATAATACACTATAGGGCTAGGGTTTGGGACAAAAACGCTTCATCAACAACTCTTGAACATGGAATTTATGCACTTTTGGATCATCATTACACTAGATCTGAGGTAGCAACCTCATATCCAACCTCCAAACTCAAGATAGCACTAGATATACTCCCAAAAATTCCACAAACGATAGATCTAAATGGATAACAGCTCAAACAACGAATCATTACCTCAAGAGAAGACTCCAACAGAAGAATAAGCCAAAGCCTTGAAAAGCCCCTTGCTCCAAGCCTGTTAGTCTTCAAAGATCTCTTCAATAACACTCCTTCAAGATCCAAATGCTCTCTAAATCTCTCACAAACGAATATTAGGGTTTCTGGACTTCAAGGGAGGGTAAAGAGGCCGGGGAGAGGGTATTATGTCCTTTATATAGGGCTCAATCCCCCGAAATTAGGGTTTTCTCCAC
Organism: Lactuca sativa; assembly: GCF_002870075.4. NCBI lineage: Eukaryota > Viridiplantae > Streptophyta > Magnoliopsida > Asterales > Asteraceae > Lactuca > Lactuca sativa. The sequence goes on from NC_056624.2 coordinate 185,456,382, forward strand.
ATAGCACCAACTCGCCGAGTCCAGCCGCCGACTAGCTAAGTTGGCCACTTAACACGTGACCAGAATCGCGACCCTACTCGCCGAGTCTACCCATGGACTCGCCGAGTTGACCATCCACATTTTCACTTTGAACCCTGAACTTGCACTCTTGAACTCGGGATGTTACAGGGAAATTCCTGATTCAATCAAGATTTAAGTTGCATAGGTGATAGACTTCTTAATTTAGAATTCAAGAAAACGAGTTGAATTATCATTTCACATCTATAATATGTTTTATGAGTGAATGCTGTAAGCAAGGCTGACAAATATGTATCACGGAAAACCAACCAATATGTTATCAACCGAACTAAGAATATTGGTAACGAATATGTTTGGTTGGTAGTACCATACCAATCAATTCAATATATATATATATATATATATATATATATATATATATATACACACACACACACACACATATATATATATATATACATATATATATATATATATATATATATATATATATATATATATATATTGTATATTTAAATTTTTGGTATGTTCGGTGCTTATGATTTACGAGCTTTGTTATTAGCATTTACCGAATTAGTAAATTTAAATGTTTTAAACTTATATTGGCATGTCCAATTTTCCTCCACCGCTTTAACTTGTAAACTCGTGATAGAAATTAATAAAATCATTTTGGATTGAATTTGCAATATCAACCATTACAAAACTTTTATTCACAAAACCCCCCATTCAAGTTTCACAATTCTCAAGAACACGAAAATCCTCATTCATAAAATCCTCATACTGTTGGTATATATCATTACCGACATGTATCAACCGAACTCATTGGTAGCCAAACAAGTTGGTACCAACTATACTTGGTATGGTAGTGGTAGAAATGTTTTTTATACCAACTATAATTGGTAGTATACACGGTTTTATGAAAAAATGAATTGGTACCTACCAATTCTACCTCTAGCTGCAAGAAGTTTAGGCATTCCATTGATTCTTGATATGCAAGGAATGTAACCAAGTGAAGGCTTCTTTCAGGAAAGACATTAGCTAGATCAAGTACAAGTACTATGATTCCATGACCAAGAACAATTTAAGGCATTGTTTCTATGTTTGAAGTTGATTTGATTTGTCAGATGGTTGATTGAATAGATAAGTTTGAAGTTATATAGATCTTTGGATGGTACAATGTCTATGTTCTCATCAATAGCTTTACATATCTTAATAGAACCAAAAGCTTCATAGTCATAACAGCCAGAAAAAATATAAGTGATTCAGAACAGGGGAGTCGAGTCAATACCATTGACAAAACAACTAGATTTAAACAAAAATACAGAAAGATGCAATTCTACTTGATGAAAAGACCAATGATATACTTGATGAGAAAATAAATGGCCCAAATGACTTCTTTGACCCCCAAGATTCATTGAGCCTTAGGAGCAACACATATGGACTCAACACTTCAGTTTTCAATACCTATTTGTACCCATAATTGTACCTTAAGGGGGGAAGCAAGTGGTGGTGTGTGTTTGGTTCAAAAGAGAGTAATAGGATGGTGGAGTGTAAGGAAGATTTTTCATCAATGGATGAGGGGGAGGCATAGACCAATGGCTTCCCTGTTTGTGATCTTCGATCCAGAAAGAAAGTGGAAGTGAGAGAGATGAGAGACGTAAGTAGGGTTTAGTGGTCCTATTCTTTTTTTTTTTTCAATTATAATTAGTTAGAAGTTATATTAAAATTTTCTAAAAGAAATAAAAAAGGGTAGAAAAGTCATTTCATATGGACAAGGACCAACCATACAAATTTTAGAAACCACGGGGAACATTCATAGAAATTTTTTTACAGGGACTAAAGTTGCGACTTTTGGTAAACCACAATGACCATTTATATATTTTTGTCTAAAATTAATAATATACATCTTTGATTGAATTTCTTGTATTTTTTAAATTAAAAAATACATCTTTTTTTGGCTTGGAAGAAAGAAGACATGGGAAGCTTGTATCCCACGATGATAAACACTGTACAAGAAGCATCAGTCGGTATGGTGTGACTACATCCACCGCGACTGCCAGGAGGACATACCGCAAGGTGTAGTGGTTGTACACCCATCAGTGGAGGCCAATCCAAGGCTCATAGAAGGGGGTGGTGCCCCCAAAGATCTAAAAATTTACATTAAATATGATTAAAAGAAAATAAAAGTATATATAATTGTAGGCCCTCCATAAACAATTTATCTAACTCTTCGAAATATTGAATTTAGAGGTATACATTGGGTTTCTTAGGTTTTTGGTTCTTGTCAACATGTAGGGATGGAAAAAAAATCCCAAAATCGACGGGGAAATCTGAAACCCGATTATTTCGGGTTGGGTAACGGGTCGTTATCGGGTTCGGGGCAGAGGGTGGGTTCTTCTCGCCCCAACTCGTCCTGCCCCGAATATAGATATGAATATATATATATATATATATATATATATATATATATATATATATATATGGTTAGGTTATTTTGTTTTTACTATCTATTGTGTGCATGTATGACTGATTATGGACCAATCATTTTAGTTATTTTAAGAAAGTAATTAATGCATATTACATGTTGAAGATATAATAGGTATTAATTACATCTTCAAAATTTAATATGTATTAATTACTTTTTTAAAATAACTAAAATGATTGGTCTAGAATCAATCATATATGCACACAATAGATAGTGAAAACATTTGAACCTAACTCTCTCTCTCTCTCTCTCTCTATATATATATATATATATATATATATATATATACACACTAATAAATAAAACTCATTTTCTGCCACATGTCATGTCCTCATTGACTTGGACACATGACATTTTAATAGATTTTTAGAATTTATTTATTTCCACATGTAATTTTCTGATTTGTTCACATATCATAACTTATTGCGGTTATAATATTGAGAGAAATAAATGCTTCCTTGAAAAAAGAATTGATATATTTATAATGAAATAAATGTCATAATTAATGAGAGCTCTAAAATTGATATTGATATTAAATTTAATGTTTAAATATTGATATTAAATTTGTATTTTTAATAAATCCGTGTAGTACACGGGTCTTACACCTAGTGTATATATATATATATATGGTTAGGATTAAATATGAACTACAAATATAGTGTGAATGTATGACCATTTTTTGTTCGTTAGATTTAAAAAATTGAATGATTGTGATCATAAGGTACATGATATTAACATAAGGTAGCATTTACTTTATAATTACGCCTGATTAATTGTGAGGGTAAATTAGTAAAATTTGTTTACAATAATTTATGGAAAGTGAACATATTAATTGGTGATATTTAAATTACATTTCAAAAAAGAATATTATATATTGTAAATTTTAATTTAGTTACTGTATCCTTAATTATGATTTGTAAAACGTCTATATATTTTTAGATTTTTTTATTGTTTGTGCATTCTTTAAGAATATTGTGTGAAAATTATGCACGTTAAAAATTCTATAAAAAAACCTTCATTCTTTTTGTTGATTTTATTGAATATTATGTATGCATTCACAAAAATATGATATACTAAATCATATTGAAAATTCTTTAAGACTACCTTCATTCTTTTGATTCATTTTCGTGGATTAATGTCTGATATTTTTATCGATCTATCAAAAACAATTTTTTAACTAATTTCTTTTAGCCTAACATAAAACCTTCTTGTAAAATTAGTTATTTTGATAGAATTGTTAGTAATTTTCATTCAACGACAGTTAAAACATTTGTATTAGGAAAGAATGAAAACTAATTAGCATTCTACTACTATAAAATAGTTTATTCTGCAAGAATGGTAAAAAAAACGTTGAATACATGTACAGATCATGTCAACCATGTTTCATTCTCTAAGAATAAAATGCAAAAGGTTTCTTTAATTCTTTATAAATAAGTTTTTTTCACTCTCCAATAATTAATACCTTCAAATTGGTGACACATATGAAATATATTTTATTACTTAAGAACGATATGAAAAAAAGACGTAATAATATCAAATAATAAAAAACTTGTATATATAATTCTTTAAGAATCATATTACATTTTAATATGAGGATATTAACCGAATATATTTGTAAAAACTATGCATTCTTGAAGAATTTTTTAATAATACAACGTCTACAACTTTTTGTGTTTCTACCGTTTCTGATCCATGTTGATTACTACCTGTCACTATCCTATCACACTATCTACCTGTATAAAAATGCCACCATAAAAATATTGTACTTCCATCATTCTCTGATTGATATCAGCTACTACCTGTTCACCAATTTAACTATTTAAATTAGCATAAAAACAAGTTATTTACCCAAATAAAACAGTAGGTCGTAGAAGAATTCAATCATTTAGCACAAGACCGATTTTGACTTTTTTAAGAACAACCTCACAATATCAAAAACAAAATCTTAATCATATTATCTATCTTGAGAATAAAACTTTGATATTTTTTTGGATATAAGTATGATATTAGCAGCAACCCTCATCAACTAAAAGAATAGTAGCACCAATAATCAATATATGTCCATGTCTACACAATTCTCAAAAAATACAAAAATAAAATACATTCATAGCAAACTTCTATTTGCTGAATATGGATAACGTAATAAAAAAAACACATCCATGACAATTTTTTGCCTGTAAATATGAATAACATAATGTAGTAAATTTCTATTTGCTAAATATGGATAACATTAAAAAAAAAAATCCATGACAGCTTTTTTTCTTGCTAAATATGAATAGCATAATCAAAAAAAGTCACAGAGGTCAAATGAAGAAGAAAAAAACACATCCATGGAAATTTTGATACTTATAGATGGGTGAGATAAGAAAACATAAAGAAAAAAGAATGATACATACCTGCGAAGAGTATGAACTTGCCAATTAATTGAATAAAAAGCCCATGAGTTTTTTTTATAATTACCCCCTTTGAAGGCTACTCTTCAACCATGAGTGACAAGTGTAGATGAATATCAATGGGCGACGGGGGCTGTAGATGGTGGATGAGTGGCTGACAGTTTGTGTATGTTTCTTTTTATGCTTCTACTGTTTTTTTTTCAATGTTGCTAGGGTAATATGGTGGATGGTGGTCATTGTTGGTGTTTTGATGGAGATGAGATATGAAGAAGGTGTTGTTGTGTAGATGATCATTTTGAGTATGGTGATGAATGGTCGGCGGTTTGTGTATGATGATGGTGATAACAGCCGATGGTGTAGGGTTAAGGAGACAAAGGACATGTGAATTTGAGAAGATCATGATCATTATCTTTATATAACTGATCCATGATTTAAGGAAGTTCTATAAATATTAGATTTGTGTTATTAAAATAATTATAGATAAAATTACGAAATTACCCCTGTAGGTTGATTGGTCCAAAATTGGTCACACATTCACACAATATTTAATGTTTTTATATGAACCTAACTATATATATATATATATATATATATATACACACACACACACACACAAATCCTTTTGATGTTAATTGCACGCATTCAAAGATAATATACTTACTGTGGATAATCTTTTTAGTTTTTAAAAATATGGTGTGAATGATTATTTTTTATGTTTTGACGTATTAAACTAAACTTAAATTAAATAATCTTTTTGGTTATCAACAATTATTTATGTTTTGAGGTATTATACTAAACTTAAATCAAATAACTTTTGATATAACGTCCAATTTATTTTATTAAAGTGATACATCATATTTTTAATCTAAAAAGAACCCTAAAACTGAATAAAGGTTTTGCTATAAATTGTTATAAACCCGATAAGATACCTGAAACCCTACATGAAAACCCGAAATCCAATAGAGCGCCCCGATAAGATACGAAAAATATCAGGGCAGGTTTGGGAAACCATGCCCCGCCCTGAACCCGCCCCGTTGTCATTCTTATCAACACGTTGCAATAAATAAATAAATAATAAATAATCCTACAAATTTACAAAAAAAAAAAAAAAAAAAAAAAAAAAAAAAAAAAAAACCAAATATTTATATTTTGCTTAGATAACCGTTATCACCATCCTTGGCTAAAAGTTTCTAATTTTGTATCATTTTTTTAAAAGTCAAAAAAATCTAAAACTTTCAGCAACTTTTTAATTTTAATTTTTGTTTAATCTTTTATGTATTTTTGACCCGTTAATTTTTGTTCTTGATCCTTTAATTGATTGGTATATATATATATATATATATATATAAAAGTTTTCTATGTAACAAAAAATTATATTCATCTGACCCGATTTTATTGTTAACCGTTAGTCCTCTCCACTATGAAAATTTATGGATCCCGCACTTCTTGTAAAGGTGTGTGTTCATGTTTGATCGCAGAAGATGATCATAAAATTCATGTTTATCTGGCAACCTACATTAATTGGTCATATAAGTGTTATTTTGAATATCATAAACAAGTTTAATGTTTATATATATATATATATATATATATATATATATATATATATATATATATATATATATATATATATATATATATATATATATATATATTGGTAAAAACGACAATTAAAATTATTTGAAACATTTTAGATATAAACACAATATTTCTTGTGTTTTACTTGTATTCCCTCCTAAAACAATGGAAAATCGTGAAAACGTAGGGGTATGAACTCACCTCCAGTTTGTGCTCTTGGTTGGGCACAACTGGGTTGTGATACTCCTCGGGTTAGAACATGTGTATATAATCGTAACCCTAATAATATTTATACATAATATTGTATTATATTAGTAAGATAATCAATTAAAGTGTTAGACAACACTAGATTATGTAATAAATACTTACAATAATCTTTGGAAATATTTGAAAATGTTCGTGAGTAAGTTTGAAGATATGAAGGTTTTCTGGGAAACTGCTTGAAGATATGAAGGTGTTCTTGATGTTCTTAGGTGAAATACAAAGATTTGAAGATGATTTTGGTTGATGATATGAAGATTGGATGATGATCTGGGGAAATCTTATGAATATATGGTGTTTACAAATGAGTTTTGAGAGCAAATTGAGAAGGATTTCGGTCTAGGAAGTGACAAATGAAGAGTGTTTGCGGTTATATATATATATATATATATATATATATATATATATATATATATATATATATATATATATATAGGAGTAGATTTCGGCCTTAATGGGCGTTAACAAAGTGTTTCGGTCCTATGGCTTGGTTCTTGGGGTGTTTTTTGTCCTATACTCCACATGAGGAATTGATTTCGGTCCAAGAGATAAGCATGTTAGAGATTTTGGTCCAAGGGATAAACATAATAGAGTTTTCGGTCGTGACATTCCCCATGAAGAGATTTCGGTTTTTGGCTTCCCTAAAGGAAGTGATTTCGGTTTTGGTATGGAATTAGATTCCCAAAACCGAAAACCATGCATATACTATGAAATATCATGTTTTAATTTTAGTGTTAGACTTTTGTTTGAACAAGTGTGACCTTTATTGACTTTTATGACCCATAATAACTGGTTGTTACATTGGTCGTGTCATCCCACTGTAACACTTCAATACTTTATATACAATAGTATTCACATATCGAAATTTTAAAACATTGGCATAGCATTACCTAAGGCATTCATATCCTTTTTTTACACAAAAAATGGTCTTTCCCGGTAAGATATATCTTTCACAAAGCACCAAAACAATATCTTTCTGGCTAAATATGTCGAAAAGACGATTATTCTCCAAACCTTGTGTCTTTCTTTCTTCTCTTCGACGCTTTTGATCAGACATCATCACCTCCTCACCAAGCTCTTTACTTCTTTGTCAGTTAGCCTCCCCCTGTCGGAGCGTCGTTGTCGCCACCGGCTCCACCCCACAAGTAAGCATCTCATCTCCTTTTTTTCTGATTTGTTTCTTCTGATTAGAGAGTACCATCCATGAACCTTCATATGTTTCATCTTATTTTCTTTCTTTTGATTTTTTAGCATAGGATTTAGGAGGGCCATTTCATATAGAAAGTTTCAATAAGAAATTCTGATTTAAACATACCTATTGTGTAATTTTGATTTTGTATGACTATTTGTATTTGGATTTTAAATGATTATTGTGTAATTTTGATTTTGTATGACAATTTGTATGTTTTTATAGTTATTCAGCAACTTCATCCATTATAATATATAACATCAGGGTAATATGATCATTTTTCATCATTTAGTCCAGTCAGTCAGATATACAATCAAACCACATGGTTTTATTTCTTAGTTAGTAAATTTTTCCATACAACAATTTTCTAAACAGCAACTATCAAACGGGGTTTTATTGACTTATTGACTTTTCTCACCACAAAAACTAATTTAAACATATTTTAGAAAACTCATTTTTTTAACCACCAAAATCAAATCTAAAAAACGGAAGGAGAGAAGAGAGTCTTAGGTTTGACAACATGAGACACACAAGGGAAAGAAATACAAGGGGTGGGACCCAATAAAATAATAAACAATATTTTAAATAAATAAATAGACAAACATTTATAATATATATATATATATATATATATATATATATATATATATAGAGAGAGAGAGAGAGAGAGTTAGGTTCAATTGTTTCCAACAAGTATTGTGTGCATGTGTGCACCAATCACAATTTAGCAATTTGTTTATTATTTATTTAAATATGTAAAGAGTAATCATGTAATCTTTCATTTTAATGCCTTATTTAGTCTGATTTTTATCCCTTTATATTAGGCAATGATTTATGATTCTTGTTTTATTTATCATCTTCATTATAAATCCGATTGAAACGTATTCCACACACAGGCACACAATTCTCGATTCCAAATTTTGTATTTCACACACAGATAACAATTGTCGACTACCAAATCCGCTTATTCTTTGAATCGATGGAGTTTCAATTTGGAAGTCGCAAGCAGGTATTTGTTTTTATTCTTTGAATTTTTTTTCTAATGTTTTGTCATATGCATATGTATTAACTCTTTTAATCTTTCAGGATAATGATGATCAGAATACCCTCAAGGATGTGAGCGATGTCAATGATCCCAAGAATTGTGTGAATTCTGATGTGAATGCTAAAAGAAGATGTAAAATATGTTTTGGATTATTTGGTCATGACAGCAGGAACTGTCCTTTTGCATTGAAGAAAACATAGAACTACAAGAAATTCATCAGAATTGGACGATTTTAGATATTATTATGTTTGATTTGATTAAAGATTATGTTTTTGATGAACTACATGGTATTATTTCAGTAAAATAAAATTTTGTTTGATGAAATTTACGTTGGTCTATCTTATATATTTATGTTATTACATTGTTTTTTGTTATTCTGATATATGTTTGTTTAGAGAATTAGAATTATCCAATTATCATTCATACACAGATATATACATCTCATTCCGAAAGAATATATAAAAAAAACTTCTTCAATACATTTCAAAAAATATGTTTCACGGTGCATAAAATCAAAACACATAATGTCAACAATAAATTGTGTAAACAATGAGAATACAACGATTTTAACTTAAACATTTTCAAAATTCAAGTCTTTTAGTCATCCATGTTGATATAACATTCTAGTGGAATTATTTGAAAATATCACATATTAAAGACTTTTATGAGTCATTTATACATATTATTCTAATAGAATAATATACAGACAATCGTTATGTAGAGTTTTATAATCCATGTTTACACATTCTAATGGAATTATGTACTAAATAAATTGTTTTGCATATTATATTTTAAGATAAAAAAATATTGTTTAGTAATTAATATAGTAAGATATGAATATTTTTTTTTATCTTTAGTATGTTTTAAAATAGAATCAAATCGGAATCATTATTTATTTATCAAATGACCCCTAGGATCAAGCCTTTTAATTTGCATAGTATACGTGTTCATCCCTATTTCTTTTCTATGTCAATTTATCATACTTTATTTTTTCGTATACCATAGCTATGGGCGATGAAGTACCAGATGTCAATACTCATATTTATCAGGAACAATATTTTTCTAGTGACGATGAAGATGGAACTGAAGATTTTGATTTTCCTGATAATGATACACTAAATGATGGTGGGTTTGAAATAGGAGAAATCAGTAATCCTAATCTAGGTAAGGTTTTGAATCTTTTGTTTAATTTCTCATTGTCTATCAGGTTCTATATTTCTTGGAACATGTTTAACATTAAATGTTAATGTGTTTTCATTGATTAAACATACAGAGGACGCAAATCACGAAAAAGACGAAAATCATTTGGTTGATGAAGATACAGAGGTTAATATTGATTTCACTGAAGGTACTAAATTCAGTTTAGGATATTGAAATTATTACATACTATTTTAATTCTGTCAGAATAATTATTTTCTTCATGTGTTTTAAACAGGACAACCACATGATACACATGATTACGTTTCACTTGGTGGCACATTGTATTGGACCCCGATTGTTTCAGATGATATCAAACCAAAAGTAACATCAAAATTTGATTCATATGACTTGGAAGAGTCAAAAAAACGAAAATTGGGATTATTACATATAGACATTTGGTATGCAATCGGGAAGGTAATCCAAATACTAGTAAAGTAGATACTCTGGACATTCAGCATAATAAAACTCAAAGAAGGAAAGATTTATTTAGGAGGAATTTTAAATCGAAAGTTGTTTTAGATATAATTCCAGGTACTCTTAAATATGTTGTGAGTGATTTTGTCGAACAACACAATCACGAGCTGTTTAGCAAGGGCAATAATTTATCTCGTTCAAAGAGAAAACTTGATTATTCCCAAGAAATTTTCATTCATAATATGTCAACGCAAAATATTGGTCCTGTAAAAGCACATAGACTGTACAATGCTCTTCAGGTCGGTCCTTCGGTTCGAGGTGGATTGGTTTATGATTTCAAGAATGCTAGGAGAAATCTGAATTGTTACATAGGTGGGAGGGACGCGAAATTCCTTGTTAACAAGATGAATGACAGGAAGAAAAATGTCTCATCATTTACTTTTGAGTATAAAGTCTTGAACAAAAGATTGAATGCTCTATTCTGGGCTGATGAAACGGCAAAGTATAACTACAATTCGTTCAGAGACGTTGTATCACTCGATGCTACATTTAGCATGAATAAGTATTTCTATTCTTTAATACTTTTAAAAATAGATTTTTTTTTTAAATATGTAAAATAATATATTTTTTTTAATAGGTATGATATGGTTTTTGTTCCGTTCACTAGCATTGATAACCACAAAAAATGTGTAACATTTGGTGCTGGACTTTTAAGTAAAGAAGATGAAGTTTCTTATGAATGGTTGCTTAGAGCTTTTTTCAAAGCTTTTAGAAAACAACCTCAATTGGTTATATCTGACCAAGATTCAGCTTTGAAGAAAGCTATTGATACCGTCAGGGCCGGTCCTGAGGATTCAAATCCCCAGGACGTGCCGGAAAAAAAGGCCGTTACGCCCTAACGTATAACGAATTAATTTGTAGCTCGTAAGTCTTATATGGATACATTTACTCAACTAGCTAACAGGATCAGAACACCTAATAGTTGACAACTACAACCAATAACCGTTTTCAAATACTAATCCTTCGTGTTTTAGTTTGGATCATCATATAATGTTTTCTTAAGTGTCTTTTAAGTCATTGTGGATGGAGTTTCCCCTTTCACGCATCACTTATTACTATTGGTAGTGTTCTAATCTTTATCAACAAGTTTACCTACTTTTTATCTTATTTTCCAGGATCCAAAGAAGCTACAAGGAAGTTGATAAAAGGTAAGCAGACAAACTTTTATATAAACGGAGCACATATTTTTTCTAACACACATTTAGAAAAAAAAATTAACAGTGAAAAAAAAGTAAACTCTTTATTGGAATTTGGACCAAGAGAGAAATTATATTCCTCATTGTACTTAGATGTATTTAACCATCATATGTAAAATTCGTTTATAGGAGTCTCAAGTGGCATTGCTGGAATCATGCTCATGTTGTTTGTGATGCTTTGTAGAAAAAAGAGGTTATGGGAAAATCAAGTTGCTCCTAAAAATCTCCATTATTATGCATTTGTTGGATTTTTTGCTCAAAATTCTCCAAGCTCGATAACCTACCACGGTTAACAGGGAACCATGACAAATCATGATATTGAAATATTCATACGAAACTTTGGAATTATAGCCCCAAAAGGATTCAAATATTTGGAAATCAAGAAAATGAGAAACTCAAATGATGAGAAACTAGGGCAAGAGCGTAGGGAAGTGTCTACAAGGGATTAACAAGACTGGTCAATTACCTGATAACCTGATTAGTGATCACAGGACAGCAGGAGACCGGACGACTGGTAATTGATGGTAGTAGGATCGATTATTTTCCTTTCCGTAATCGATTAATCGACGAGACGACCCTCGCTTCAATACCTTGAATGATCGCTTCTGTCTTCGCGTTTTGGCTACGAACTGATTCGTACATATACTATAAAAAAAGTTGGGCCCCTTCCAAAAATGGGCCCTGTGCTCATGCACAGGTTGCCCCTCCTTATAACCGGGCATGGATACCGTTTTCCCGTCGGCACATCATAGGTTATGTATGTGGCATATCACCAAGAAGTTGCCAAATAAGGTATGCACATAAAGACTATTATCCTTACTTTGTTGTCATGGATATATTATGATTTACCTCAATTCTAACAGAATCAATTTCTTTACAAGATACTTTACTCATTCTCATTACATATACATTTATACAGATTTTATCAATTGAAGATGCAGCCACCAATCAAAAATTTCGCAAGCATTTTCACTCTATAATTTGGAATTCTAAGCTGGAACCACATGAATTCGAAAATGTATGGCACACGATGTTAGAGGAGTTTAAAATTACAGATAACAATTGGATGAATACCATGTATGGTTTGCGAAGATATTGGATTCCTGCATTTTTTGTAACACCCAAGATTTTGAAAGCCAAGAAAGTAAAGGAAACCCTAGATTTAAGGGGGACTCGGCGAGTCCAAGGAGGAACTCGGCGAGTCGGAGCGGGATCCGGGTCGAGGAGTAAGTGACCAACTCGGCGAGCTGGCCAAGTGGACTCGGCGAGTCTGGTCTGTGCGAGGAAAACCCTAAATCCGGGGCTTGGAGCCTATTTAAACGTCTCAATCTTCTTCCTAGGGCTCCTTTACAGCCTCTCACACCCAGAACGCCGCACCCTAAGCCCCCATTGTGATGATTCATGCTTTTGGCCATTTTTGAGTGATTTAGAAGAAGAAGAAGAAGTGGGAATCTTTGAAGCATCAAGGAGTGGCTTTGGATCTGAAGTTTGGGGAACATTTCAGAGCATTTAAAGGTATCAATTCGTTTCCCTCCTTTAGATCTTCTTTGGTTATGAGTTTTGGGGCTTTTAAGCCATGCCTAAGATCAATCTTGAGCTTGAGGTCCAGATTCGAGGTTGCTACCTCAGATCCATGCTTGTTTTGGTTTAGAATCCTGTAAAGTATCAGCCATTGGGTGGATTTTGGAGCCTCTTGGTCTTAAACCCTAGTTATTGGTGCATTTTGCCTAGATCTCCCTCTCTACACGTAAAGTTTGCAACTTTACGTGGGGAATAAGCTTGGGAAGGGTAGATCTACAGTTTGGAGTTCATGCATGACTCGGAAGTCCTCTGCATGTAAGTGGATCTTAATGGACTCGGCGAGTCCTTCGAGTGGACTCGGCGAGTAGCTTGAAGATGAGGAGGAACTCGAAGAGTGGGATGAACAGCTCGTCGAGTCGGATGAAGATAGGCATGAACTCGGCGAGTTGGATGAACAACTCGGCGAGTTGGATGAAGATCGCCGTGTGCTCGGCGAGTCTGTTCTTAGACTCGGCGAGTCAGGTCGCGTGGTCCCAAACCCTTCGAGTTAAGTCTCGAGTTAGCGAGTCGAGCCAGGACTCAGTGAGTTGGACAGGACAGGAATCGGGAATCAGTAGACTCGGCGAGTCAGGGGCTGACTCGGCGAGTAGAGTCGCGAGTGGAAGGACTCTGGACTTATGAACTCGGCGAGTCAGTAGGGTGACTCGACGAGTAGGGTTGATCTGGAAGGTTGACTTTGACCAGGACGTTGACTTTGACCAGAGTTGACTTGGTTGACCTTTGAAGGTCAGTTAGATAAGTGTTATGTTGATATTGGTAGCTCGGGGAGCTAGCGGAGCAGCAGTTCAGAGTCAGTGGTCAGGTAGCGGTCAAAGGGGTTAGCAGCAGCAATTCAGCAGTATCAGGTGAGTTTCCCTTTGTATGAATGGGTTTACGGCCACAATGTCGGCCCATGTAGTTATGAGTAGAAGACCCGGGGGTTAGCCCTAGGCACAGTATGCTAGCATGATATTCGGACGAGGTCCAATGATAGAGGGCGGGTGCCCAAGGAGCGGTTTATGTGATAGTTTATACTTGTTGTATGTGTGATACTTGTATGTGCCTGGTAGGGAGGCGAGTGTGGGCGAGGTCCCGTATCTCCCAATAGCAGAGTGTGGATGGTGTTCCACATCTCAGTAGCAGCAGAGCAGGGGCGAGGCCCAAGTTAGGAAAGGAGTGAGGGTGGGCTGGGCCCGTATCTCCCTATCAGCAGGAGTATGGACGGGGTTCCATGACTCATCAGTAGCAGGACATGGGCGGGGCCCAGAGATAGGCAAGGCCTTAGAGCAAGAGTTGTTAGTACATGTTTAGTTTATGTAATGTTATGTGATATGTTTATGTGCTATTATATGTTAGTGGGCGAGGCCCTGTGACAGGCGAGGCCTAAGTGAAACAGATCTGTATCCGAGCGGGGCTCGAAGCCAGGCGGGGCCTGGAGCGGCGGGGCCGTTGTAGCGGGCGAGGCCCGAAGTAGAGAGCGAGGCCCAGGATAGCGGGCGTGGCCCAGTATGTGAAGTATATGGTTTTGCATGGTATGTGGTAAGGTAGGGAACTCACTAAGCTTCGTGCTTACGGTTTTTAGTTTTGTTTTCAGGTACTTCCGGTAGCGGAGGGAGGAGCTCGGGGTGATCGCATGGCACACACCATAGATTAGTCAGCCTGGGAATGTTTACTCTGATAATAAACATGTGTTTTGAAAACTTATACTCAGATTATGTTTTGAAATGATGTCCTTGGTTAAAGTAATGTTTTACTAAAAAGAAATTTTTGGTCTTGAATTTTGGGACGTTACATTTTTCAAGCACATTCCAATGTCTGGTCTTATGCGAACTACATCACTGTCTGAAAGTCAGAATTGGTCATTCCAAACAACTACATTAACCGGTTCTTATCTTATCATGTTTATGATGACATTTGATTCAGTCATGGAATGACAAAGACATAATCAAATTCTCAATGATTTTAATATTGCCATAACTTTTCCTAAATTCATTACCCGTAGTCCGAATGAACCTCATGCTTCAAAGGTATATACACGCAAGATTTTTTATCAAGTTCAGAAGGAGATATCAAGAGCAGAAGATAATTGTTTCCAAAAAAATGTGATTTCTTCCAATGGTGTGGAAACAATTATCGTTTTGGAGAAAAAAACAACATAACCACTATGCAACCAACTGATGTCGATGTTGATGAAAAAGACGAGGAATACAATTACGATTGTCTTATAAGAGATACTGAATACACAGTATATCTTTCTTTTTCACAAAAATAGTACATTTTATCCTTTGATTTTAATTTCTAAATACCTACAACTAAAAACTTATCCTTACTCATCTTACATTGTACAGGTCACACACTCAACAAAAGACGGTTCATTCAAATGTACTTGTATGCATTTTGAACATGTCGGGATCTTATGCAGACACATATTTTGTGTGTTTAAGTACTATGGCATCAAACAACTTCCTGAAAAAGTACATTCTAAAACGTTGGCGCAGGGATGTTATTCCAACAGAATTACTTAGAAGACGGTTCACTAATTCTTTTGACGATTCTAATTCCGACATGACTGCTATTGATATCTTCAACACAGTTGATCGTTGTGTTTCTTTTCTTAGTCATGATGCAGCTAAATTGAAGTTATACCTTGACGAGCAGAATAAGTTGAAAATTTTTTTTAGATGATTGTCCAAATCATGAATTACCGACCAGAATAGAACATTTCAACAAGCTTCTAGGCGTGGTAGTTCCTGATGTAGTATCTGATGTTAATGATATTCAGAATCCTTCAGATATTCGGAACAAAGGATGTGGCAGTCGTGGGAATAGATTAAAATCTAAAAAAGAGATGATTGAAAAAGAAATCTTGAAACCGAAGAGAAAGTGTACTATATGTAAACAGATGGCTCATCATGACAAAAGAAATTGTCCTTCAAAGAACGTCCAGACATAGTTCTTTGTTTGTTAGTTTTTCAGTTTTATTAAAATCACATTTTCATTTTACGTTGGTCAATTCACATTCAATGTTATCTTTTACGTCTTTGAATAAAGTTTTCACTTTGACTGTTAGTGACCATGCCCTTCTAATTACACATATTCATTCCAATACAATTTTATACTAATTTTTCCAGAATTACACATTTATACACACATATTTACTTTAAAAATGGATACATTATACGTAAAAGCACATTTTCCATATACATCCCATTAATAGATGATGAATTATTACAACATACTCTTTCATTTTACGTTGGTCAATTCACATTCAATGTTATCTTTTACGTCTTTGAATAAAGTTTTCACTTTGACTGTTAGTGACCATGCCCTTCTAATTACACATATTCATTCCAATACAATTTTATACTAATTTTTCCAGAATTACACATTTATACACACATATTTACTTTAAAAATGGATACATTATACGTAAAAACACATTTTCCATATACATCCCATTAATAGATGATGAATTATTACAACATACTCTATTATAATCATAATTGTAAAACAATTCTATTAGCATCAAAAAATTATAAACCACAACCTAGTCACAAAGTATTCACTTTCACTATTAGTAAACATGCCCCGGTCATTAAATATACTTATGTTTATGTTTTTTTATTTCTTAAAAATAAAAATATTCCAAAATACAAATATTTAGTAAACTCATTCTTTTCATACCTTTAATTATTTGTTACAACTTTTTCTATTTTTTTTTTTCAAATTCATTTTCAACTTAATGAAGTATAAACATACTAAATACTAATTAAACATATTCATTCCAAAACACTTTTATACTGATTTTTACAGAATTACACATTTTACACATATTTATCTTCAACAAAAAACCTTTATACCAAAAGTTATATTCCCAATATAAAGCCCATCATCAGAAAATGAAATATCACAAAATATTCTAATTGAATTAAAACATAAAAACCATTCTACGAGCATAAAAAAATACTACCCCCATAAAATAAATACTACCCCCATACCTAGTCATAATTTTTTTTTCACAATTTAATTCTGCATTTTATTTTTCCAAACAGCCCACCAAAGAATTAACATTCACTTAATGATACTTCTACCAGAATGGGTTATTCAAAATTAAGAACATAATCACTCATGACAGCATACAATGCATCAACACATCCTTTAACCCAAAACAAACATTCCATTAGAACATATAATCTAACATATAGATACCAAATGTTCAAACCTTCTGACAGACAAAGTACTTTTCCCAAAAACACACAAAAAAAAGTTTAAACTACTGTCATGTCAGGATCTAACTTCAAAATACCAAACTACAACTTCAATTTCTTAGCGACGGCCCCTCGTTTTTCTCTTTTTCTTCCTATTTTCAGCTGACTGTTGTAGAATCATTGTTTGTTCCAAAATATCCAGCTTACGAAACGCTTCAAAATCTGTAACTATCATACTCTTATACTTGTTGAAGTCGGCTGTCAACAGTCTTGCCATGTATTTCATTCTTAACTTAAGTATAGTAGTCACATCACCCGCCTTTTTACCTGTAAGCCCACACTCCCAACGCCCTTCACTTTCACCCATGTAACTTTCCATATGCCTCATTAGGTAGATTCCACAATCTGTTCCAGCCTGTTCTACCTGCCAAGATATGTTTATCACCCGCTCCGCCTTAAAACTTAAGGCTTTTGCCATTGGATGATGTTGTGATGTTAAGTTGTTTTTCTAACATGATCTTCTTTTTCCTCTTTCACAAATTCATCAATTCCCTTATTCTGTATATTCTTTAGAATTGGAACTCTCTCATGTGTTCTCTTTGATCTTATCTCCCTTTCAAAAAGTAGTACATTTAGAGGTTTAGGACTTTTCTTTCTGCAACTGGTTTATCAAGTTTTTTCTTTGATCTTCTTTCTCGTTTTATGTGTTGTTCTTCTTCTTGTACTTGTTCTGCTATAATACATAACAAATATAAGAATGTATAGTAACATGTATTAAGTGATGACATAGAACACAATACTAGCACTTATTATTATTCCATTAGAATATAACACAAACTACCAAATTATCATGCCTTCTATTCAGATTCTTAATTTATTCTTCTAGAATAAATCACCACCATAATACAACAAGCACATTTTTGTATTCCACTTCTACATTCTGAACATTGAAATACATATACTCAAACATATATTCATGTTCTATTAGAATATATTACATATGCACTTTATCAATAAACAAAAAAACTATACATTTACTATTATTAGAGTTTCAGTAACCAAGTACACACATCATATACACATTATAGAAACTATATCAGTAGAAAAAAAATTAAAAAAAAAATTCCACCAGAATATCAGACATTACAACTTAAAGAATCAAATCAATAATACACTTCTATACTTACACCCATATGATACCATACATTCTACTAGAATAATAATAAATGCTAATATTCTACACACCGAACACATAACATTGAATTCATGTATTTTATACATTTTACAATTGAGATTGAAATACATGTATTTATATACATATGCATATATTTCTAGAATATACTACATATTCAATATATTAATCAACAAAACAAACTTTAAATTTACCATTATTAGAATTCTAATAACCACACTATACACATAATATACACATTAAAGAAACTAGAACAGTAGAAAAACAAAATTAAAAAGACATATTCCACCAGAATTTTTAGTAATTACAACTCTTAAAATATAAAATTAACAATCCATTAATATACTTACAATCAGATGATGATTAATATTCTAATAGAATTTTTCCACAAACTTCAATTCTATCAGAATTTAAAATCATGTTTCCACATCTTTCAACGAAATCCTTGATTAATTCTAATAGATTAAAAAACATTTTCACGTTCACAGAAATACACCATTCTAACTGAACAAAACCATTAAACTACTTATTAAGAAATTACATAATAATCACAAATTCATTTTGAAAACGCAAATCATACCTACAAAAACGTCTCTGAATATACTTGTAACAGTTTACTACATTCTAAAAAACACAAAACAAACACATAAAACAAGAAATTCTTATCTTCTGCTTCGGCAACGAAATCATCGACATCATCTTCAAGATTTAATGGCGTCTCCACTGTGTTCTTGAACTTGAACTTGAAGGAATTCGATCGTGTACTCCTCATTCTACGAGAATCAAGTTTACAGAAACGCTCAAATGTTGACTCCGTCTTCTAGGGTTCACTATCAATATTTATATCCAAACCCTTTGACGAATCTTCCGATTCTAAAGAACGATTACACAAAATCAGAATATGCTTCAAACTCCGAAAGGTTTGGGTGTTTGATTTTGATTCTATGCGAAATGTTTGGGATCATCGGTGGAATTCGTTCCATAAATAATACGGTTTCCTAATAAACCGTCGATGCTAAATATCATTTTACCCTTCCGTGCCCTCTCATTTAATGAAACCCCGTTAAAATGTTTTTTTCCATTTAATTTTAAAAGAAAACCATTTTCTTAATTTACCACAAATGATTGGCCTAGAATGCATAACACAAGCACACAATACTTAACAAAAACATTATAACCTAACATTTTATATATATATATATATATATATATATATATATATATATATATATATATATATATATATATATATATATATATATATATATATATATATATATATAAACTCTATTAAGGGTAATATATTAAATTTAAGTTAGTCAAGGACCACAAACGAAATATTAACAAATTACATAGATAATCTGTGTTAAAAATATTAAGGACCATTGGACAAAATACGTAATCTACCTCAAACCACGTTATTTACTCTTTGGGTATATAGTATTATTAGTGACTTATTTTATTAGTAATTATTGCTACTTTTATTTCATAGTTTATTTTTTACTTATTTTATTAGTAATTATTAAGAATCGTCTGACTTTTAAAATTTTATTGTTCAATTTTAATCTTAAATATTTTTATATATTATTTGATGAAGCTTACAACAATAAGAAAACATTTAAAACACAATTCATTTATATATATTTTGCATCAAGTATTATACATCAAAAACAAAAATAAAAATTAAAACTGAAAAATAAAGAATAAATATGAAACAGAGACGTATTATATTTGAGCTTATATTTTACGTTATGTCATTATAGACTTTTCTAATGTCTTTTGTAGCTTTAGATATATATTACAAAAATACGTGACATACTATCATCTATGATCTAAGATGCTATCATTATTATTTTATACGTAAAACACATTCAAGTGAAACAACTAATTGCATATAGGATTGTAAACGAAATGAACGTTCAATGAATTGTTCGTGAACTGTTCGGCGGTAAGTTGATTTATGTTCATTTATTACTAAATAAAAGAACGTGAATGTAAATTCTTGTTTGTTTAATTAAACTAATAAACGTGAACAATGGTCTCATTTGTTCAATTATGTTCGTGAACGTTCGTTTATGTTGTTCATTTAAGTTTGTTTATGTTCGTTCATATAAGTTTTATTTTTTTTTTCATGTATGCTTAATTGTGTTCGATTTCTTTAATATATTATATGTTTATTTATGCTCATATATGTTCAGTTATGCTACTTGTTTATCTTTGTTCATTTATGTTAGTTTAGTATGTTCACGAACATGAACAATATAATTTGTTAAACGAACAAACATAAACAAGAAAACTCATTTGTTTATCCATTCGTGTTCGTTTATTTGTTCAGCTAACATAAATGAACGAACATGAACAATTATCCGTTAATGTTCGTTCGGTTTGTTTACAGCCCTAGTTGCATATACACGAAGAGAGAGAGAGAGAGAGAGAGAAAAATATCTAACATACTATCATCTAGTTAAATTACAAAAACACCTTTTTGTGTAATTTACAATACTACCCTCTATATATATTACTGTTATTTTATTGGCATTGTTGTTAGATTAGGATTTTTAGGTAAGAAGTTTCTATATAAAATTCTAGAACTTTTGTATAAATATCGTGACAGTTAATGACAAAGGCACAATAAAGTTTAATATCTAACAATAATAAAGAAAATTCATGAAATAACCAACATTGAGGAAGTGTTTTAAGCATTTAACCATGAAAAATTAAGTTTTGAAAAATGACCATGCGATTTGTAAAGGGGCTTTGCGGACGGTCTTACACCTCTGAGAAAAGACGAATAGTTATAAGGAATAGACGTGGCATCACTAAATGACAAAAAATATTGGGGGATCCGTAGAGAAATCAATAATTCCGCAGAGTTGTAACAGGGATCTGCAGAGTCGTCTCTGCGGATCTGTCTAAGAGGACCAACCACCATATCCTCAGAAAATTTAAAGATCTGCAGAGGTGTTTAATGGTTTCGCGGAGCCACATCTGCGAAACCATTATACCTACAATATTTTTTTTTGTCATTTAGTGATGTCACGTCAATTCTTTAGAACAATTCAGCGTTCATCAAAGTAATTTTTCAAAACTCAATTTCTCATGGTTAAATGCTTAAACACCCCTTTCAATTTTGGTTATTTCATGAATTTTCACAAAATAATAGTATATGTTAACAGCAACGAGTCTCTTTCTGTTATAGTGTTATTACAAGTCGAACTCATACACATGGCACATCTGAAATCGATGAAGGTATACACACATCCAATGACACATGAGTTTTCGGCCAAACATGAACGCACGTCCATGACAGATCTGAAATTGTTGAAGTACATCTATGACACATTTATGATGAACACACACATCCGTGGCAGGTCTAGAACGGATTCTTGAACACATAAACTTCTGGAAAAATCGAGTTCATTGGCGACAGATCTGTGTTTTTCGAGTTCATCTATGGAGTTCATCGCATTTGATCGTTAGGTTTTCATCCATATTTGAGTTTTTTATAAACAACACATATAACACACAAAAGAACAACAGATCCCCAAAAAACTCCTCGGAAAAATCATGTTTCGTCGAAGATAACCGGAGTTTCTAGGGATGGCGGAGACCGCTAAATAGAATGTTGATATGGGTATAAATAAGCATTGAGCTGAGGTAAAATTCATTAACCCTAATTATTTTAGTTTGGTTAATTTTAGAGATAATTAAAATCTACTCGGGTACATCATCCTTTGCGAATCTATGCCTCTGTATTGCTCGTAGCAGAGGTTGCATCTCCTTCCGATCTAGGAAAATCGCCTATTTTGGAGTTTCTCACAACCTGTAAGTCATCTATGAGCTCGGTCAATATCCGCCAAGATGACCCACCTTCCGCCATTGCTTCCTTTGCAGCTTCACCAATCTCCTTCGCCTTTTTCCTTACTTCCTTCCCCTTTTCACCCTCCATGAGCTCCTTCACCATTTTCTTTAACCCTTCTGATGTTACAAACCCTTTCACTGATCCATCACATGTCTCAACCCGTAAACCGATCTTAATCTCCTCCACCACCATTCTTGCATTCAGAGGTTGATCAGCCATCATCGGCCACGCTAGTATCGGCACCTCTGAACATATGCTCTCCAACACTGAGTTCCAACCACAGTGGCTCACAAACCCTTTTACGCTCTCGTGCTTCAGAATCTCCAGTTGGTCAACCCATTCTCTTACAATCATCCCTCTTTCCCCCACTCTTTCTTGTAGCTCGTCAACAACATGAGTCTCATACTTCCTCACTACCCACAAGAAATTCACTTGCGATTCTTCCAAACCATTTGATATCGCTTTCAACTGTTTCGGTGATATCTCTGCTTGAGAACCGAATGCTACGTATAAAACCGAGCATCCCTGAGCTACCTTTTGGTCTAGCCAGCTGATCCATTTGGGCTTCTGGTCAACATTGGGTGGCGACTCAGTCACAGCCAAGGGAAGGGGACCCACACTCCAAGCTTTGGCCTTAGACTCGCGATTCAAGTAGTCTAAAAACTCTGGCTCTAGCTCGTAAAAGCTGTTCATAATCTGGCCATAGCTATTCGCCATTGCTATGATAACTTCCATTACGAAGTCCTGTTGAGGACCCATTGGATTTCGTTGGTGAAACACCTCGTCAAAGTCATTCCTTGTGACTTTGATCCATGGGAACCCTGTCACGGCGATTAAATCATCATCGGTCTCAGGTCCTGACAACAACCGGTTTCCAGCCACTTGTTGAGTTACAGCGGTGGAGTAGCCGCTCATGCCAAAATATGAGAGGCGAGGGATCCCAAACTTATTTGCCGATTCAAGAGTCCAACTAAGAAAACCATCAGAAACGATGCAGGTCACATGAGGGATTTTCTCGAGTGCTTGTTCAAAGTGTGGCTGCATAAGCTTGGTTGAAGTGGCAAATTGTGTGAAGAAGGACATAGAAGGGAGCTTATCGGTGCTCTCTATACCTTGAGGTATTCCTTCAACTTGGATAGGAAATGGCAGGTCTACGATGGAGATTGAATCCGAGTGACGGTGGAAAAAGTGGGCGATAAATGGTCGGTTGGCTTTTGTGGTGAAAAGGGTGATCGTAACGCCGCGGGACAAGAGAAGCTGGGCTAGGTGGAGCAACGGGATTGTATGGCCTTTGGACATGAACGGAAACAACACAAAATGAGGGTGGCGAGTTGAAGCCATTTGTGTGATGGGTGAAGGAGCAGAGAGAGAGCTGCACCTGCTAGACTTTGTGGTTGAAAGGAGCTTGAGAGACGTCCTAGATTTTGGTCTTATATAATAACATGCGTCCCTTGTCAAATTATTATAATAGTACTTAAATGGATTTTTATTTAAAAAAAAAAAAAAAATGACTTATAAGCCCAGCGAAGTTTCCAAATAATTCAAAAAAAAGCAATCATGTTTTGTCTGTTAGAAAAACCAAACAAACTTAACATTTTGTCTGAAAAGTCCAACAAAGTTCCAAACCGTTCAAAAAATCTTAATTTTGTTCTGTTTAAGTTCGTTAGGTTTTTTTGAACAGTCAAAACATGATTGGAGTTTTTTAAACGTTTTGAAAACTTCGTTGGTTTAACAAGTCATTTTTCCGATACGGTAATAAGCCACGTCATCTGTTTCTCTTATTTAACTTTCAGGAAAGTGTAACTTAGTTGCCTTTTTAGACAAAATGTTAAGTTTGTTGGGTTTTTTTTAACAGACAAAACATGATTGAGGTTTTTTGAATGGTTTGAAAACTTCGTTGGGCTCGTAATTCATTTTCCCCAAAAAAAATTATTATTTTTTTTCAAAGTTTAATATCATAAAAGAATAGGTTCCTCGTCCTAAGGCTCTCACATATTGCCAAGTTCGGGGATAATGTCCCCATTTGTGATGATACTTAGCAACCTATTTTATTAGGTGTTCTTTGTTTTCTAAATCCAAAATATTTAGGTGGATCATATCTATAAACTTTTGCAGCAGTAGAGACGAATCAAATGTTTATAGTATGTAATAAGAAGTTTGTTTGTTTTTTAACGTCTCTCAGACTGTTGAAATAAACTAAATTTCAAATAAATTAATTTTACAAACTTAAAATGATTTTTAAACACCAAAATACTAATCATAATAGCGGTACAACATTAAAATAAAATTAATATTTTATAATAACAATTTCATTTAAAATAATTCAATCCATATTTTGCATCAACTGTTCAACAATTTCATCTCGTAACTGAGTCATATATTCACGGTCTGCTGTCATACCATATGTTGGAACTCCGTCTTCATCATCATTAACGGGCACATTAGGGATGAGAATTTGGCCTGAAAACCTGAACCGAACCAAAACCTGAACCCAACAGAACCGAATTAGGCCCGAATAAGCAATTCGATTTGGGTTTCGGGTATCTACATTATGCTTATTCGGTTGTCGGGTTATTTGGTTCGGGTTACCCAAATAAGAGCTTATTTGGTTCTAAATACCCGACCCGAATAAGCATTATTCATCCCCATTCTCTTATCGACAGAAATCAAAATCACACTTTTGTCCTCGTCGTTCACACTGGTACAAAAATGACTTACGGTCACACTTTTCGAAAAACAGTCTGTCACACTTTTTATTAAAAGTATGGCTAAAGGTGACTAAAAAATTTAGAGACTGTTTTTTGAAACTTTTAAATTAGTTTGTGTGACCATTATATAGATAATCAAAATTTTAACAACACTTAATTATACCAAATGTGACAATTATTAGTCACACTCGAACAATATGGCCATATGTCACCATCAGCTACGATTATCGATTAGCATTATGATACTTTTTTATATGACACAATAGATAAATATATAGTGACATGAGACAATTGTATATGTTTCTATATCATGGTGTCTTTTTAGACATATGAAATCCAATGTAGCTAACAGGTGATATATATGGTCACATTAAATATTTATGTGTCCATAGGGTTGTGTTTACTAGTAAATAGTAAAAGTAAGAAAACAAGTTGCTTTTAGTGGTTTATGGTCGTGTGCATTTATTATGTATGTCAAAATATGATGAACTGACTTTGAAAAAAACAAATATTATTAGTGTAAGTTGCATTTGGTTATGGTTACAATTATTATGTGTGTCTATAAGTAAATCTGGTTACAAAAAAATATAATGTATGATTAGTATAATTATAGTATCGTAATTGAATGCATGACGATATTTATGTAATGGTCATTCTTTTTGTACTAATGTATGTCTAAATTTAAAGAATAGTCTTCACCAAAATATCATTTATTAACTAGTCAATCATTTGACTTATATAAAGTCATTGACTACCTGTAACGTCTGCTTCCTGGTACGTATTTAATTTATTAATTATTCAAGTTGTAAGAGCAACTCGACGAGTTAGAAGCCCCAAACTCATCGAGTAGAGATTATATGGGCTGCATGATTTAAGTAACCTACTCGACGAGTTGAGAGGCCTCAACTCGACAAGTAGGCTGGCATAAGGCAAACCCTAATTTCCAGGGTTTTGCACCTTATTTAAAGGATTTAATCTTCCCATCAGCCCCTCATCAGCCTCCCTAAACCCTAAATCGTATTGTGAGCTCCTTTTTCAGAAACTAGAGTTTTTGAGTGGATTTTTGTGTGTTCTTGTGCTTGGTGAAGGACTTGGAAGAACTAGAAGGTCATTGAGCTTGAGGAGAAGCACTAGATCTGGAATCTTGTTTGTCTTTTGAAACTTTCTGAGGTAAAAAGTCTCAAACTTGATGCTTAATAGCTTAGATCTCTCTTAGTTTTGTTTTATGGATCTTTTTGACCCCATTGTTGGAGCATGATAAACCTTCATAGTCCTAATGCTGAAAACTTCCATTCTCAGTGTTATTTGGTCCTTAGATTCATAAAAAGGGTCCTAAACCCGTTCATGCTTAAGAAAAGGCCATATCCATAGAAGTAGGTTGTTATATCTCGAGATTAGGTCCATTTGAGGCATGCAAAGCCATCAAGTTGTCGACTTTACAAATGTATACCATGGAAACCATGTAGATCTATATTCTGGAACTTTAGATCCGAGGGAAGGGCTTAATAGACTAAGAACTATGAGGAACTCGACGAGTTCATGAAGGAACTTGACGAGTTGGGTCAAACAGCCTCGATTATGTTAAAGGGAAGAACTCAGCAAGTTGTAGGAAAACTCAACGAGTTGCATTGCGATTTTGCGATTCTGTGATTTGTGGGAACTCGACGAGTTGAGTCAACTCAGAGCGTTGACTTTGACTTTGACTGTAGCTAACCCTAAAGGGGTTATGAGCATGAATTGGTATCTAAGGGGTTGTTTTGGTTCAGGGAGTGAGTAGAGCTGATTACCGGGCAATTTTGAACTATGAACCAATTCACAAAACCTTAGGTAAAGAACCACAAGGAATTACTTCAAAATTTGCTTAAACAAAGTTGTTGGTATAGAAATTTTGGAAGATGTAAAATTATGAAAATTTTTATTATTTTGGACCATTTTTCGGCCATAAACATATATATATATATATATATATATATATATATATATATATATATAAGGTCATTTTCGTAATGTTGGCTAAATTCGATATTTCGATTTTAATTGGGCCAAAAATGGAAATATCTAATAAATAAGGGTCATTTTGGACATTTTTCTTAAATATGAGTCTAAAATGAGTATTCTAAAAGGAAATGGGCTATTTTCAACAATTCTCGTATTTTTGGATCACTCTTGATACTTTTTGACAATTGTGGGTCTCATTTGGGAAATTTGTAAAAAGAAGGGCCACTTTTTCCAACATCGATAGTGTTGAGTCGATTTTGATTTATATGATTTAAAGTGGATTATTTTCAATATACGAAACCAAACGAAACACCTGGTCAACGAGCATAACTAAGGCTATGAAACGGAATGAAACACCTAGTTAACGAGCATAACTAAGGTTATGAAACGAAACGAAACACCTAGTCAACGAGCAGAACTAAGGTTATGAAACGAAACGAAACATCTAGTCAACAAGTACAACTATTGTTATATATGAAATAAATAGCGGATTTCAACTATGTGCATAAATATATGTTAGTATTCTAGTCAGATGCATCTTCACTGTACCTATATATATTAATGTACGTTTAAAGTCCTGTAAGAGTTATAACCAGAGTCTCCTGGAGGGAGAGCGGGAATTCGTGTATAGATCTATACGGGGTTGACACTTCACACCTTCGTTGTTCGCTACGAATAGACGGGCTAGTCTAGAGTGACAAATGTCTTAAACGAAACTGACACCTAAAGAACGTCTAGACATGCACTCTGTCATATTATTATGGTTATAACGGCTCACTTAAAATATAACACTATTATTTTGAGATTTACGTGGAAACACCTTACAAACAGTAGCACATTGTGTTGATCGTCCCCATGCATGGTATTTATTGTCCACATTCGTTGTGTTGATTGTCCACATGCATTGTGCGGATTGTCCACAAACACCCGTTGATTACTCGCACTACTCCGGTCTTAGGGTTTTAAGCTCACAAACAATTGCACAATTTGCACTGATCACATTTTTTTGTTTATGACCAATTATGATTTTGAAAATCTTGAATGAAACTTTATCACACAAATCTTGGGGTTTTAAGACTGCTATTTTTGTATATCAGAAAATATAGGATTTTCTGGGGGAGGAACGAATTTTATACAATTTTCAAAAAGTTATGACTAAAACGCACACGTAATTATACCCGATTGGAAACAAGACTTACAACTATTTTGACAACAAAATATTGGATTTTCTGGGTTTCTAAACTATCACAATTTTTTATACAAAAGTGCTTATGAACTCACCAACATATTATATGTTGACGTTTTTCAGACGACTTGTATTCTTAGGAATTCAGTAAGCAGGTTATGGACCGCGGACAGTGGATTATTTTGTTGTAATTTGGAAGTTACTTACTAGTGTCTTTTTGTGTAATTTGAGAACAAATACATGATGTAAAAATAATGTATGATGTTTGGATTTGTTATGTTTCATTTATATTCAATTGTTATGATACTACACAATGACGACATCCGCCCTCGGATGTTTCCACCGTTCTGGTTCGGGGGTGTGACACAATGAATATAGGATCGCTCTCTCTACACACTCAATAAAATATGTTTCTACCAATCTGTTGAGAAATCGAAATCAAAAACAACTATAGCGGAGTTCATCTCGATCTCAACTATTACTTGCATATAAAAAAAAACATCTGACCTCAAGAGGTTGTCGGTGTTAGAGCACCGGAGATCAAAGAGAAAAGAGGAAGGCGAGTTTTTCAAGTGTTCTAGCAAGGTTAGGTGTCAGAGATGAAGCACACATCACTACAATCGAACCAAATCTAAGCACAAACTGTAAAGGAAAGTCGTCAGATTCATAAATCTCCTAACAAACCATCAGATACAACAACCGGAGGTGGTGCATCGTCGAAGTTGTTGTTCGTTTGTTGGAGGTGTTCGGTCATCAGAGAAGTTACGACGGTGGCACACCATCGACAATGAAAATCGGAAATTGTGGCGGTAACAAGAGGTCGAGGCGGAGGATGAGATGTGGCGGTGGATGCGCCATCGTTAGGACCTTATAAGGAGTATTTGGGATATTATTATGGGTTATATAAGTATTGTTTAACTCTTATATAATAGTAATAATAGCCAGACTATTAATTAGTCTCGGCGAATATTAGACTAAACTCTAGTGGTAATGATACTAGGTTTTGTCCGAGGAAAATTGTGTTGAGAGTAACGAAGTGTTGTTCAAGTGTCGAGTCACCACCTTCCCAGGTGAGTGCATAGTCCCTATCATCTTACACAGATATGAAGTATTTTAATATAAATTACGTGTTATGTGTGCATATTGTTTGAATACTTGTTGTCTATGCTGGTGAAAGATTTGTATACTTGTTTTAAATGATTTAAACTATAAATTTATTTTATATCTGCAAATATGTTGGGATAAAACATGGGTAGATGAAATAGTTGATGTGTGATAAAATAAAATGATGAAAGATAGGTGATGATAGGAAGGTGATGATAATTAGGTGAAGATAGATAGGTGATGATGAATCGGTGATGTAGGATGAAAGATACTATAACCTTGTCCGGAAATTTGGAGATGTAGTCATCTGCCAGAGTATAGATGGCCACCATGGACTATTATAGACAACCCGTGGAAACACCAGCAGGATCATAACCTGTAGGTGATGAATTACGAGTTCAGGCGATGTTGTAACTACGTATTCATGCGATGATACTCTAACCCCTTACTATGAATTACGAGTTCAGGCGATGTTGTAACTACGTATTCATGTGATGATACTCTAACCCCTTACTATGAATTACGAGTTCATGTGATGTTGTAACTACGTATTCATGCGATGATGCCCTAACCCTTGTTGGGCACGTATTGAGGGAGTAATCCCTGAATCAATAATGTCTATGCGATGTAGGTGATGATCCTTATGGAGAGTCCTTAGGAACAAACATTTAAGGAAATGCGATGTAAGGAGATGAGAGGTGAATATGATGTAGGAGACGACCCTTAGGATAAATCCTTAGGGAAGGTACTTAGGAATAAAGAAGATAACGGGGATGGGTAATTGGGTTAATTGTTTGATGATTACACATAATAATTATATTATTGTGGGTTGAAAACCCTATGTACTCACCAGGTTTCCCAACCCGACCCACTCAGTTTACTTGTGTCACAGGTAACGATGTGAAGTTACATTACACTGAGAGATTAAGGAGATACAGATCACTGGTGTAAATGAATGTAAGTTTTCTTTATGCTTATGTTTCTGTATTGACGATGACATCCCAAATGTTTTTAAAGGAATAAAAATAGATTTCTCCGGAAATGCTTTGATAATGAAATTATCATGTTTTTCTGGGAACAAATTCCGCATCGTTTTTATTGAAAGAGATACTCTGATTTTTATAAAGCATAAACAAAAAAATCGGTCTTTTCTGGCCATGAAAATGGGGATGTCACATCGCCTTCCAAAAGAGAAATGGTGGTTATGAGAGGAGAAACAGGAATACGAGGATGAAAAGTTTGGAGATTATGGAGGAAATGAGCACAATGACAGTAGATGAAAGTGGTTTCTGATGAGGGGACGAGTGAGTCCGAGGGAGGTGTAGACAAGAAAATAGAAAAAATAAATGAGTAGTTTAAATTTGTTCTCAATTGTTCTCATTGTAAAAAATGTTCTCATTTGAACATAAATTTCTCTCTCTCTCTCTCTCTCTCTCTATATATATATATATATATATATATATATATATATATATATATATATATAGGAAAAGTGAATATATCGCTGTCATGTATGTAATGTTCGGTATAGAACCATCAAAATTGACTTCATTTTGATTAAACAACACATTTTTCTTTCATTGTTAGCTTCTTCCAATTGCCTTTAAACTCATAGTATATTTGATTTCATTATTCATTCTCAATATCTATCTATTTCAAATGTGTTTTTTATTAGACCTCCAGTAAGTTTCATAACTTCATTCAATATATATCTTATGTATACTTGTATGGTTTTTCTATTATAGCTTATGGAAAGAGGTTTAATAGGTTTTTTTAATGAACAATTTCAATCTTTCAATGTAGTTTTCTATATTAAATTTCAATTTGGAGACCTATAAGTAGTTGGTAAAAAATATTATTATATATGGTTTGTGGTGCACAATTAAACATATAAAATTCCATAATAATATATACAAAGCTTAGAATAAGCTCTAATAGAGGATGCAAGAAAGATGGTAGATAGATTTTATTGCATTTTGTTAAAACTATGTAGTTTTCGATGGTTCTATATCGAACATTAAGCACATGACAGCCACATATTCCCTAAGCCTTATATATATATATATATATATATATATATATATATATATATATATATATATATATATATATATATATATATAAGCCTTATATATATATATATATATATATATATATATATATATATATATATATATATATATATATATATATATATATATATATATATATATATATATATATATATATATATATATATATATATATATATATATATATATATATATATATATACACACACACGCACGTAATTTTACATTAAGTTTGTCTTTAGATTTGTTCATCAATTTCAAGGTATCGTTTTTTACGTAAAATTAATATGAAATAACCTATTCTAAATATACTATTATTTTTTTAAAATATTGAAATAATTAT
Organism: Lactuca sativa; assembly: GCF_002870075.4. Taxonomy (NCBI): domain Eukaryota; kingdom Viridiplantae; phylum Streptophyta; class Magnoliopsida; order Asterales; family Asteraceae; genus Lactuca; species Lactuca sativa. The sequence continues at coordinate 185,488,454 of NC_056624.2, forward strand.
CATTACCTAATAATTATTTTTGTAGATACCCCCAAATTTTCATTATTAAGTATATATATAAAAGAAAGATCTTTCATTTTAGTGAGAGTGGTTTTAAAGTTTCTAGAAGAGGTTTTTTAAAGATGGTGGGTGTATAGCCAAGAAACATGTTTTCGTATAGTTTTGACAAAAATCGTCTGTCCAATAACAGGTCTTCGAGTGGGCCATCGGTGGAAGGAACCTGTCAAAAATGTCGCCCGATCTAATAAACCAAACTCTTGTTTCTTGTTTTCTCATGAAGTAAGCAAGTTTAACTTGATAAATTCAGGGATACGGTCGTACCGACATATTCACCATAAAATAATCAACTTTCAAAATTAGTATATGAACACGAATTTTGAAAATAAAGACATTTGAAAATATAACTATCTATTTTCGAATGTACTACTTGTGTATTATTTTTGAAATGAATAAGGAAATTAAAAGGTAACGAATTTTCATTTTTTATTCATATTTAATCATTAATTTTTTTATATTCGAAATTATTCGCATTATATCTTAATGACTGATTATAAATAATCATAAAAATATAAATAATTTCAAATAATTTGTGGGTAAATCAACCACGAAAAAAAAAGTTCATTACTAAATGGATGTTTGAGATTGTTTTTCAAAACAACCTATTGGCTTATTAGTTTTTTGAAAAGTCAATAAATAAAAAAAAAAATAAGTGTTTGGCAAATTCAAAAACAATTTTCAAAATAGATTTTCCATTAGCTTCAAAAAGCTTATTTTAAAAAGCATTTAAAACTTGACTTTTTGAAACTGTTTTCGGCTTTTTAACCAAAATAACTTCATAAATGAATTTTTAAACCTAATGTTTTTTAACTTATTGACTTATTGACTTTCTCACCATAAAAGCTCAACCAAACACTTTTTTTTTACCACCACTATATGTCAACATGCACTTTTGTCAAAAAACACTTTTAAAGTTCGTAAAACATTCCCAAACACCCCCTAAATATGAACAAAGTTAAAAATTCATTAGATTTTCAAGTTATGATTCATTCTTTTATTGTCATAATCAAATATAATTCTTTTCTTATGGTTGCATAAAAATTATTATAAAATTTAAGACATTCATATTTGATAGTAAAATATTAATTTTCATCGTTTACACAACCATTGTATATCTTCATCGTTTACACAACCATTGTTTATGTTATGATCGTTTTACCAAAAATCTTATGTCCCCAATTATTTTAATCCACTTCAATCATGTGTTGTTAAGTGGGTGCTCAAATTTGTTAAGTGGGTGCTCAAATTTGTTACATACCTGACTATTGCGGACTTATATTTACTATTTATAATTTATTTATCATAATTTCTAAAGATCACAATAATCATTTTGTTGAATGGTTTTTGCTACAATTGTGTAGTGACACGGCCTGTAGATGGGTCGCAACGTGTTAACCATTAACTGTTGACTTTGACTGGTTGATCGTTATCTTTTTTACCACTTTAACTTTTTGTCGAACTTTGAGGGATCTAAGGTGTAAACTGAGACTTAACCATTAATTGTTATTTAGGTGGTTTGTGTTGCTGATTTATTCGAGTGTGTGTGTGTGTGTGTGTGTGTGTGATTGTTTGGCTTTTTGATTCAAGTGAGTTTTCTCATATATTGTGTATGACATTGTATGCCCCAGTGGCGGAGAATCTTTAGGGCCAGGAGGGGCTATGGCCCTCCTGATATTTCTCTTAGAACTAGTTATAGTCCAGTAAATTTTACCCAAATTAAGCCCCAAAAAGAAAATGTTTGGGATGTCCCCTGCTCTCCGAACCAAAGTCATCGACACTTTTAACCCTCGCTTAGTCGCTCCATCATTTGTTGTTCGTTGGACCATCTATCCACCTCGGCACCTCCAAATCGACTATCTTGACATCCATATTTGATAGTAAAATATTAGTCTTCATCATTTACACAACCATAGTATATGGTGTGATCATTTTACCAAAAATCTTATGTCTCCAATTATTTTAATCCACTTCAATTGTGTGTTGTTAAGTGGGTGTTCAAATTTGTTACATACCTGACTATTGCGGACTTATATTTACGGACTTATATTTACTATTTATAATTTATTTATCATAATTTCTAAACATCACAATAATCATTTTGTCGAATAGTTTTTGCTACTATTGTGTAGTGATGCAGCCTGTAGATGGGTCGCGACGCGTTAACCATTAACTGTTGACTTTGACTGGTTGATCGTTATCTTTTTACCACTTTAACTTTTTGTCGAACTTTGAGGGATCTAAGGTGCAAACTGAGACTTAACCAATAATTGTTATTTAGTTGGTTTGTGTTGCTGATTTATTCGAGTGTGTGTGTGTGTGTGTGTGATTGTTCGGCTTTTTGATTCAAGTGAATTTTCTCATTATATTGTGTATGACATTGTATGCCCCAGTGACGGAGGATCATTAGGGCCAGGAGGGGCTATGCCCCCCCCTCCCCCTCTAATATTTCTCTTAGAACTAGTTATAGTCCAATAAATTTTACCCAAATTAAGCCCAAAAAAGAAAATGTTTGGGATGTCCGCTGCTCTCCGAACCAAAGTCATCGACACTTTTTTACCCTCGCTCAGTCGTTCCATCATTTGTTTTTCGTTGGACCATCTATTGTAGCACCTGATTCCTGGTATGTATTCGTGATTATTAAATCTCTTTATTTTGCACAATTAGCCTTGGACTCGGCGAGTTGAGGGACTGACTCGCCGAGTAGAAGCGGGACTAGACGCGGGATTTACTCGGTCTACTCGGCGAGTAGGTCCGATGGACTCGGCGAGTAGACCCTGTTTGGACTTAAACCCTAACCCGGGTGTTTGCACCCTATTTAATCGATCTAACCCAGCCTCCACTTCCCTTAGCACTCCCAGAGACCTATAGAACGAAACCCTAGCCTCCTTTGTGTCCTTATGGGTGATTGTTAACATTTTGAAGGTGTTTTGGGGCTTAGGAGAAGAAGTAGAAGATTGAAGAGTGCAAGAAGGGAAGGAGATCCGGAATCTACTCTGTGAAAGGCCTCCATTCAGGTAGAAAAGACCCTAACTTGATCTTTAGCTCGTTAGTCCCCTTTTTGTCCCTAAGAAAAGAGGTTTTAAGCCCTAAAAACCTAAATCTCTATGTGTATATGGCTAATGTTCTGCAAGAACTTCGGATGTGGACCTTTTGGACTTCATAGTAGCATAAAGTCTCTGTGGTTGAGGTAGTGGAAGTCCCCAATGAGCCTAGGACCTCTTGTATAGCTTGGAAGTGCTTGTTTGAGCTCATAGGGCCATGCATGCACGTAAAGTTTACAACTTTACGTGGTAAATGAACCCTAGGACCATGGATCTATGGTCTGGAAGTGTTGCATGTCCTAGATCTGGCCTACTCAGGTAGTGGGTCGAAGGACTCGGCGAGTCCCAAGGTGGAACTCGGCGAGTTCTATGAAGATGGTCGTCGACTCGGCGAGTTGGATGAACAAACTCGGCGAGTCCTATGAAGATTGCCTGGAACTCGCCGAGTAGTTCTTCAAACTCGGCGAGTAATATGAACATCCACAGAACACGAGGGGTTTAAGCGTCAAAGGCTCAACCCTTCGTACCTGTGCACAGAATTAACCGTATACGTAGTCCCGAAACCCCCAAACCCTCGAATGGGGTGTTTTGGTGTGGATTGGAAGCAAACAGAGGACCTGCTCGAGGAACTCGGCGAGTTGCTCGCAGGACTCGGCGAGTTGGTACTCGAGTCGGCCCCAAAGTCCCGGATAGCGAGTCTGGGGTGACTCAGTGAGTGAAAGAGGGACCTGGTGAGTGGGACCGGATCAGCGAGAGATGGACTTGGCGAGTCCAGTCAACTGGAAGTTGACTTTGACCTGGTCTTTGACTTGGTGAGGGGTAAAAGGGTCATTTTACCTTAAGAACATCTAGCGTGTTTGACTGATCGTTTTGTGGGAATTACAGTTGAGGGACGTTAGCAGCGGCAGCAGTAGACAGCCAGTCCCCACATAGACCAGCAACCTATTCGAGGTGAGTTACCTTCCAGTAGCAGTGGGTCTAAGGCCACAATGCCGACCCACCAGTAGGAGACGTATGATAGATGATTGTCTTTGTGATATCATCTAGGTTGCTACTACCTGATATGTTATATGCTAGCATGATATGTTGTATGTGATAGTAGTCGAGTTCGGTTGTTAGGACCGAAGGGTAGTCAGACACCCCAGATACGTCTGACAGTATGTGATGATATGTTTGCATGCTGGCTTGTTATGTTATATGCGATAGGGGTAGTATGAGGGGATCAGTCCCTGTGTTCGGTTGTTAGGACCGACGGGTAGTCAGCACCCGAGAATGGCTTGACATGGGTAGTCAGCACCCCAGAATGGCTTGACATGGGTAGTCAGCACCCCAGAATGGCTTGACACGGGTAGGACGGCACCCCAGAACGGTCGTACCGGGTAGTCAGGCACCCCAGAATAGCCTGGCAGTATGCGTGTTAATTGTTTGTATGATATGTGGTACGATGGGGGAACTCACTAAGCTTTGTGCTTACAGTTTATGGTTTTGGTTTCAGGTACCTCTTCGTCGAAGGGGAAGGAGCCGGCGCGGTAGCGGCACATCATACACACACACGGATTTCCGCACTTACGAGATTCTCTGGGATTTATACTCTGATATTATGATGATTGTATGATTTGATTTTTAGACATGGCTTACGTTTTGTTATGGTTTGATCAATCAATGTTTTTAACAGTTAATGTTTCTCTAAAGTAATGTTTTTAAAATGAAATTTTTGGACGTGAAATTTGGGTCGTTACAAGTTGGTATCAGAGCCCTAGTTTGAGGGATTCGGACACGCCTTCGGGAGTGTCTGAACTCAAATCGAGGGATTAAAAGATTTTCTAAAAGAAAATGATCTCTAAAATTGAGAAAAGAGTTTTGAGAAAGAACGAAGTGTGTGATGTGCGCGACCGGCCGAGCTCAAGTAAGTATTCCCCAAAGTACCCATACGAGTTTATGTTATGTTTATCAGCTTTTGTAGAACAGCATGCTAGAATAGGACTAAGGACCTAGGAGTGATGCCTTATGTGCCTGCTTTATGTGTTCCAGTTGTATGGGAACTTGCATGCTAGTAGTTGAGTAAACAGTAAGTAGGATAGCCTGCTTAGGTTATGCCTGGTAGTATGAGCTTAGCACTTTATGCTAGCTCAGTTCCTGAGAGTAGATAGAGTTAATTGAGATTGTTACCCTTATCTGAATACTGCTTGCTTCGTGCTACGTGGAACTCTGAATAATGGGAGTTAGCCATTAGGCGAATGCGTCACGTCACATGTGATCAGGGTTGAATAATCTTAGAGTGTCGGATTTGATCCTACTGCGCAGCTCTTGTTTGAGTCCAACCGTTGTAGGGACGAGTCGGGTACTCGAAGGATTATCTGAGCCTCGTCACATGTGATGGTATTCGGGTAATGGCTAATTGGCATTACAAGGAGGCCTGCAGCAGCTGAGGACTGGTTAGAGTGGAATTAGAGATTTCCCCTAGGGCAAGCCTAGGATGAGTATAGCAGTGATCAATAGTAGTGAAAGGGATCTGGTGGAGTCGAGGCATTTCTTGAAGAAGGTACGGATAGATGTGGAAGGTAGTATGGGCCTGTACTACTGAAAGCAGAGGATCCGTACCCGAACCAAGGAAGGCCAAGATAAGACCAGGGAACTTGTGAGTAGTTGTGCTCCCTCAGGGAGTATCAGTATCACTAATGATTGTTGTGATGTATTGCACAGAATGGTGGTACTTTGATCGAGGCCGATAGATGGCGGTTCAGGAGAGGGGTCAGGTTCGGGATCCGGTTCCGAGCCGGTTGATGAGGGACTACGCGAGTGTTGGAATAGTGTCTAAGGCTGCAACTATATTAGGCAAGTATTTGACCCGGTTGTGCATGGTCCTTTTGGGTTGCCTTCACCATAGCAACTTGATAGGATGATTTAATATGAGAGAGTAAATATTATTAGTATATTATGAGAATAATATAATGAATAATATATTGTTATTTGATTAATATAAGTCATAGAATTAATTGGAATTAATTTGGTGACTTAAAGAGGTTAATTAAATAAAGGGGTATAAACTGTCAATTGTTTGATAGTTAAGCTTTAGACTGAAAATCCTTATAGATATACTAGGGACGAATTCTAGAAGCTAAAAGGATAGCTAATTCGTCCAAGGCTTATCTATGGAAAGGATTTGGATAGCCTTAAGAGAAGATTATCCAATTAGGGTTTGGGTTGTAACCCTTAAGGAGTCTACAAATATAAATAGATCCCATGGGCAAGGGAAATCGACACCTCTCCTAAAGTAAGAGAACCCTGGCCGATTTCCTCCCCTCTCCTCTCTCCTAAATCATCTTTCTTGCTATTGGTGTTTGTAAGCCATCAGAGGAGTGACATTTGTGACTCTAGAAGCTCCAAGACAACAAGGTCAACAAGGAACTCAAAGGTATGGTTCTAGATCTGTTTCAATGTTGTTATTTAACCTAATTAGTCATTAGAAGTCTTGGATTCAAAGCATGTTTAATTAGAAAGCCTAGATCCGAGCATTAGGGTTTTGCATGCGCACATAGGAAAGTTCTTATGGCTTAAACCCATCAGTGGTATCAGAGCCTAGCTTGGTTTTCTTTAAATTGTTGCTTGATTAACTGAAACAAACCTGCAAAATTCGATTTTTTGGTTTCTGAGTCATGGACTCGGCGAGTCTCAAAGTGGACTCGGTGAGTAGGCCTGACTCGGCGAGTCCCTTTGTGCACTCGGCGAGTCCAGGCGTCAGGAATGGCCAGATTCGGGATTTTTTCATAATTATCTTATGGAAACTTACCTTAATCATAATAGATCAACCTAAATCCGATTTTATGATATATATGACTATTATCTTGATCTAGTTAAAGGTATTTATCAACTAATAAAATATTTAATTTCCTTATATGATAATTAAATAATTATTTTAATTATTTTGGTAATTATATTTCAAAGAAATCTTGAATAAAATCAAATATAGATAATTAGGATATTAATTGTTAATTGGAATTATTTGTTATTTGATCCTCCATGTTTTAAATGTTTAAAACTTGCCCTCAAGTTTTGAAATTTATATTTGTGATTAAAAGTTTTAATTTAGACAACTTAAATTTCAAAACCCTAGATTTTAAAAGGTTTAAAATACAACCCTATACTAATATGATATTACTAGTATAATATATATATGTATAACTAAATGCTAGTCTTACCGTTAGTAGGCCTCATTCACGAAGCCGATCTATAAGGTGGGTATAAGGTTGCGGCCTATAAAATGGCGCTTAATGGGTGTACACTCACACCCACCGCTTGCTTGATTGGTGGAGGGTCGTTAGCCGAACGGGTAGGATAGGGCAACCTCATCCTCTCATTAAAAGTATAATAAGTAATACAAAGTAACCACACATTTTTTTAAAATTTCCCAATCTTAGTTACTTTAGGAAAAGTGAATCGATGCAATCCCATGAAATTACACTTTGCACCCTTGCTAAGAAGTTAGTGGAGCGTGTGTGGTTTACCGGCACACTAATTGGTTCTAAGCAAAGGTGGCAAAGGGTGATTCATTGTTTATCATAGTTCGATGGAGCATGTGTGGTTTACCGGCACATCGAATAGGTGATCGTTACAATGAAGGCACCAAGTGAATTTGCATGGTAATTCACACCCGCTTTGTGATCCTCGGTATCCCAGTCACAAACAAGAGGGGCATGTCGAGATTTAAACATGCCATTGAATAGTTTCAATGAATCTCATCCGAACCTAGGAATTCTCAAAAAAAAAAACACTTAGGACTAATAGTTTAGGTTTTTGTGATGAAGAATTAGTGAATCGTCATTCACTTACCTTCAATTTATTTGCATGTTAGATTACGGCATCCCTTTTCTAATATGTAAATGTTATTGTTGGATCCTAGCCCTAATTTTCTTATTGGGTGATAATTAGGGATTCTTATTCTAATCTATCTTTGTCCTTTCTACTTGTAGATGTCGAACGCAAACAACGTTGCTGCTAGTTCTTTCACGTTGATGAGCCTTTGCCAAAAGGTCACCTTCGATGGAACGAACTTTAGCGAATGGATAAGATACATTCGCACCATTGCTCGCTATGAGGACAAGGAGTATGTCCTTGATGAGAAGCTCGAGAAAATCAACACCGAAATCGCTACTCCGGCCGAAATCACTGCTTTTGAAACTCATGAGCGAGATGCAACGAAGGTACATTGCATCATGATTGTCACCATGAACTCCGAATTCCAAAAGTCCTACGAGGACATGTACCCGTACGAGATGCACCAAGACTTATTGGAGAGGTACCACCAAAACGCGAGACAAGAGCGGTATGAGATCTTCACCAACATGATTTCCGCGAAGATGGGTCATGGAGAATCTCTTACCGTGCACGTGCAAAAGATGCAAAGGTATGTCGACCGCCTTCGCAAGTTAAATGTTGACTTCGGGGAAGACTTGGCGATCGACATGGTGCTTCACTCTTTGCCTCCGATGTACAACCAGTTTAGGATGACATACCACATGAACAAAGAAAAGGTCACCCTAAGCAAGCTCCAAGGTCTCTTGAGGGTTGCTGAGAGCAACTTCAAAGACAAGTCTGATGCACCGACTCCCAATCCACCTGCTGCTCCTGTCTTGGCTATTGGTCAAGGAAAGGGAAAGAAGAGGAAGGCTTCATCGAAGAACTATCGCAAGGTCAAAGCCCGAGATGGTGCCTCTTCTAGTGGGACCAAAGTTGATCCCGCTAAGCCCTGTCCTAACCCGAAGGAGGCAGAGTGCCACCACTGCCACAAGATAAGACATTGCAAGAGAAGCTGCCCAGAGTACCTGCAAGCAATCAAAGAAGGAAAGATCAAGCCATCTTTCGTAGGTATATACAAAATTAAATCTAACGATTCTAATCATGCTATTTCTTGGGTTCTTGATACCGGTTGTGGTTATCACATTTGTTCTAATGTGCAGGGACTAAGAAGAAGTAGGGATGTGGAGCAAGGAAGGATCAATCTAATCATGGGGAACAGAAGATCGTCGCCTGTAACCAAGATTGGAGTGTATTCTTTAGTGCTTAGGAATAGTTTGGTTTTAGATTTGAACAATTGTTGCTATTCGCCAGAAATGGCAAGAAACATCATTTCATTTCATGGTTTATATAGACAAGGATTTAGATTTTCTTTTAATAATGAGAATGGTTCTATTTTGGCTTATCTAAATGGTGTCTTTTACTTTGAAGCTATACCATGTAATGGAATATATGAAACTGTTATGATTGTTGATAACTTAGGAAATGATGTTTTGAATATTGATTCTTCCACTAGTATGGATAAAGCATCCTTGTGGCATTGTTGTCTTGGACATGTCAACAAGAAACGCATAGCCCAACTCCAAAAGGATGGAGTGTTGGAGTCATTCGACCTTAGGGAAGATGACACATGCGAGTCTTGTTTACTTGGAAAGATGACTAAATCACCATTCACGAGTACATGTGAAAGGGGTGAAGGTTTATTGGACCTAATACATACCGATGTATGTGGACCGTTTAGATCAACCACGAAGGATGGGAACCGCTTCTATGTGACTTTTACCGATGATTATAGTAGATATGGGTATATCTATTTAATCAAGCAAAAGTCAGAAACATTTGAAAAGTTCAAAGAATTCAAGAATGAAGTGGAGAATCAATTGGGCAGGAAAATCAAGATGCTTCGATCCGATCAAGGAGGAGAGTACCTAAGTCTTGAATTCCACGATTATCTCAAGGAGTGTGGAATAGTTTCACAATTGACGCCTCCTAGGACACCGCAGTTGAATGGTGTGGCAGAAAGGCGTAATCGAACCTTATTGGATATGGTTCGCTCTATGATGAGTCGTGCTTCACTACCTATCTCTTTCTGGGGGTATGCCTTAGAGACTGCCGCCCATATCCTTAACCGAGTCCCTACTAAGAAGGTTGCCAAAACACCTCACGAGATGTGGACAGGGGAAGCTCCCTCGTTGGCACATATCAAGGTTTGGGGTTGCGAGGCTTTCGTAAGACGAGATACTCACGACAAGCTTGAACCTCGAAGTGAGCGATGTATTTTCATCGGCTACCCGCGGACATCCTTTGGATATCTCTTCTATAGACCGAAGGACAATGTTGTCTTCGTTGCGAGGAGAGGAGTTTTCCGAGAGCGAGAACTCATAAGCCAAGGAGACAGTGGGAGGCAAATCGAGCTTGAAGAGATTCAAGAGTCGATAGATGAAGGAACCTCTACCGCTGGCACTCAACCCGAGGAGGAAACTCCGGTTGAACCGATTGACGAGTCCTTACCTCTTAGACGTTCCGATAGAGTTAGAGTTCTACCCCAGTTTTATGGTTTTCATATTACTACCGAATGGGACACGTATATTAGTGATGGTACACTAATAAATCTTGATGAACCTAATAGCTATAAGGAAGCCATGGCAGGCCCGGAGTCTGCGAAATGGAAAGAGGCAATGGAGAGCGAGATCCAATCCATGTATGATAACCAAGTTTGGAATTTGGTTGATTATGTGCCCGGATGTAAGACCGTTGGGTGCAAGTGGATCTTCAAGAAGAAGACCGAAGTGGATGGAAACGTGCACACATATAAAGCGCGATTGGTTGCGAAGGGCTTTACTCAAACTCCCGGAGTTGACTATGATGAGACCTTCTCACCAGTTGCGAAGATTAAATTTATTAGAGTGATGCTAGCTATTGCCGCATTTCATGATTATGAGATTTGGCAAATGGATGTCAAGACCGCTTTCCTTAACGGGAAGTTGGCTGAGGATGTTTACATGGCTCAGCCCGAGGGGTTTATGGATCCGAAGCATCCGAATAGAGTGTGTAAGCTTGAGAAGTCCATTTATGGACTTAAGCAAGCGTCTCGCAGATGAAATCTTTGCTTCGAAGAGAAAGTCAAAGAGTTTGGATTTGTACGAAGCAAAGACGAGTCTTGTGTATATGTCAAAGCCAGTGGGAGTATAGTAAGCTTCCTCGTTCTATATGTCGATGACATATTACTCATAGGAAATGACATCCCGACTATGCAGGAGGTTAAGTCCTGGCTCGGGAAGTGCTTCGCTATGAAGGACCTCGGAGAGGCTTCATACATTTTGGGAATAAGGATAATGAGAGAAAGAAGTAAGAGACTAATTGGACTTAGTCAAAATACTTACTTAGAGAAGGTACTAAAACGTTTTAGTATGGAAAACTCAAAGAAGGGAGAATTACCGATACAAAGTAATGCCAAGTTGAGTAAGACTCAAAGTCCGAGTACCGAAGCTGAGATAGCAGAAATGAGCCGAGTACCATACGCTTCCGCAGTTGGCTCAATCATGTATGCTATGACTTGTACTCGCCCTGATGTAGCCTTCGCTTTAAGCATGGTTAGCAGATATCAAGGGAATCCTGGCAGGACACATTGGATTGCGGTGAAGAATATCCTTAAGTACCTTCGGAGGACGAAGGAATGGTTCTTAGTCCTCGGAGGGAGTGATGACTTGAAGGTGCGAGGGTATAGTGACGCCAGTTTTCAGACCGACAGGGACAACTACCGTTCGCAGTCGGGCTGGGTCTTTACCCTAAATGGAGGAGCAGTGACATGGAAGAGTTCCAAGCAGGAGACTGTAGCTGATTCAACGTGCGAATCAGAGTACATTGCAGCGAGCGAAGCGTCGAAGGAGGCAATATGGCTAAATAACTTCATCGGTGATCTTGGAGTCGTACCTGCCATAGAGGAGCCTATGGAGATTTTCTGTGATAACGAAGGAGCGGTTGCCTTAACCAAGGAACCGAGGGATCATGGTAGATTAAGACATATCGACAGAAAATATCACTTCATTAGACATCGTGTAGAAGAAGGACAACTCGTAGTGAAGAGGATATCATCAGAAGATAACCCAGCAGATCCGCTTACGAAGGGACTGAGTAGGGTTAAGCACTTGCAGTATGCTAGGAGTATTGGGCTGAAGGATGATATTAGCATAGATTAGATAATATTAGAAACGTGTAATAGATAAATGTAATTAACATTTGATGATTAAATAAAGGAGTTTTATTTATGAGTAATGTTACTGTCTTATGTTAATTGTTTAACTATTGTTTCACTTTGCATGTTTTGACTTCCAGAATAATTGAAATTATTAGGAATAATGGAATTTTTCAAATTGTCCACAATCATTCATATGTTGGAAGTAAATATGAATGAAGATTGTCATGAATTGGTATGTAGATTGTCTAAATGGTGTTAGACATAGCAAAGGGTTGCTGCAACGTTCATGAGTGCCTATGAACTAGTTTTGAGCATTGGAACAAACCCGCGCTTGCTGGAATCACCTTATGGAATAAGATATAAAAGGGTGATCGCAAGACGATAATATCATATAGTCTTAAAACCTAGATATATGGTTTGTTATTTGTTAATTGGTTGTACATTGATAATGCAAAAACGCATCAGTAACTTGGTGTTATAAAACGCATTGTTGTGTATAGTTGGTTAATGAATAAGTAAATGCATATAAGTCGAAGTTTATCTGTAACTTTTATCTAAGAAGGTAAAAGCGATATCTCGGCCGCTCGATGATTTGATTTGACTTATGTGCCGGACCCGGTCAAAACTAAATTGATGTGTTCGATTAAGTTCTATGTCGAATAAATCAGAGATCGAGAAACCTAAATGCTTGACTAACCATTCCATAGGATTGTCAGCATGATATCTAACAGAGGACTGTACGATCCCTTTTCTAAAGGACAAGATTGATTAGATCAGAGTTTGACAGCGTCTTTGAGAGCTATGATTGCAAACCGAATTATACTTGTGCATATAGTTACTAGACTTATCCAAGTGGGAGACTGTTGGAATAGTGTCTAAGGTTGCAACTATATTAGGCAAGTATTTGACCCGGTTGTGCATGGTCCTTTTGGGTTGCCTTCACCATAGCAACTTGATAGGATGATTTAATATGAGAGAGTAAATATTATTAGTATATTATGAGAATAATATAATGAATAATATATTGTTATTTGATTAATATAAGTCATAGAATTAATTGGAATTAATTTGGTGACTTAAAGAGGTTAATTAAATAAAGGGGTATAAACTGTCAATTGTTTGATAGTTAAGCTTTAGACTGAAAATCCTTATAGATATACTAGGGACGAATTCTAGAAGCTAAAAGGATAGCTAATTCGTCCAAGGCTTATCTATGGAAAGGATTTGGATAGCCTTAAGAGAAGATTATCCAATTAGGGTTTGGGTTGTAACCCTTAAGGAGTCTACAAGTATAAATAGATCCCATGGGCAAGGGAAATCGACACCTCTCCTAAAGTAAGAGAACCCTGGCCGATTTCCTCCCCTCTCCTCTCTCCTAAATCATCTTTCTTGCTATTGGTGTTTGTAAGCCATCAGAGGAGTGACATTTGTGACTCTAGAAGCTCCAAGACAACAAGGTCAACAAGGAACTCAAAGGTATGGTTCTAGATCTGTTTCAATGTTGTTATTTAACCTAATTATTCATTAGATGTATTGGATTCAAAGCATGTTTAATTAGAAAGCCTAGATCCGAGCATTAGGGTTTTGCATGCGCACATAGGAAAGTTCTTATGGCTTAAACCCATCAGCGAGTTCATCGCGTCAGAGATTACCAGAGGCATCCTTGAGTCGACCCCCATTCTATTTGGGTCGATCAAGGAAGGGATCATGGAGTTGATGGAGGATCGCCTTCGGGCATTCAGGAGTGATATGGCATCTAGCCAGTCAGGATCTCGCACGCTGTCCTTCAAGGACTTTAGGGGCAGCGGTGCGCCGGATTTCCATGGGGTGAAAGACCCCATTGCTGCCAGGCGATGGATTGCAGACGTCGAGTCTGCCCAGTTGACTAGCTTCTGCCCCGAGGGGTCGAAGGTGAGGTATGCAGCCGGATGTTTACGGGACCGAGCCCGGGATTGGTGGGAGTCAGTGGGTGACTCGTTGGGAGCCTCAGCTATCGAGGCGATGACCTGGTCGGACTTCGTGACCAGGTTCAGGGCAGAGTTTGCGCCGGCTGTCGAGCTTCAGCAGCTGGCCAGGGAGTTTCTTGACTTGAGACAACGACGGAGACTGTGGCGGAAATCACCGCCAAGTTCCGGGAGAGGGCTTTGTTGGTCCCCCAGTATGCCGATGACGAGGACATGAGGAGGACTCGTTACCATGATATGCTACGAGCTGACATCCGGGAGCATGTTAGCTTTTCGGCTTGCCCTACCTTGGACTCTATGATTGCCAGGGCGAGGGAAAGGGAGATAGATTTGGAGCACATCCGGAAACGGAAATTGGAGGAGACACAGGCAGGAGGGGCTTCGGGGAAGAAGCCCAAGGGACCAGATGGTAGGCCGAAAGGCCAGTCAGGACCGAGCCGCTACAGGAAATGCGGCAGATCGCATGAGGGGGCGTGCAGGATGGGATCATCAGGCTGCTACAAGTGCGGCAAGTCTGGGCACATCAGCAGGGATTGCACTGCTCCGGCAGCAGTTATTCAGACATCAGAGTTGCTGTGTTTTCACTGCAACCAGAGGGGCGACAAGAAGGCCAATTGCCCCCAGTTGATAGTTTCTGCGCCGGTGAAGGCGCCAGCTCCAGAGACCCTGCGGATCACGGATGGCCGGCAGGGCAAGTCAGAGGCTCCAGTGATGAGGAGCCGAGCATTTCAGCTGACTACCGAGGAGGCACGCGCCGCACCCGATGTGGTGACGGGTATGATTCTTTCCCCTCTATCTTATTATTATGATGTTATGTTATTGATATGTGCTCTGTATGTATATGTATGCATTAGGATCGTTCCATGTGAACGGCCTCCTAGTTCAGGTGTTATTTGATTCGGGTGCATCCCGATCATTCGTTTCCCTTGCGCTTAGCAAGAAGTTTCATGAGCCATCAGGCGAGCTAGGTTGCCCTTTGGAGGTGGAGATTGCTGATGATCGATCGGTGCGGGCAACGATGGTGTTTCGAGACTGCGTGTTGCGTTTGTTCGAGGAGCGCTACTTGGTAGACTTGGTTCCCATACCGTTGCGTGGGAACAAGGTGATTATAGGCATGGATTGGCTGAGCCCTAATAGGGCTGTGATAGATTGCGCGCAACAGCTAGTGCGGGTCAGGACCCCAAGCGGAGGAGAGTTAGTGATTCATGGTGAGAGGCCCCAGTATGGACCCGCTGTATGTTCAGTAGCGAGGACTAGGCGCTACCTTCATCAGGGATGCGCAGGATATGTCGCGTATGTGATGGATACCCGGGAGGCGGGTAAGGCGACAATGAGCGAAGTTTCGGTGGTCCGAGACTTTGCAGATGTTTTCCCAGAGGAGCTTCCTAGGATACCTCCGGAGCGACAGGTGGAGTTCAGGATTGACCTTGTTCCTGGTGCGGCTCCGATAGCCAAGGCACCGTATCGGTTGGCTCCTCCCGAGATGCAGGAGTTGTCTACGCAGCTGCAGGAGCTGCTAGACAAGGGATTTATTCGTCCGAGCAGTTCGCCCTAGGGAGCCCCGATTCTGTTTGTGAAGAAGAAGGACAGGTCGCATCGGATGTGTATAGATTATCGGGAGCTGAACAAGGTAACGGTGAAGAACCGTTACCCGCTTCCGAGGATTGATGACCTCTTTGACCAGCTTCAGGGAGCATCTTGGTTCTCCAAGATTGATTTGCGTTCGGGTTATCATCAGATGAGGGTCAGGGAGGAGGACATGCAGAAGACCGCGTTTTGGACGCGCTATGGCCATTATGAGTTCGTGGTGATGCCGTTTGGGCTCACCAATGCTCCTGCCGCGTTCATGGACCTCATGAACCGCGTATGCAGACCGATGCTGGACCGGTCTGTGATAGTCTTTATCGATGATATCTTGATTTATTCCAAGACTCGGGAGGAACATGAGGAGCATCTGAGAGAGGTGTTAGAGACCCTGAGGAGGGAGAGCTTGTATGCCAAGTTCTCCAAGTGTGAGTTTTGGTTGCGCGAGGTGCAATTTCTTGGACACCTCGTCAACCAGAACGGGATTCTGGTCGATCCGGCCAAGGTCGAGGTCGTGATGAGATGGGAGGTTCCGAAGTCTCCATCTGAGATTCGGAGTTTCCTGGGATTGGCAGGCTACTATCGGAGATTTATTCAGGATTTCTCCAAGATAGTCGTGCCCCTTACGCAGCTGACGAAGAAAGCCGTGGTCTTTCGGTGGGGGCCCTAGCAGCAGGATGCATTTGAGACGCTGAGACAGAGATTGTGCGAGGCGCCAATCTTAGCCCTGCCAGAGGGCGTGGAGGATTTTGTGGTTTATTGTGATGCATCCATTTCTAGGTTGGGCGCGGTACTGATGCAGAGGGGGCATGTTGTTGCCTATGCTTCGAGGCAGCTCAAGCCTCACGAGGCGAACTACCCGACGCACGATTTGGAGTTGGGGGCAGTGGTTTTTGCCCTCAAGATTTGGTGACATTACCTCTACGGGGTTCGATGTACCATCTACACGGACCACAAGAGTTTGAGGTACCTCATGGATCAGCCAAATCTGAACATGAGGCAGCGTCGGTGGTTGGATGTGGTGAAGGATTATGATTGCGAGATCCTTTACCACCCGGGGAAGGCCAACGTGGTGGCCGATGCGCTCAGCCGCAAGGCGGCGCCAATCAGGGACGTCTGCTTGAGGATGACCGTGGTGACTCCCTTGTTGGAGCAAATTCGGGAGGCTCAGCAGGAGGCTATCAAGGAGGAACAACGGAAGAGCGAGCGTGTGGTGGGTCAGGTTTCCTCCTTTGACTATGATAGCCGAGGATTATTGACCTTGCACCGTAGGGTATGGGTGCCGTATCACGGGGGTGTGCGCCAGACTTTGATAGAGGAGGCGCACAAGTCCCGATTCTCTATTCATCCCGGGGCGACGAAGATGTATAGGGATCTTAGTCTGGATTACTGGTGGCCCTGCATGAAGCGGGATGTGGCATGGTACGTCGAACGGTGTTTGACCTGCAGGAAGGTCAAGGCCGAACATCAGAGACCGCATGGCAAGATGCAGCCGTTGGATGTTCCACTGTGGAAATGGGAAGATATCACGATGGATTTTATCACGAAGCTTCCCAGGACCGCACGTGGAGTGGATTCGATTTGGGTCATCGTGGATAGATTGACCAAGAGTGCTCACTTTATCCCGATTCAGGAGAGCATATCGGCTGAGAAATTGGCCGACATCTACATCAGGGAGATTGTGGCACAGCATGGGGTGCCAGTATCGGTGATCTTGGACAGGGATGTGCGTTTTACTTCCAGATTTTGGAAGAGATTCCATGACGAGTTGGGCACTCGTCTGCATTTTAGTACTGCCTTTCACCCGTAGACGGATGGGCAGAGCGAGCGGACCATCCAGACTCTGGAGGATATGCTGCGGGCATGCATGCTAGACTTCGGTGGTAGCTGGGATACCTATCTTCCCCTGGCCGAGTTCTCCTACAACAACAGCTATCACGCGAGTATCGACCGCCCTCCCTTCGAGATGTTGTATGGACGGAGGTGCAGGACCCCGATATGCTGGGGTGAAGTTGGCCAGAGGGTCATGGGGAGCACCGAAGTGGTGCTCAAGACGACCGAGAGGATCCAGCAGGTCCGGAGCAGGCTTCAGACTGCTCAGAGTCGGCAGAAAAGTTACGCCGACAAGTGTCGATCCGACTTGGAGTTTCGAGTCGGGGATATGGTTCTCCTGAAGGTGTCGCCTTGGAAAGGCGTCATCCGATTCAGGAAGCGGGGAAAGTTGGGCCCGAGGTTCATCGGACCGTTCAGGGTTGTAGCCCGGGTGGGCAAGGTGGCGTATAAGTTGGATCTGCCAGCCGAGCTCAGCCAGATCCACAACACTTTCCATATCTCTCAGCTGCGAAAGTGCTTAGTGGACGATTCAGCGGTAGTGCCGTTAGAGGATATTCAGGTTGATGACAGCCTGAATTACATCAAGCGCCCAGTCACAATCCTCGACAGAAAGTCGAAGGATTTAAGGAACAAGAGGGTGGAGTTAGTGAAGGTGCAATGGCAGCACCGCAAGGGTTCGGAGTGGACTTGGGAGCCGGTGGACGAGATGATGGAGCACTATCCCAAGCTGTTTCAGGATCGAGAAGCAGACTTCGAGGACGAAGTCTAAAATAAGTGGGGGAGATTTGTAGCACCTGATTCCTGGTATGTATTCGTGATTATTAAATCTCTTTATTTTGCACAATTAGCCTTGGACTCGGCGAGTTGAGGGACTGACTCGCTGAGTAGAAGTGGGACTAGACGCGGGATTTACTCGGTCTACTCGGCGAGTAGGTCCGATGGACTTGGCGAGTAGACCCTGTTTGGACTTAAACCCTAACCCGGGTGTTTGCACCCTATTTAATCGATCTAACCTAGCCTCCACTTCCCTTAGCACTCCCAGAGACCTGTAGAACGAAACCCTAGCCTCCTTTGTGTCCTTGTGGGTGATTGTTAACATTTTGAAGGTGTTTTGGGGCTTGGGAGAAGAAGTAGAAGATTGAAGAGTGCAAGAAGGGAAGGAGATCCGGAATCTACTCTATGAAAGGCCTCCATTCAGGTAGAAAAGACCCTAACTTGATCTTTAGCTCGTTAGTCCCCTTTTTGTCCCTAAGAAAAGAGGTTTTAAGCCCTAAAAACCTAAATCTCTATGTGTTTATGGCTAATGTCTGCAAGAACTTCGGATGTGGACCTTTTGGACTTCATAGTAGCATAAAGTCTCTGTGGTTGAGGTAGTGGAAGTCCCCAATGAGCCTAGGACCTCTTGTATGGCTTGGAGGTGCATGTTTGAGCTCATAGGGCCATGCATGCACGTAAAGTTTACAACTTTACGTGGTAAATGTGTTGGGTTTTAGCCATAAGAACTTTCCTATGTGCGCATGCAAAACCCTAATGCTTGGATCTAGGCTTTCTAATAAACATGCATTAAAACCAAGTCTTCTAATGACTAATTAGGTTAAATAACAACATTGAAACAGATCTAGAATCATACCTTTGAGTTCCTTGTTGATCTTGAGGTCTTGGAGCTTCTAGAGTCACAAGTGTCACTCCTCTAATGGCTTACAAACACCAATAGCAATAAGAATGATTCAAGAGAGAGGAGAGGGAAGGAATTCGACCAGAGGTTCCTTGCTTTAGGAGATGTGTCGAATTCCCTATGCCATAGGGTCTATTTATACTTGTAGACTCCTTAAGGGTTACAACCTAAACCCTAATTGGATAATCTTCTCTTAAGGCTATCCAAATCCATTCCATAGATAAGTATATGGACGATTTAAGCTATCCTAAACCTCTTAGAATTCGTCCATACCATATCCTAATGGATTTACAGTCTAAAGCTTAACTATCAAACAATTGACAGTTTATACCCCTTTATTTAATTAATCTCTTTAAGTCACCAAATTAATTCTAATTAATTCTATGACTTATATTAATCAAATAACAATATATTATTCATTATATTATTCACATAATATATTAATAATATTTACTCTCTCTTAATAAATCATCCTATCAAGTTGCTATGGTGAAGGCAACCCAAAAGGACCATGCACAACCGGATCAAATACTTGCCTAATATAGTTGCAGCCTTAGACACTATTCCAACAGTCTCCCACTTGGATAAGTCTAGTAACTATACAAGTACAATTCGGTTTTGCAATCATAGCTCTCAAAGACGCTGTCAAATCTGATCTAATCAATCTTGTCCTTTAGATAAGGGAACGTACAGTCCTCTGTTAGATATCATGCTGACAATCCTATGGAATGGTTAGTCAAGCATTTAGGTTTCTCGATCTCTGATTTATTTGACATAGAACTTAATCGAACACATCAATTCAGTTCTGACCGGGCCCGACACATAAGTCAAATCAAATCATCGAGCGGCCGAGATATCGCTTTTACCTTCTTAGATAAAAGTTACAGATAAACTTCGACTTATATGCATTTACTTATTCATTAACCAACTATACACAACAATACGTTTTATAACACCAAGTTACTGATGCGTTTTCGTATTATCAATGTACAATCAATTGACAAATAATAAACCATATATCTAGGTTTTAAGACTATATGATATTATCGTCTTGCGATCACCTTTTATATCGTATTCCACAAGGTGATTCCAGCAAGCGTGGGTTTATTCCAATGCTCAAAACTAGTTCATAAGCACTCATGAACGTTGCAGCAATCCTTTGCTATGTCTAACACCATTTAGACACTCTACAAACCAATTCATGACAATCTTCTTTCATATCTACTCCCAACATATGAACGATTGTGGACCATTTGAATAATTCGATTATTCCTAATAAACTCAATTATTCTGGAAGTCAAAACATGCAAAGTGAAACAATAGCTAAACAATTAACATAAGATAGTATCATTACTCATAAATAAAACTCCTTTATTTAATCATCAAATGTCAATTTACATTTATCTATTACACGTTTCTAATACTATCTAATCTATGCTAATATCATCCTTCAGCCCAATACTCCTAGCATGCTGTAAGTGCTTAACCCTACTCAGTCCCTTCGTAAGCGGATCTGCTGGGTTATCTTCTGATGATATCCTCTTCACTACGAGTTGTCCTTCTTCTACACGATGTCTGATGAAGTGATATTTTCTGTCGATATGTCTTGATCTACCATGATCCCTCGGTTCCTTGGTTAAGGCAACCGCACCTTCGTTATCACAGAAAATCTCCATGGGCTCCTTTATGGCAGGTACGACTCCAAGATCACCGATGAAGTTCTTTAGCCATATTGCCTCCTTCGACGCTTCACTTGCTGCAATGTACTCTGATTCGCACGTTGAATCAGCTACGGTCTCTTGCTTGGAACTCTTCCAGGTCACTGCTCCTCCATTTAGGGTAAAGACCCAGCCCGACTGCGAACGGTAGTTGTCCCTGTCTGTCTGAAAACTGGCGTCACTATACCCTCGCACCTTCAATTCATCACTCCCTCCGAGGACTAAGAACCATTCCTTTGTCCTCCGAAGGTACTTAAGGATATTCTTCACCGCAATCCAATGTGCTTTGCCAGGATTCCCTTGATATCTGCTAACCATGCTCAAAGCGTAGGCTACATCAGGGCGAGTACAAGTCATAGCGTACATGATTGAGCCAACTGCGGAAGCGTATGGTACTCGGCTCATTTCTGCTATCTCAGCTTCGGTACTCGGACTTTGAGTCTTACTCAATTTGGCATTACTTTGTATTGGTAATTCTCCCTTCTTTGAGTTTTCCATACTAAAACGTTTCAGTACCTTCTCCAAGTAAGTGTTCTGACTAAGTCCAATTAGTCTCTTACTTCTTTCTCTCACTATCCTTATTCCCAAAATGTAAGAAGCTTCTCCGAGGTCCTTCATAGCGAAGCACTTCCCGAGCCAGGACTTAACTTCCTGCAGAGTCGGGATGTCGTTTCCTATGAGTAATATGTCATCGACATATAGGACGAGAAAGCTTACTATACTCCCACTGGCTTTGACATATACACAAGACTCGTCTTCACTTCGTACAAATCCAAACTCTTTGACTTTCTCATCGAAGCAAAGATTCCATCTGCGAGACGCTTGCTTAAGTCCATAAATGGACTTCTCAAGCTTACACACTCTATTCGGATGCTTCGGATCCACAAACCCCTCGGGCTGAGCCATGTAAACATCCTCAGCCAACTTCCCATTAAGAAAAGCGGTCTTGACATCCATTTGCCAAATCTCATAATCATGAAATGCGGCAATAGCTAGCATCACTCTAATAGATTTAATCTTCGCAACTGGTGAGAAGGTCTCATCATAGTCAACTCCAGGAGTTTGAGTAAAGCCCTTCGCAACCAATCGCGCTTTATATGTGTGTACGTTTCCATCCACGTCGGTCTTCTTCTTGAAGATCCATTTGCACCCAACGGTCTTACGTCCGGGCACATAATCAACCAAATTCCAAACTTGGTTATCATACATGGATTGGATCTCGCTATCCATTGCCTCTTTCCATTTTGCAGACTCCGGGCCTGCCATGGCTTCCTTATAGCTATTAGGTTCATCAAGGTTTACTAGTGTACCATCACTAATATACGTGTCCCCTTCGGTAGTAATATGAAAACCATAAAACTGGGGTAGAACTCTAACTCTATCGGAACGTCTAAGAGGTAAGGATTCGTCAATCGGTTCACCCGGAGTTTCCTCCTCGGGTTGAGTGCCAGCGGTAGAGGTTCCTTCATCTATCGACTCTTGAATCTCTTCAAGCTCGATTTGCCTCCCACTGTCTCCTTGGCTTATGAGTTCTCGCTCTCGGAAAACTCCTCTCCTTGCAACGAAGACAACATTGTCCTTCGGTCTATAGAAGAGATATCCAAAGGATGTCTGCGGGTAGCCGATGAAAATACATCGCTCACTTCGAGGTTCAAGCTTGTCGTGAGTATCTCGTCTTACGAAAGCCTCGCAACCCCAAACCTTGATATGTGCCAACGAGGGAGCTTTCCCTGTCCACATCTCGTGAGGTGTTTTGGCAACCTTCTTAGTAGGGACTCGGTTAAGGATATGGGCGGCAGTCTCTAAGGCATACCCCCAAAAAGAGATTGGTAGCGAAGCACGACTCATCATAGAGCGAACCATATCCAATAAGGTTCGATTACGCCTTTCTGCCACACCATTCAACTGCGGTGTCCTAGGAGGCGTCAATTGTGAAACTATTCCACACTCCTTGAGATAATCATGGAATTCAAGACTTAGGTACTCTCCTCCTCGATCGGATCGAAGCATCTTGATTTTCCTGCCCAATTGATTCTCCACTTCATTCTTGAACTCTTTGAACTTTTCAAAGGTGTCTGACTTTTGCTTGATTAAGTAGATATACCCATATCTACTATAGTCATCGGTAAAAGTCACATAGAAGCGGTTCCCATCCTTCGTGGTTGATCTAAACGGTCCACACACATCGGTATGTATTAGGTCCAATAGACCCTCGCCCCTTTCACATGTATTCGTGAAGGGCGACTTAGTCATCTTTCCAAGCAAACAAGACTCACATGTGTCATCTTCCCTAAGGTCGAATGAGTCCAACACTCCATCCTTTTGGAGTTGGGCTATGCGTTTCTTGTTGACATGTCCAAGACGATAATGCCACAAGGATGCTTTATCCATACTAGTGGAAGAATCAATATTCAAAACATCATTTCCTAAGTTATCAACAATCATAACGGTTTCATATATTCCATTACATGGTATAGCTTCAAAGTAAAAGACACCATTTAGATAAGCCAAAATAGAACCATTCTCATTATTAAAAGAAAATCTAAATCCTTGTCTATATAAACCATGGAATGAAATGATGTTTCTTGCCATTTCTGGCGAATAGCAACAATTGTTCAAATCTAAAACTAAACTATTCCTAAGCACTAAGGAATACAATCAAATCTTGGTCACAGGCGACGATCTTCTGTTCCCCATGATTAGATTGATCCTTCCTTGCTCCACATCCCTACTTCTTCTTAGTCCCTGCACATTAGAACAAATGTGATAACCATAACCGGTATCAAGAACCCAAGAAATAACATGATTAGAATCGTTAGATTTGATTGTATATATACCTGCGAAAGATGGCTTGATTTTTCCTTCTTTGATTGCTTGCAGGTAATCCGGGCAGCTTCTCTTCCAATGTCCTATCTTGTGGCAGTGGTGGCACTCTGCCTCCTTCGGGTTAGAGCAGGGCTTGGCGGGATCAACTTTGGTCCCACTAGAAGAGGCACCATCTCGGGCTTTCACCTTGCGATAGTTCTTCGATGAAGCTTTCCTCTTCTTTCCCTTCCCTTGTCCAATAGCCAAGACAGGAGCAGCGGGCGGATTGGGAGTGGGTGCAACAGACTTGTCCTTGAAGTTGCTCTCAGCAACCCTCAAGAGACCTTGGAGCTTGCTTAGGGTGACCTCTTCTTTGTTCATGTGGTAGGTCATCCTAAATTGGTTGTACATCGGAGGCAAAGAGTGAAGCACCATGTCGATCGCCAAGTCTTCACCGAAGTCAACATTTAACTTGCGGAGGCGGTCAACATACCTTTGCATCTTTTGCAAGTGCACGGTAAGAGATTCTCCATGACCCATCTTCGCGGAAATCATGTTAGTGAAAATCTCGTACCTCTCTTGTCTCGCGTTTTGGTGGTACCTCTCCAATAAGTCTTGATGCATCTCGTACGGGTACATGTCCTCGTAGGACTTTTGGAATTCGGAGTTCATGGTGGCGATCATGATGCAATGTACCTTCGTTGCATCTCGCTCATGAGTTTCAAAGGCGGTGATTTCGGCGGGAGTAGCAATTTCGGGGTTGATTTTCTCGAGCTTCTCATCGAGGACATACTCCTTATCCTCATAGCGAGCAATGGTGCGAATGTATCTTATCCATTCGCTAAAGTTCGTTCCATCGAAGGTGACCTTTTGGCAAAGGCTCATCAACGTGAAAGAACTAGCAGCAGCGTTGTTTGCGTTCGACATCTACAATTAGAAAAGGACAAAGATAGATTAGAATATGAATCCCTAATTATCACCCAATAAGAAAAATTAGGGCTAGGATCCAACAATGACATTTACATATTAGAAAAGGGATGCCGTAATCTAACATGCAAACAAATTGAAGGTAAGTGAATGACGATTCACTAATTCTCCATCACAAAAACCTAAACTATTAGTCCTAAGTGTTTTTGAGAATTCCTAGGTTCGGATGAGATTCATTGAAACTATTCAATGGCATGTTTAAATCTCGATATGCCCCTCTCGTTTGTGACTGGGATGCCGAGGATCACAAAGCGGGTGTAAATTACCATGCAAATTCACATGGTGCCTTCATTGTAACAATCACCTATTCGATGTGCCGGTAAACCACACACGCTCCATCGAACTATGATAAACAATGAATCACCCTTTGCCACCTTTGCTTAGAACCAATTAGTGTGCCGGTAAACCACACACGCTCCACTAACATCTTAGCAAGGTGCAAAGTGTAATTTCATGGGATTGCATCAATTCACTTTTCCTAAAGTAACTAGGATTGGGAAATTTTAGAAAATATATGTAGTTACTTTATATTTCTTATTATACTTTTAATGAGAGAATGAGGTTGCCCTATCCTACCCGTTCGGCTAACGACCCTCCACCAATCAAGCAAGCGGTGGGTGTGAGTGTACACCCATTAAGCGCCATTTTATAGGACGCAACCTTATACCCACCTTATAGATCGACTTCGTGAATGAGGCCTACTAACGGTAAGACTAGCATTTAGTTATACATATCTATATTATTCTAGTAATATCATATTTGTATAGTGTTGTATTTTAAAACTTTTAAAATCTAGGGTTTGAAATTTAAGTTGTCTAAATTAAAACTTTTAATCACAAAAGTAAATTTCAAAACAAGAGGGTAGGTTTTAAACATTTAAAACATGGAGGATCAAATAACAAATAATTCCAATTAACAATTAATATCCTAATTATCTATATTTGATTTATTCAAGATTTCTTTGAAAGATAATTACCAAAATAGTTAAATAATTAATTAATTATCATATAAGGAAATTAAATATTTAATTAGTTGATAAATATCCTTTTCTAGATCAAGATAATAGTCATACATATCATAAAATCGGATTTAGGTTGATCTATTATGATTAAGGTAAGTTTCCATAAGATAAACACAAAGAAATCCCGAATCTGGCCATTCCTGACGCTTTGACTCGCCGAGTGCACAAGGGGACTCGCCGAGTCAGGCCTACTCGCCGAGTCCACCTTGGGACTCGCCGAGTCAGTGACACAGAAACCAAAAAATCGAATTTTGCAGGTTTGTTTCAGTTAATCAAGCAACAATTTAAAGAAAACCAAGCTAGGCTCTGATACCACTGTTGGGTTTTAGCCATAAGAACTTTCCTATGTGCGCATGCAAAACCCTAATGCTTGGATCTAGGCTTTCTAATAAACATGCATTAAAACCAAGTCTTCTAATGACTAATTAGGTTAAATAACAACATTGAAACAGATCTAGAATCATACCTTTGAGTTCCTTGTTGATCTTGAGGTCTTGGAGCTTCTAGAGTCACAAGTGTCACTCCTCTAATGGCTTACAAACACCAATAGCAATAAGAATGATTCAGGAGAGAGGAGAGGGAAGGAATTCGACCAGAGGTTCCTTGCTTTAGGAGATGTGTCGAATTCCCTATGCCATAGGGTCTATTTATACTTGTAGACTCCTTAAGGGTTACAACCTAAACCCTAATTGGATAATCTTCTCTTAAGGCTATCCAAATCCATTCCATAGATAAGTATATGGACGATTTAAGCTATCCTAAACCTCTTAGAATTCGTCCATACCATATCCTAATGGATTTACAGTCTAAAGCTTAACTATCAAACAATTGACAGTTTATACCCCTTTATTTAATTAATCTCTTTAAGTCACCAAATTAATTCTAATTAATTCTATGACTTATATTAATCAAATAACAATATATTATTCATTATATTATTCACATAATATATTAATAATATTTACTCTCTCTTAATAAATCATCCTATCAAGTTGCTATGGTGAAGGCAACCCAAAAGGACCATGCACAACCGGATCAAATACTTGCCTAATATAGTTGCAGCCTTAGACACTATTCCAACAAAATGAACCCTAGGACCAATGGATATGTGGTCTGGAAGTGTTGCATGTCCTAGATCTGGCCTACTCAGGAAGTGGGTTGAAGGACTCGGCGAGTCCCAAGGTGGAACTCGGCGAGTTCTATGAAGATGGTCGTCGACTCGGCGAGTTGGATGAACAAACTCGGCGAGTCCTATGAAGATTGCCTGGAACTCGCCGAGTAGTTCTTCAAACTCGGCGAGTAATATGAACATCCACAGAACACAAGGGGTTTAAGCGTCAAAGGCTCAACCCTTCGTACCTGTGCACGGAATTAACCGTATACGTAGTCCCGAAACCCCCAAACCCTCGAATGGGGTGTTTTGGTGTGGATTGGAAGCAAGCAGAGGACCTGCTCGAGGAACTCGGCGAGTTGGTACTCGAGTCGTCCCCAAAGTCCCGGATAGCGAGTCTGGGGTGACTCAGTGAGTGAAAGAGGGACCTAGTGAGTGGGACGGGATCAGCGAGAGATGGACTCGGCTAGTTGCTCTCTGGACTCGGCGAGTCCAGTCAACTGGAAGTTGACTTTGACCTGGTCTTTGACTTGGTGAGGGGTAAAATGGTCATTTTACCTTAAGAACATCTAGCGTGTTTGACTGATCGTTTTGTGGGAATTACAGTCGAGGGACGTTAGCAGCAGCAGCAGTAGACAGCCAGTTCCCACACAGACTAGCAGCCTATTCGAGGTGAGTTACCTTCCAGTAGCAGTGGGTCTAAGACCAGAATGCCGACCCACCAGTAGGAGACGTATGATAGATGATTGTCTTTGTGATATCATCTAGGTTGCTACTACCTGATATGGTATATGCTAGCATGATATGTTGTATGTGATAGTAGTCGAGTTCGGTTGTTAGGACCGAAGGGTAGTCAGACACCCCAGATACGTCTGACAGTATGTGATGATATGTTTGCATGCTGACTTGTTATGTTATATGCGATAGGGGTAGTATGAGGGGATCAGTCCCTGTGTTCGGTTGTTGGGACCGACGGGTAGTCAGCACCCCAGAATGGCTTGACATGGGTAGTCAGCACCCCAGAATGGCTTGACACGGGTAGGACGGCACCCCAGAACGGCCGTACCGGGTAGTCAGGCACCCCAGAATAGCCTGGCAGTATGCGTGTTAATTGTTTGTATGATATGTGGTACGATGGGGGAACTCACTAAGCTTTGTGCTTACAGTTTATGGTTTTGGTTTCAGGTACCTCTTCGTCGAAGGGGAAGGAGTCGGTGCGGTAGCGGCACATCATACACACACACGGATTTCCGCACTTACGAGATTCTCTGGGATTTATACTATGATATTATGATGATTGTATGATTTGATTTTTAGACATGGCTTACGTTTTGTTATGGTTTGATCAATCAATGTTTTTAACAGTTAATGTTTCTCTAAAGTAATGTTTTTAAAATGAAATTTTTGGACGTGAAATTTGGGTCGTTACATCTATCCACCTTGGCGCTCCAAATCGGCTATCTTCAATCACCGCTGACAGCTTCATCTCTCACCTCTGCACTAGAATCGATAAGGTATGTTCAGTGTTCTCTTAATTTCGCTTTTCTCTTTTCTTCATCGAACCATCATCCCCATTCCCTCAACCCTTTTGATTAAGTTTAATTGATTTGTATCTTAAGTTCTTGATAATGAATATCTAATTATGCTTGCTATACTTAATTACTTGCTTTAAATAACTTATTTGCTTGTTCTTGGACACACATTGTCACTTAAATTGTTGGTTCAGTTAACCCATTTGCATGAAAATCCTAATCCTCAAAACCTCCATATCTATACTGCTTCAATCTACACCTAAAAATAAACCCAACAACTTGAAACACCGAATCCAACACTTGTATACAAATCAATCAAGATGCAATCTTTTAAACCTGTGTGCAAAAACTTTAAAACCACTGTATAGTATGAGTAGCTAGAAAGAGAAAAGAAAAATGAGAATAGAAAATAGAAAAGAAACTGTAGCTAGAAAGAAAAAAGAAAAGAAAGAATAGAGGATATAAAAGAAAGTATGACTGCGAGTGTGATAGGATATGGGCAGAAAAAGGAAAGCAAGTATGATTTAGGAATAGAGGTTTCAGAAGAAGAGAAAAAAGGGTTACAACATAGTCTTGGCTTCATATTGATTGGTCTCATTATTCGTTTTATTGACCAAATACTCTCCTATTTTTTGCCCTCCCAATAAATAAATCGATATAGTTTTTGAGTTGGAAAAAATGTTATTATTAATAAAAGAATTAAAAAATGGAAGTTTAGATGATTTTCTTGTGTGTTGGTTTAAATAGAAAGATAAATTATTTAAAAAAATGATTGGAAATTTGTAAATCTTCTTCTTCGTATTTTTGGTGTTTATTTGCTTAAAGGAAAAAAAAGTTATACTTTCGGCTTCGCCAAATTCATTGTTCAAGCTCCACCCCTGGTGTTCCCAGTATGGTAGGTTGGATGGGTACTATTAGGGTATGAATGTGTTTTTAGGTTGGTTAGTCTATTTGCTTGATTTGTATTAATCCTACAAGAAGTTGATTGTAAGCCTTTAGGCCCGCTAGGAGGATAGTTGGAAGTCTAACAAATCTTTGGGATGAAGGATTTTTGCCTATAGGCCTATCAAGGTGGTTACTATGAGTTGGTTGGAAGTCTAAGAGGTCTTTAGGGTGAGGTTTATGACTCTACAAGACCATTGAGGTGTTGACGCCTTATATGCATGTATGTATCATGTATTTGATATGATATATGATATTTTGGGAAACTCATTAAGCTTTATATTTATAGTTGTGGATTTAAATGTTTTTGGGTAGTTCAGTTGATTGTGGGAATGATCCAAGCTTGCGAAGAAATAACTCCCTTGGTAACCTTGCTCCGCAACCATCAAGTCAACCTTACCAAACCAAACATAACTAGTGTTCCGTTTTAGCTAGTACACACAAGTAAAGTGTATACCATGAGTATTTTGTGCGGTGGATGTGAAGAAGTAGGCCATTATCTCAGCAATAATGAGACAAGCAGATGCAATGTTTACTTTTTTACTTTTTCTCTAATAACTCTTGGGGGCTTTCCCAGCCTGCGGTGGTAGGGCTTTTGGATCTCAAGCATGTGATGATCCACCTTTTTTATTGTAGAACACACCTGTCACTTATGATTTACATTTTAGACTTCCAATGTTTTTGATGATCACGGTACATTGATTTCCATGACACGGTTTTGTGGTTTTAAACAATTTAGTATTTTTATCTTTTATGAGAACCGGAAGTTTTACTTATGTTTTAAAAGAAATTTTTGCTTGAAATTTAGGACGTTATAACAACCAACAGTATTGTATATGCTAGATAAGAAATTGGATAAGTGTTTATACTTTATAATAAATTTTGTATATTACGTACAATTTGTAATTTTTCTGTAACAATTTCAGATTGTTGAATAAATCATCATATGATCAATGTATGAGATATGACCATTTGTAACCTCTTTTCAAGATTTTTTTAACTTGCTTTAGTTCATTAGTATTCCGTGACTTCAACATCTCTATTGTGAATCATTATCGAAGTGAATGTTCATGTGCTAAGATGACTCTACTTTCATTCTCATTAAAATGCTTTTTTTTATAATTCTTATTTTATTATTTGTCTATCGAACACCATATTAATTATATATCAGAAGCAATAGCTCTATCAAAATTTAAAGTATTCTTTAATCCATGTTATTGGTTGTCTTAAAAAAGCAAATAAGTGCTCACACACTTCTTATTGTTTCATCAATACATATGGTTTCATGTTTTATAATGTAGTAGTATGTTCATGTTATTTATATTAGTCAATATATGAAACTATATAACCGTACCAATGATAAAGTCAAATATATCAAGTTTATATGATGTTATACAATTTGACTTTGGCATTTAAGGTTTCTTAGGTTTGAACTTTTGATCTTTTTAGATATGTCTTCTTACTATCTAGTGAGTTTTTTTTTTTTTTTTATAATTTAAAAACTTTGCTAGATATTATTGTTAAGAACAAAATTTGTATTTTCTTTGATGTAGATACTTTAAAACTCCTTAAATTGTTGATAACCCTAGAATTTGTAATAACATTTTGATTTTTTGTTAGTATTTTATAGTTAAGATTACTTCAAATGTTATATTATGTATGATTACTTATCATAACTATTTTTAATAGTAATACATATTAAATAATTTTATGCAAAAAACCAATACTATAATTATATATTCGCCCTCAGAATTCATCTTTATGATTGGAGGCCCCTTACGATCACATCAATCCCCCCCCCCCCCCCCCCCCCCCCTCGTGCAGGGAAGCAACTGTAAATTATTGTGTTAGAAAAATTATTATATACAAATCAATTCCCTAAAATAAAATATTATTTACGCCGTTACAAATAAATTAATAATCACGGTCATCGTCAAATGCCTTTATTTAAAAAAAAATCGAAAAAATAACCTTATAAAAAGGTATCATTTTTATTTCGAAAATTAGACTTTGTATTTCCAAAATTAACTTCCAAATTAGAAATTATCTTTATTTCCAAAATTATCATTTTTGTTTTCAAACTTATAAAAGTTATCAATTTTATTTCTAATATTAGACATTATTTTTTGAAGTTCTATTTTTTTGATAAAAATATACTTTTAAAGAAATCATATTAATCTTATTTACTATTTTTTTAAGATTTAAGCAAAAATTGTTATTTAACAAGTGATGGTTTAAGTGCTTGATTATAATATGGCTTAATTCTTAGCTAATGTACTAATCACAATGTAGTTCAATTCATTGTCATGCTTATTTTTAAGTTGGGTCAAACATTGATCAGTTTGAATAGCACTCTTACTACCCATAAATTCATCGTGATTAAATTACAAAATGTACCATATGATTTTTGATATTTACCGTTTACTCCAAAATTTAATCATTTTCAAATTTGGTTATTATTTTAGGTTTCTTATCGAATTTGATCTTTGACAAAAAGTTTCAGGCCCGTTTGATGATATATTTTCAGATCCAAACAGATCTTTCTAGTTGAACTGGCCGGAAAGACAGTTTGATTTACAAAAAATAACGTCTTTACTGGTAACATAAGTATTTTCTAGAAAATCCCAAAACCATGTTTTTCTGAGTTGAATGAAACTTTGGACAATTGTGCCATAACAAAAAACGAATTTCATCTGCTTTTTTTCCTTTTTTTTATGTTGTATTTTAGTTGTAGAACTTTTTTATGTTTTATTTTAGTTGTAGAACTTTCTTATTTTTTCGTTTTTTATCAGTAATCTTGATTTGAATAAAAAAGAAGATACATGCTAAAAAAATGTATTGTTTAATTTGATTTTGTATGATAATTTATATGTTTTATAATTATTCAATAACTTTATTCATCATCGTATAGAACATCAAGATAATATGGTCATTTTCATCATTCAACACAGTCAGTCAAATATACAATAAAAAATCATGGTTTTTTTTTTCAATCAGAAAACTTTCTTAAACAATACTTTTCCAGACAATAACTATCAAACAAGACATCACTCCAAAATTAAAGTTGTGTCGTCATCTATACATTGATTTATGCTCCACACTTCCTAAAGAGGTTATAACTATGGTTTGTGTCAAGGTGCGAATGATTAGCATCTTAATATCATGGTAATTGCAGACATGCGTGTATTTGAACACAAAGATGAATTCAATAAATATTAACTTCGTTTTTAATGATTACAAATTTTTCTTTGGAAATTTTAAAGTATTTTTATTTAATTATTTTGGAATAATCTGATTTACCAAGCAAGAGGAAAGTATTGTTGTGTAGTGTAGCCTTGTTTTTCATTTATGTAATTTGAGCATGTTTTAAAAATTGTTGCCTAAGATTAATCTCAACCGTCGTTGTGTCTTTTTTTCCTGTTAAATTGACCTGTATGTAAAAATTTAAATCTCCCGTCTATAATTTTTACGGGATTAAACCTAATGCTGTAATATACATAAAATATTTCTATTTTTATTTATAAAATATAAAAAAGTAATTTAAGAATAAATCTATTATTTGTTTAGATGGAGACTTGGATATATGAATGTTGGTAATCATTAGTAAATTTGCAACAATATAGTTGAAATTGGGATGGTTAGAACTTTAAAATAAAATATTGTTATATAAATTGCAATATAAAAATCATTAAAAGCATTTATTAAATTCCAATTTTCATTACATAATTCTGTTATTTAATTTGAAGAATATTTACTAAATAATTTATTTAATTTTAAGAGCATTGATATATATATATATATATATATATATATATATATATATATATATATATATATATATATATATATATATAGAGAGAGAGAGAGAGAGAGAGAGAGAGAGAGAGAGAGAGAAAGAGAGAGGTAAGTTCAGTTGAGAAAAAAAAATTAAGAATGGAAGAATCATTCTTAACCAATCATTTTTATATATGCAAAACATATTTATATTAAGTCATTAAGGATACGTTGTTCTTCTGAATCGTTCATCTGTTCTTCATCAACAGCATCTCTTATTCATTCATCTGGATCATTCATTTGTTCTTCATCAACATCATATGTTCTCCATCAACATCATCTGTTCTTCATCAACGTCGTTTATTCTTCATAAAAAAACATCAATGTCACATGTTCATCATAAAAAAAAACATCGACGCTTCATAAGAATATCAATTCTTCATCAAAATTCTTTGTTATTTCATCATAATGTTGTGATTCATCATCAAAAATATTTTTTCGTACTATTAAGTGTAAGTCGTGATTTAATCTTGTCCAGTTTCGTTGATGTCAAGTAAAATCGTTAAACATAATCCATATTTATCGATGCCACATCATTCAACAATCACCGGTCATTGAAACTTCATCAATCAAACATTCACCAATATCAAACAACAGATAGCAATCGAAAGTATTTTAAAAATGAATATGTCTTTACACAAGAATGAATGTATGTCTTTTAAATACATAAAGCAACTATGGAATTCATATGTGAATAACATATAAAAATTATTTTCACATACGAATACATGTAATATTCACAAATGAATACATGTAATATTTATAAATGATAACGTATTTTTTCGGAAAAAAATACGTCGTTTTGAGATCCTAAGCAAGTTTGTAATTCATATGTAAATAACATATAAGAATTATATCCACATGTGAACATATAAGAATTATATCCACATGTGAATATATGTATTACTCACAAATGAATAAAATTGTTAATAAAACCGAGAACTACAAAATATATAAAATTAAAGATAAAAAAAGTATATGATAATGAATATATATTTATTCACATACAACTAATCTTTTAGGTTAATAAAATAATCAAATATGCATATTTCTTTTATTAATGTTATATTCATTTATAAATAAATGACAACTTTTATTTTTT
The DNA here is from genome assembly GCF_002870075.4 of Lactuca sativa. Classification (NCBI taxonomy): domain Eukaryota; kingdom Viridiplantae; phylum Streptophyta; class Magnoliopsida; order Asterales; family Asteraceae; genus Lactuca; species Lactuca sativa. The sequence continues at coordinate 185,522,652 of NC_056624.2, forward strand.
TGGAAAATTATAAAAATAGAAGAACGTCATTTTGAGGCCCAAAACAGTCCCAAATGGCCCAAAAACACCGTCCGTCACGGCGAAGCGTTGAGTTTTGTAAATCACACCATTTTACATCAAATATGTGAATTTCGTCCAATTCCGAGACTAAAGTTCATTGCGGCAAATTTTTTTTTTTTATGATTTCACTAAATTTCTATTCCTACTAGTGATGACATAATCATGACACGTTATTTATTCATATATGAATAAAGTTTAGAAATTATTACGATATATTTACCGATGATGTTACTAACTTCAATCTCACTAGTAAAATATATAATTATAATTTGTTATTTTTATTTATGTGAATAAACTATACATATTGATTTATTTTTTTTGTGCATACAACCTTTATATATAAAAATAAATAATACACTATAAGATTTGGTTTGTGAAGAGTTTTATTGTATATTGTAACAATATTATTTTACATGTAATGCAACATTATACTAAGACAAATAACAGTGTATTGGTTAATAAATATCATTCACATTTGAATTTAACGCGATTAAATGAAGAATATATTAAATTGTATAACATTTGCACACGAATATAAAAATATATTGTCTTCATCAACAATATCTTCTTAATTACGTCAACCAATCGCTAGTCACTGAGATATGTACCAACCATTGATTGAAATGTTATTTATTTATTGAGTTATAACGATACCTAAAAAAACATGTGAATACACATCAAAAATGTTAAAAATATATGGTTAGTTCATAATAATAGCGATTTACACAGTATATTCACATATGAATATTATATAGTATATACAGTTGTGAATATAATACAATATATTTATATTTAAATATTAGACAATGCATTCATTTGTGAATATTACATAGAATATTCACTTGTGAATATTAGATGATATATTCACTTATGAATATTAGATGGTATCTTTATATGTGAATATTACATAGTATTATATGGTATATCACATGTAAATATTACATATTATATTCACTTGTAAATATTAGATGACATATTCACTTATGAATATTAGATGGTATATTCATATATGAATATTACACAATATCTTCACATATGAATATTACAATGTGTATTCACAAATGTGTGTGTGTGTGTGTGTGTATATATATATATATATATATATATATATATATATATAAGTTTTATATGTTATTCACATATGAATAACATATAGACTTGCGCATTTGTTTTGTGTTTTAGTAATCATATATTGATTCAGGTGCGAAAACATATTCATATGTGAATATAACGTGGTAATTTAGTTTATGCATTTCATCAAACACTTAGAGTACATACAAGTTAGCTTTTTTAAAAGTGCTAAAAACATGATACTTTGACTATTTAAAACTTAGAAAATAATAGATTGATAGAGAATTATATGAAATTTTTCAAAAAAAAAATGATTTGATGTTTTTCTAACCTTAATTTCGAAGTTTCGTTTGATGATCGATGTTGAATGAATGATATGAAGTGGAACTGTTGTTGATTATCGATGATGTTGATCTAATGAGGATGGGAGTATAACTAATCATAGATGTTGAATATATGCTTGTATTCAAGCAGAATTGAAGGTTAGATTGAAAGAACCAAAAATGAATTTTTGTTGTCTGCTGTTGAATGGTGTTGATAAACGTGTTATTGACGAACATCGATCATTGATTAACACTGGATGATGTTGATCAAGGTTTTAATTGAAGAAATATGGATGATCATTGAAGGTTGGAGAAGAAATTTTGATGATGAACGATCGATTGAATTTAAATTGTTATCTAATTATCCACAGCTATGTCTCTGTGATTGAAGGATATTATATCATATTTACAAGTATGTCACCATGTATTTTATGTTAAGATGCTAATTAAATGATTGGTTGAAAATGATTCCTCCATTCTCAACCTTTTTATTCTCAATTGAACCCTCATATATAGGGAAATCTTCAAAAAATTCCCAATATTTACGGAAAAGTTACACTTTAGTCCTAAGATTTTTTTTGAATGAAAAAGTCCCAAAAACCGGTAAAAATTTGCAGTTTGACCATTTTTGACCGGTACCAAATTAATTTGGGACTATTTCGTAAACTAATCCAAAATATTGGGACTTTTCTGTAAACAAAAAATATCATGATTTTTTTGTAAACAAAAATATTAAGACTTTTCTACAAACAAAACCCTTATTATTATTATTATTATTATTATTATTATTATTATTATTATTAAAAATATAAATAAGAATACTTTTTTTTGAACTTGTTATTCTTAATATTGTTACTAATACATATAAATGCATATAAATGAAAAAAATAATAATATTAATGATATTGTTTAAGGGTGGGGGTGGAGGAGATGTTGATACTTTTAACATTGAAATCATGAATGTTTGCTTGTATATTTTTACTTTGTATATGGTCATTTCACATTTGTTGTTATTGTTTTCAATTCAGAATAATAATACTCAACAATTTAAAAGAAGTTGCATATTTGTAAAATTGTTTATAAATAGTTTAAGCTAGAAGAATTTCTCACTTTGTATATGAAAATGTTTAAGGTAGAAGGATTATTTTCCAAATCCAATAGATCCACTACAAACAACTACATAGGTAGCCTATATCAAAATTCAAAAATATTAATTAAAATATCTTGTTTAATAAAAAGTAATAGGACATATTTTTTGGATTAATACTTTTGAATTTTGATTAATACTTTTCAATTATTCCTATTACCTATGCAGATGTTTGTAGTGGATTTGTTGGATTTGGGAAGTAATTCTTTTACCTTAAATAATTTTATATACAAAGTGAAAAAACCTACTACCTTAAACTATTAATATGTAACTTCTTTCAAATTGTTAAGTATTAATATTCTGAATTGAAAACAATAATAACAAATATGAAATGACAATATACAAAGTAAAAATATACAAGCAGACATTCACAATTTCA